>NC_071092.1:15632500-15970000 GCF_027358695.1 Spea bombifrons | reverse complement strand
TTCTGAACCAACAAAGGTAGGGATGTGTTTAATTATGTTAGTGTGTGTGTCTGTGTAAGCTTGTTAGTGTGTGAGTATTATAGTGTATGTGTGGAAGTATGTTAATGTGTGGAAGTATGCTATTGTGTGTGAGTATATTACTTTGTGTGTATGTGTGTGAGTATGTTAGTCTTTGTAAGTATTATAGGGTATGTGTGTATAAGTATGTTGGTGTGTAAAATAAGATAAGCAAGTGTAAAAATCTGAATCATATATGCATATGTATGAGTGAGTGTATGAAGATGTAAATGTGTAAATGAAGATGTAAATGTGTATTTGTGAGTATAAATAGTTCTGTAGGTAAAGCATGTAACAGGGGCCGAACGAGTTTAATAAAAAAATGAGGGAAAGTAAAGGAGAGGGTTAATTATTAAAAATATATATATATATATATTGGTAGACACCAGGGAGGGGATTAATAAGCACAAATGGGGAAAAAGCAAAGGATGGGGAACAAATTTCAAGAAAACTGAGGCCAAATTAGCTGAGTTGTGAATATCTCAAATTTAGCTGTTATTCTAACTCTGCTATGTTGGCCTCAGTTTTGCAATTCCCTTGGATTTCCCCATGAAATTCTTACCGATTCCATGAATAGCAGGGATGCACCGGGCAGGGAGCACAGTGCAAGGGGAGCTGGCTAAGTCTCCTTTAATGGCAGTTGCTTCTGCGTCCTTTCCTTTACCCCAGCTCTGTTTCTTCTCTTGCTACTTGTTCTTCTGTGTTCTTCTTTCTTCATCCACTTCTCTCTGTCTTCTTTCTTCTTTTGCTCCTGTGTGAACCAGGCCTCTCAGTACACTTTATCTGAAGCTCTGCCCTTTTGCAGAAGTGCAGAGGAAGGCCTGGCTCATGGAGAAGCAGCCAAAGAAATAAGACACTGGGAGAAGCAGACAAAAAAAGATCAAAGAACAGAGAAGAAGCAGAGCTGCTGGAAAGGCGATAGGGATGCTGAAGCAGTCAGCAGAGTAGGAAGGAAGACATTGATAGAGGCTGAGAGAATACAGTGAGGGAAAAAATTATTTGATCCCCTGCTGATTTTGTACATTTGCCCACTGAGAAAGACATGATCAGTCTATAATTTTAATGGTAGGTTTATTTGAACAGTGAGAGACAGAATAACAACAATAAAAATCCAGAATAACGCGTTTCAAATAAGTTATAAATTAATTTGCATTTTACTTAGTGAAATAAGTATTTGACCCCTTTGCAAAACATGAATTAGTACTTGGTGGCAAAACCCTTGTTGGCAATCACAGAGGTCAGACGTTTCTTGTAGTTGGCCACCAGGTTTACACACCTCTCAGGAGGGATTTTGTCCCACTGCTCTTTGCAGATCCTCATTAAGGTTTCAAGGCTAACGTTTGGCAACTCGAACATTCAGCTCCCTCCACAGATTTTCTATGGGATTAAGGTCAGGAGACTGGCTAGGCCACTCCATGACCTTAATGTGCTTCTTCTTGAGCCACTTCTTTGTTGCCTTGGCTGTGTGTTTTGGGTCATTGTCATGCTGGAATACCCATCCACCAACAATTTTCAATGCCCTGGCTGAGGGAAGGAGGTTCTCAGCCAAGATTTGACGGTACATGGCCCCATCCATCTTCCCTTTGATGCAGAGAAGTTGTCCTGTTCCTTAGCAGGAAAATACCCTCAAAGCATAATGTTTCCACCTCCATGTTTGATGGTGGGGATAGTGTTCTTGGGGTCATAGGCAGCATTCCTCCTGCTCCAAACACTGCGAGTTGAGTTGATGCCAAATAGCTAGATTTTGGTCTCATGTGACCGCAACACTTTCACCCAGTTCTCCTCTGAATCATTCTAGTGTTCAATGGCAAACTTCAGACGGGCCTGCAAATGTGCTTTCTTTCAGGGGGACCTTACGAGCACAGCAGGATTTCAGTCCTTTACGGCATGGTGACTTGGTGACTATGGTCCCAGTCTTGAGATCATTGACAAGATTCCCTGTGTAGTTCTGGGCTGATTCCTCACCGTTCTCATGATCATTGAAGTTCCACAAGGTGAGATCTTGCATGGAGCCCCAGACCAAGGGAGATTGACAGTTATTTTGTGTTTCTTTCATTTGCAAATAATCACATCCAACTGAAGTCACCTTCTCACTAATCTGCTTGGCAATGGTCTTGTAGCCCATTCCAGCCTTGTGTAGGTCTACAATATTGTCTTTGACATCCTTGGATAGCTCTTTGATCTTGGAGACTTTGGAATCTGATTGATTGCTGTGGCTCCCAGGTGTTTTTTATACAGGTAGCATACTGAGATTAGGAGCACTCTCTTAAAGTGAGTGCTCCTAATCTCAGTTTGTTACCTGTATAAAAGACACCTGGGAGCCAGACATCTTGCTGATTGATAAGGGATCAAATACTTATTTTACTGAGTAAAATGCAAATCAATTTATAACTTATTTAAAATGCTTTATTATGGATTTTTTGTTGTGATTCTGTCTCTCACTGTTCAAATAAACCTTATAAAATTATAGACTGATCATGTCTTTGTCAGTGGACAAACGTACAAAATCAGCAGGGGATCAAATAGTTTTTTCCTTCACTGTATGAGAGATATGAGTGACAGTGTGCACATGTGAGATAGAGTGAGTGAGAGTATGAAAGAGAATAAGAAAGGGTGAGTGAAAGACCATAACAATTAAATGATGATGATGGGATTTATGGATCACTATTAATGTCTGGCTCGGTATATAGTGATGGGAGTTATTCTGTACCACGCCAATGTCTGGCTCGGTATATAGAGTTATAGTTGTGGGGCCCAAAAAGTTGGAGTGTTTGCTATTGAAAGTGGGCGTGGTTAGAAGTATTATCTTTGTTAGGGGAGGAGTTATCAATATATCTACACTCACCTGGCATGTTAAAAACTTAATCTTAATCCCTTCTGTCCCTATGGACGTACCGGTACGTCCAAAAAACGCATCCCAAGAATCCCCTATGGACGTACCGGTACGTCCTGCCCTTCTTGCACCGGAAGGGACGTATCCTGTCTTTCTGTCCGATCTCACGAACACCAGAAAACTGTTGCATTTTAAAGCTCTATCTCTCCTTGGAAAAACAATATATAGTTTACATGGGTACACTTTGCAGGAAAGCTATTTTTCTCAGTGCACTTTGGTTCATGGATTAACCAATTAAAAAATGACGTGTATGTTTTAAAAAATATTTCTTTTCTCAAATTTAGGATCGTGTGCTAGTGGTGTGGTTAATTTAACCATGCATTACCATTTAAACAAAAAGCAAGCCTTAAAGGAAGTATCTTTAACTTTAAAAGATTTTGAAAAAAAGAGACTTGCTATTTTTTGCTGTCTAACATTAGCAGTTTTAAAAAAAAATTATCTTAAGTTACATTTCATGTCTCCTTCTCCTCAGATAACTATATAAATAATTTTTCCTTTAATCCCACTGGATATCTTTCAGAAAGTATGAAGAAAGATTAGATTTTTGTGAACTGAAATACATCAAAAGATTGTAGCATCATTTTGTAATTTCACCAGAAGATGAATGACTTCTCAAGAAGTCAGTTTAAACATCTGTTCACTAAACTGTTTTCCAGCACTTCAGAGTGTGGACAGATCTATTCTGTTTTCTAAAGATAAAAGCTAAGATCCTTGCTTCAAACTGCTGCTCGGGCTTTCGAGATACGGTGGTCTAGTTATTGCAGAAGCTTTAATCGGTATTGCACAATGGTAACAATTACCCGTTTATTAAATTAACTTCTGAGCGGGTGGGCCAAAGGGGCTGCACCTGGGACAGGGACTGAAGGTAGCGACCTGTGGAGTGCTGTGGTTGGGGAGCAGCATAGCGGAGGCAGGAGTGTGAAGTCACTGTGCGACTGGCGTGCAGGGAGCTTGGCACGGAGCCGAGGTGACAGATAGGAGGCACGTAGCTGGGGGAGCAGAGACAAGCGATCAAGCCTGCAGGGGAGCGTGGTGATCTGATGGCAACTGGCGAAGCGGATAGGATGACGGCCGGGCCAGCTGGACCTCCAGTTGGCAGCAGTCAGGAGTCGACCCTGGGGCTCACGGCAGCCGGGGGTTCTGGTGGTGAGTCCGGTATTGTCTTTCAGGAAGGTAGTTTGTGGCAGGATTGTGTGCTTTTCTAGAGTCATGGGATAAAAGGGTGTCAAAGGGAGCAGATTGCGGTCAGGTTTGGGTTCTCCAAGGGCCGCAGTGGGTAGTGTCTGCATGCAGTGGTGGGACGTGGTTTGGTAGGTGAGGTGGAAGAGACAGCGGTGGAGGTGGTGGTAGGTAGTGAGATTGTAGAGTTAGCAGGTGGTATTCCGGATGCTGCCAGGCAGAATGCTTATGTGTCGTTTGACGGTCTATTGGGGGTTCACCTAAAACAGGAAGTTAAGGAGAAAAATTGGAAAGGGGAATTTATAGAGATTTTTTCTCTTCTTCCTCTGGAAGAATTCATTGATTTGAAGGATTCCAAGAAAGAGGAAAAGTAGAGGTATCGCAGGTATTTTAGCGAGTGTTTTGGGGGAAAAGTCGCAGAATTTATGCTCTTCTTTATTTTGCTACTTGGATTGGATTTGGGAAGCTTATCATACGTATGGTGGTTTGGCGTGGTGGTAGTACGATGAGCAGTTCAGGCAGCATTTATTGGATAATCCTGGGATGCGGTAGGACCAAATGGACCTGCCATTGTGGATGAAGCTGATGATGGCTCAGAGGGCTTTGCCCTTTCAGCAGGGGGCTGAGATGGGAATGCAGGGTTCCTCATCGGCCGTTAATAAGAGGTTTTTGCTGGCTCTTCAGTGAGGGCCAGTGTACATGGGGCACCAGTTGTAAGTTTAAACACGAGTGTTCCGGTTGTGGGGGGCTCACAGCCTTAGCAGGTGTTTTTAAGCCAGGGCCCTCTGCAGGTAGCGCTGGTTCAGCGGCACCATGGCTCAGCCGTTATGGCAAGCGCAAGGATGTGGTGTTGTTAAGGGAGGGGTTTCAGTTTACTTTTTTCATCCCTTTTCAGTTTAGAGAGTTGAGGCAAAGTTGTCAGAATTTGAAACCGGTGAAGACCTTTCCGAAGATAGTTAGAGAGAAGCTACGGAAAGAGGTGCAGCTGCGTAGGCTGTTTGAGGCCCCTCTTCTGCCTAACTTGCGGATTTCGCCTTTGGGGGTGGTCCCAAAAAGTGAGTAAGTTTCGCTTGATTTATCTTATGCTAAGGGATCGTCAGTTAATGACGATATTGATAGGGAGTTGTGTTTGATCTCCTTTGCATCATTCGATCAGGCGATCGAGTTGGTAAGGAAGGCTGGGCCGAATGCCCTTATGGCTAAGGTGGCTGTTGAGTTGGTGTTTAGGTTGCTACCGATTCACCCGAAGTGTCGTCATTTGTTGCGATGTTTCTTTGAGGGTAATTACTTTGTTGATTTGTGTTTGCTGATGGGCTGTTCTATCTCTTGTTCTTATTTTGAGAAGTTAAATTAATTTTAGAATGGGTAGTTAACCCCTTAATGACAAGACTGTTTCTTACTCGTAGTACATTTTGGGACAATGGCTCTTTTAACATTTCTCAGTGTTGCTGTTTAACTGTAATTTTCTCATTTTGTCCACCCACATATATTATGTATTGTTTTTCTCAGGACAAACAGGGCTTTCTTGAGATACCATTATTTTTATCATATCATCTAATTAACTATAAAAAAATGTTAAAAAAATGACTTAAAAAAAAAATCTGCAAAAACCTGCTAAATAGATTTATTACTTTACAATAACAATACAGTTAAATATATGAGGTTAAAGTCAGATAGCAAATGCTGCTTACAGTACCGATAAGAATACCATGAAAAATATGGTGTCTTTTTTTTTTTAATCAATTCTCTGTTTATTGAGCAAGGTAAAATGTAGGGTACATGAACAATGCAAAGGTACAAAATCCAGATGTTACAGAGAAGTGAAAACCGACAATGTTACATGATTCCCTAAGATGTACAGGAACGTGAGACTCATCATGACAAGCCCAACATTTTATCGGTATTCAGAGAGAAATGTATAGATTATCATGCGCAACTCTATGGTGAGATTGAGCTTTGCAAGATTAAACGGAGTCAAAATACCCAAAATCAATTAGAAACATTCAAACACGAGGGCCCTGAAAGCGTTTACTCAAAAACAAAATCAAAATATGAAAGAAGAGAAGTGCCTAAATCGGCATACCACCAATGGAATGCCTAAGACAAATACACAAATAAAGAACAGAGTCAAAATTTAAGTACCGTCCGTTGTCCCTACCTGTCCTAGAAGTGTCACCATTCAGGTTGCCTGTGGGGGTGATGTTGAGAGAGGGGTAGTATTCAAGTAAAGGCCAAGGATAATCTGAAAGTCTACGGAAGCGACAAACTCGTGCCACCGAAACCACCTCCTAGTGTAAAAATATGGTGTCTTGACTTCTTTTTAACTGCCCAGTTTTAGTTGGGTTTTTAACAAGAGTCACTTCTAGGGCTGCAACTAACGATTATTTTCATAATCGATTAGTTGGCCGATTATTTTGTCGATTAATCGATTAATTGGATAAAAAAAATGAATGTAAATTTTTCATTTATTTAAAATAATTTAATAAACAAACGATGTTAAATACAAACAGCAGAACAAAAAAAACTTTGATAAAATGCATTTCTTGTCTTTATTTCCCAACCAGCCCCCCCAATTTATGCACATTTGAGCCCAGGCTTGCCATGCTGCCTCCCATACATGCCACGCTGCCTCCCACGTATGCCACTCCACGCTGCCTCCCACAAATGCCATTCCAGCTGCCTCCCACATATGCCATTCCACGCTGCCTCCCACATATGCCACTCCACGCTGCCTCCCACATATGCCACTCCACGCTGCCTCCCACATATACCACTCCACGCTGCCTCCCACATAAACCACTCCACGCTGCCTCCCACATATGCCACTCCACGCTGCCTCCCACATATGCCACTCCACGCTGCCTCCCACATATACCACTCCACGCTGCCTCCCACATAAACCACTCCACGTTGCCTCCCACATATGCCACTCCACGCTGCCTCCCACATATGCCACTCCACGCTGCCTCCCACATATGCCACTCCACGCTGCCTCCCACATATGCCACTCCACGCTGCCTCCCACATATACCACTCCATGCTGCCTCCCACATATACCACTCCACGCTGCCTCCCACATATTCCACTCCACGCTGCCTCCCACATATACCACTCCACGCTGCCTCCCACATATGCCACTCCACGCTGCCTCCCACATATACCACTCCACGCTGCCTCCCACATATACCACTCCACGCTGCCTCCCACATATGCCACTCCACGCTGCCTACCACATATGCCACTCCACGCTGCCTCCCACATATGCCACTATACGCTGCCTCCCACATATGCCACTCCACGCTGCCTCCCACATATGCCACTCCACGCTGCCTCCCACATATACCACTCCACGCTGCCTCCCACATATACCACTCCACGCTGCCTCCCACATATGCCACTCCACGCTGCCTCCCACATATGCCACTCCACGCTGCCTCCCACATATACCACTCCATGCTGCCTCCCACATATACCACTCCACGCTGCCTCCCACATATTCCACTCCACGCTGCCTCCCACATATACCACTCCACGCTGCCTCCCACATATGCCACTCCACGCTGCCTCCCACATATATCACTCCACGCTGCCTCCCACATATACCACTCCACGCTGCCTCCCACATATACCACTCCACGCTGCCTCCCACATATACCACTCCACGCTGCCTCCCACATATGCCACTCCACGCTGCCTACCACATATGCCACTCCACCCTGCCTCCCACATATACCACTCCACGCTGCCTCCCACATATACCACTATACGCTGCCTCCCACATATACCACTATATGCCACTATATATGCCACTCCACGCTGCCTCCCACATATGCCACTATACGCTGCCTCCCACATATACCACTCCACGCTACCTCCCACATATACCACTCCACGCTGCCTCCCACATAAACCACTCCACGCTGCCTCCCACATATACCACTCCACGCTGCCTCCCACATATACCACTCCACGCTGCCTCCCACATATACCACTCCACGCTGCCTCCCACATAAACCACTCCACGCTGCCTCCCACATATCCCACTCCACGCTGCCTCCCACATATACCACTCCACGCTGCCTCCCACATATGCCACTCCACGCTGCCTTCCACATATAACACTCCGCGCTGCCTCCCACATATGCCACTCCACCCCCACATATGCCACTGTGCCTGATACGCCTTATACCCCCTGATACACCACTCCATCCTCCCCAGACATGCTACGCTGCCACTCCACGCTGCCTCCCACATAGCCACTCCACGCTGCCTCCCACATATGCCACTCCATGCTGCCTCCCACATATGCCACTCCACGCTGCCTCCCACATATGCCACTCCACCCCCACATATGCCACTGTGCCTGATACGCCTTATACCCCCTGATACACCACTCCATCCTCCCCAGACATGCTACGCTGCCACTCCACGCTGCCTCCCACATAGCCACTCCACGCTGCCTCCCACATATGCCACTCCATGCTGCCTCCCACATATGCCACTCCACGCTGCCTCCCACATATGCCACTCCATGCTGCCTCCCACATATGCCACTCCATGCTGCCTCCCACATATGCCACTCCACGCTGCCTCCCACATATGCCACTCCACGCTGCCTCCAACATATGCCACTCCATGCTGCCTCCCACATATGCCACTGTGCCTGATACACCTTATACCCCCTGATACACCACTCCATCTTCCCCAGACATGCTACACTGCCCTCCCCACATATGCCACTCCACTCTACCCCAGATATGCCACTGTGGCCCCAGATATGCCTTATACCCCCAAATATGTCACTCCATCCTCCCCAGATATGCCTTATACCCCCCCCAGATATCTCATAGTCCCCTCATAGAGTCACAGACCCGTTCGCATTACACTGACTGGGTTAATCTTCACTGCCCTCAGGATTTAGATTCCCCTTAGTTTGCCCCCTTTATATCTAACTGCACCTTAAGTTAACTTTATTAAATTAATCAAATTAACCCTCAGTCCTCATTATTAAATTAACCATAAACACTCCATTAACCATAACTACCCCTAAATTAACCCTAAACACCCCATCAACCACAGCATCCCCTAAATTAACCCTAAACACCCCATTAACCACAGCATCCCCTAAATTAACCCTAAAGACCCTGTCAACCACAACAGCCCCTAAATTAACCCTAAACACACCATTAACCACAACTGCCTCAAATTAACCCCAAACACCCCATTAACCACAGCTGCCCCTAAATTAACCCTAAACACCCTATTAACCATAACTGCCCCTAAACACCCCATTAACCATAGCTGCCCCTAAACACCCCATTAACCATAACTGCCCCTAAATTAACCCTTAACACCCCATTAACCATAACTGCCCTTAAATTAACCCCCACCTCCCCTAACTTTCAGTAGCCCAAATATTAATTTTATACTTACAGTTAGATGAGTGTCACAGCCATGTGGTTCTGGCCTTCTGGGAGAAGGAAGGGGCGGGGCCAGTTGTCACAGTGATTACAGGGAGGGGCTGGTAAGTAGGAGCTGCTGCTGTGAGTCAGACTAAACGGATTATATAATGAGGGGTATTTTTCAGAGCGTTTGCTCTGAAAAAACTCATTTTATAATCAATAATAATCGAATCAACTAATCGATAATGACAATGGCAACGAATTTCATTATCGATTATTACTGATTTTATCGATTAGTTGTTGCAGCCCTAGTCACATCCCTATTTAAGCAATCCTTACCATTTCTCCAAACTCACGAGTGTGCAACTCACCCAAGTGCTCCTCCCTTAAAGGCAGCTAAACCAGTTTGGGTGAAAAGAGATCTTCTTATAACTATCAGTGCAGCAATGAGAAGGACTGCAACAACCCCAGACATACCTTCCAGCCTTCATGTGCCTCATCAGTGGGGTCTGGTTGGTATACCTCTAGGCACAACAGAGCAAGGAGGCCCACGTCTGGACTTAGGCATCTAAGCAGCTACAGACCCCCAACATATACCGTAAGGTTATAAGGTTTACAACTTGTAAAAGAAGAATACAAAATATTAAGTTAAAGTAAAAATGTAAAAAAAAAAACTGAGCTGCAGCAAAATGCTCAAAATTGCCTTAGCACCAGGGTGGGAAATGGCTTAGTACTGGGGTACACTTGAAGATTGGAGAGTTTGGGTCCCAGACGAGGACAACAATCCCACTCAACAGGGCAGGGAGATAGGGTCCATAATCTGTGGGTAGCAGGCTTGCTTTCCGCCCTGTCCAGGGGCCCCAGTGACTGATAGTTCCCTCACACACTCCGTCACAGTGTTATGTACTTTCAGTAAGTGGTAGAATATAGATACTATCCGGTATTCAATCACTAAAAACTCTGCAACTTTTTATGTAAACACCTCATTGGATAGACCATCATCCACTAGGGATTTAAGTTGATTTAAGAAAACACTAGTTGGATCATCACGTAACACTGTGTACAAATTGGGGTCAGAAAGTTGTCTCAGAGCCTCACTTCTGTAATACACAGTATTAAGTACGGCAAATGCACCACCTTTATCAGAATTTTTAATTATAATGTCCACCTTTTTTAAAGACTAAGTAGTGCTTGTCTCTCTAATTTAGAAATATTATTAGAAGTGGAGACTAGTTCCCTTGCTAGGCAACATAGCTCTCTCTCCACTAAATTATGGAAGGGCCCTGTGTGTGAATGGGGTAAAAAGTGGATTTCTTACCAAATTTATAGCCCATATGTGCATGTGTTACAGCATAGCTTTCATCAGCATACAGTTAGCTAGACATAGATATGATGCAGTGCAGCTCATAGTAAGCATAAGCACTAAATGAGCCTGACAGATGTCATACAGCCTAAATCCCATTACTATATATTGAGACAGACATTGATGGTTGTGCTGCATAACTCTCATTGTTATATAGCAAGCCAGACACTGACGATGGTACAGCATAACTCCAATCATTATATACTAAGCCTGAAGGTGGTACAGTATAACTCCCATTAATATATCATTAGCTTGACGGTGGTACACTACCACTGGTGGATTAGAAAAAATAAATCAAATAAACTTTTGTGACAGTTACACTTTTTTAAAAGTATGACATAATGACTTTCACTGTATAGTACAGAGGAAGTGTAGTTACATGACAAGTGTTCTAATGGTCCTAGGGAAATATCCTGGGTTGTATGCTAAATTTTCAGTTTTTGTGGATATTTCATAGATACTTTTAGTGTACCCACACACATTATATATTGTTGGGGTTTTTTCAGGAAAGAAGGGCTTTCTGTAGATACCATTATTTTTATCATATCTAATTTACTATAAAAATGAAAAAATCTGGTGATTTTTTCTTACCTGTTTCTAAAAAACTTTTTACTCATCTGCAAAAACTGATGCAAAAACCTTCTAAATATATTCTATTTGTCCTGAGTTTAATAATCCCCAATGTTTTTATGTTTTGTTTCCTTTTTTGCACGGGTTTGCAGGGATATAAGTACAAGTAGCATTTTGCTATTTCAAAACTATTTTTTTCAAATATGGTCATTCGGTTGTAGGTATTTGAAAGCAGCCCGTACATGTACAGGCTTTGTCACAAATGCATTGCATCATGAGCCCGTACATGTACGGGCTTTGTCCTGAATGGGGTTAATCTTACATGCATAGCATTCTAGGTATGAAAAAACTTACAAGCTTGAAAACAAACAAAATCGACACTCTCTAATATTTACCATGTAATTGCTAGACGTACCGTATTTGCTTGATTATAAGACGAGGTTTTTTTCAGAGCAAATGCTCTGAAAAATACCCCTCGTCTTCTAATCGGGGTCGTCTTCTAATCAGACCTCAAATAGAGGTCTGATTAGGAGACTAAGATCCAGATCCCCCGCACCGCTGCAGGGGACCTGCATCTTCCTGTCTCGCCTCCCCCCATCATACACACACTTACCGGTGCTTCCTGCTGTATTGCCGGGGCAGCGGGTTGACGTCTACGCGATCCGCGTAGACAACGTCCGCTGCAGCCGGAAGGAGGTGTGGCTAGCAGCGGGGGTTGTCTGCGTCCGTCGCGTAGACCTTCCCCGACTGTCAGAGATCAGAGTTCCCCGCACCGGTGCCGCACCGGTGCGGGGAACTCTGATCTCTGACAGCCGGGGAAAGTATACGCGACGGACGCATACAAACCCCCGCTGCCAACTCCACCTCCTTCCGGCTGCAGCGGAAGGCGACGTCAACCCGCTGCCCCGGCTGGAAGCACCGGTAAGAGAGGGCTGAGAGGGGAGAGAGGGGTGAGAGAGGGGGAAGGGGGGTGAGAGAGGGGGGGGGAGTGTGTGTGTGTGTGTGTGTGTGTTAGTTAAATGGGGGTATAGGGTGTGTGTGTGTTAAATGGGGGCATAGGGCATTTCTGGAGTGACGTTAAGGGGGCATTTAATAGAGCACTCTGCCTCCTGAAATGCCTTATACCTCCCTATATGCCACTCTGCCCCATAATATGCCTTTTAACCCCCTAAATGCCAGAATGGGATATAGGGGTATAAGGCATTTCTGGAGGCAGAGTGGCACATAGGGGGTCAAAAGGCATACCATGGGGCACAGTGGCATATAGAGGGTTAAAAAGCATATCATGGGCCACAGTGCCATATTGGTGTGGCAAGCCTGGGGGCAGATGTTTGTAACTGGGGGCAGGTTGGAAAATACAAGGAAATAAAAACAAAAAAAATATTTTTCTCAATCATAGCTTTTATTAAAAAAAATAGTTTACATGAATTAACATTTACTGGTAAAACTTTTTTCCTCTGGGGTCATCTTATATTCAGGCTTTTTCTTTTTTTCCTAAGTTAATATTCAGATTTTGGGGGGTCGTCTTATAATCAGGGTCGTCTTATAATCGAGCAAATACGGTATATGAAAATTATCTGTAAATGAGGTATTTTCTAAATCAAGACACTTTTATATAACAACGTTTTGAGGTATTTTATTTCAATGGTAATTTACATAGGTAAAACTATGAAAATTCCATGTTTTTCTACTTTTAATATCTTTTCTAAAAAAAATAGTATATAATTTGTGTGAGTGCATTTAACATGGACGATAAGAATCACGATTGAACAAAGATATGGTAAACATTTCAAAAAGGCTCTTGTAACTTAGGTGGTAAACCCCTCTGTTATGAAGAGGTTAATTTGATCCTACCAATCAACTAAGAGTCGGCCAAAAGGTGCAATTATTTATATTGGCGTATAATTATATTTCACATGGTTGAAGAATTTGCAATGATACAATAAATCATGGCTTGAAAGATTCCAATTTATCATTGGCCAGAAATCACATAATTTCCTTGTGCTCCATTGACATAATTTATCAACAACTGTAGATTCCATATGTCTGGCAGTAAGGATAAGCTCTCCTGTTCTTGATTAAAAGCCTTAATGTTTAGAATAATGACTTTTTAAATAAGTATCTTTCATACTGTTTGTACGAATTAGATCTGATCGAAGGCCAGATCAGTTAAGTTATATAATGTAAAATGTGCTTCAGCCTTCAGACATACAATGTATTTTTCATGAAAGTGTTATGGTGTACATAAGATTTTGTGGCATTAAAATGTCATAATTGGTATATTTTTACTTCACATGCAATCATGTTTCCTAAATCCTAAACAAGACCGTTTTATCAATTTCATTACAGTTCCACCATATATGCATATACGTTCCTTCTTTCTTACCACACCTCCAACGAAGAGATGAAACGGAGGGCAATATGGAAGCCATTCTAGATAAATACCACCTATTAATTAATTTGAAATGGGTTTCGGCTAAAGTGACACAGTGGATTTGTTTTATAGTTGTTTTATAGTATCTCCCTTTCTAAATCTTTTTTCCAGGCTTTAAGTTGGGCATGTTTCTTCGGAGCCTCTGGGCTACACTTTTATAAATGGATTGAATCCTATTCCAAACTTTTGGGTCGCCTTTAAGTAAATGCTCTTGTAGGAAATTTTTCACTAGTCTAAGGCAATAGTATTTTTCCATGACATAGCTGGCATATCAATTGTTGTGAAGGGGTTAAATAAGTTTTCTGGACTACATTAAAGTCCTATTAATATGTATTGTTTTATATATCGCCATCATATTCTGCAGTGCTATACAGTAGACAAATGATGTAGCATAAAATCAAGCCATGTGTTAATGTTTGCAGTTTTTCAAATACTGTTAGTAATTGATTTCAACATACGAGCCACTTTACAAAGCAGCACGTAATACCAAAAGGTTTCAGCTTGTGGTTATTTACAAATAAGCTGAGTGTGCAGGTTCCCCTCTTTTTACTTGTTACCTCAGATACCCTTGTTAACTCAGAAAGCACCATATTAAACATTTTTTAGAAATTGTACGAGCACTTTAGCCTTCGCCACTCATAATCATGCACATCAGTAGCAGGTTAACACAGGCTAAACCCAAGGATTAATAAACACATTTCAAACTTGCTGAGACAATACTGACAAACATCTAATTATAAAGTAGGAACGTTAACACAAATATATATATATATATATATATATATATATATATATACACACACCCCTGTAAATAGAAAGTGATCCTCACATAATAAATAAATAAATAAATAAATAAATAAGAAAAAAAAACATAGTGCAATATGTTTTCAAAGAAATATGCAATGTAATTACATTTATATTAAAACACTCACAAAACATGTGTAATTTCTCGAAAAAAAGAAATGCCTGAACCATTTGTTATATTAAACCCTCTCATTCTCACTCTCTTTCTGTACGCAGGATGTAGCTCCTGTGAAGGGGCTCATAGACACAGTGTTACTCATTCCAATAAATCCCAGCTGTCGACCTATTCCAAAATACCAGGGGCAGACAGGTTTCTTCAGATTAAACTGACTTCCTCATGGGCTTGTATAAAGCACTTAATGAATAAAAGTGAGGATCATTTGTATCTTGTAAGAGCTGAATTGAGGACACATGGCCGCCAAGTTAACCAATCCTGTTTGTGCAAATCATATCCAACCTCTATGAGGGAGAGGTAATACAATGTTTCAAAGGGTGTCCATTCATTAAGTCTTGACTCTTTTGATGTTTAACAGAATCAATAGTTGAAAATATGAGGTTTTGTGTTTTGAATAGTTCTTACAAATAACAAAATTGTGTTAAAGGCATCAATATTTTAACCTTCCAAATTAGTTGTATTTAAAAATCAATTCATTAAATAATCGTATGAAAATACATTAATTTATAAATATACATTCAGAATCAGAATGAGTAATACTGCCTCTACAAGGGGACCCCTTTCCAGCAATTACGCCCTAACCATCGTTGAAGTCCCGATGTACAGAAGGAGGATGACTATCCCACTGGGGGCTGCTCCTGAGCGATATCAATGTAACAAATGCAAACATATTGAACTATGTTTTTTTTTTTATTATACGTGAGAATCATTTCTATTTATACCGAACCTTTATGCCTTTCTCAATGGACATATCTAATTATGCACACTTTTCTCTATAGTTATATTGAGTGATGTACAAAACCAGTACTATATTGGTAAGAGCAACTTTTAAAAAATTAAAATGCATCCCCTTGGTATTAGGTTTTCAATAAATTGGTGGAGTCTCTTTTAGTTTTCAAGTACATGGAATTTTCATACCAGAGTTACACACCTTTGTAAAAGCAGAAGCAGAAGTGGTAGGGAAACCTTTTAGGAACATGAGTGAGCGAGAATTAGAGTGTGAGTAAAATGACCCACAGATTTCAGATACAAATTCTGAGCTTAGTGGGGGTCTCACCAGAATCATGGTTTAAATCTTACAATGCAAATATTGTTATACATCTTAAATAAAAATAAGTTTGATAGAACAGGAGTTGTAAAATATTACATTAGTTATTGTGGACCAATGTGTGTGTTTGCTATTACAATTTACATTTGTATTTAGAATATTTAGAAGGAAACCTTTCCATTTATGCCTTCAATCATTATAGTAATTTTATAATTCATCTAGTGCTTGTTATTTGTAGCTAGTGCTGTATTCACCATTGGGTCAGCATCTTCAATACAATGTGCCTTTAAGAAACAGAGCACCGCTATAATGAGCTCCCATCTTCCTCATTTTGAGTCTGTTTATAGCTATTAAAAGCAGCTTCTGCTGGTTCAATATTTTTGCTACATCTGTGGAGTACCACTGTGGTTTCCTGTTTCTTTTAATCTAACCAGTGTAATGCAATGTCCTGGACTCCATCTAAAGATGTCCAGACCACCAGACTCGCCTACATTTTTTTCTAAAATAAAAAACCTTAGTTTTAGTGTGGTGCAATACAACCACTCTCCTTATATTAAACCACTACAGTGACATCCAAATTAAATTTTGTAAAAACTAAATCCAGCACAGCCTCCTTCCTTGTTGACTCCTCTACCAATTGCATAAGACACAGTCATAGTAGGGAATTTAGGATGTCTCCCCCCCAAATCGTGCCTACCAACCAAAGTGAAATGTATTACTTAACACCAGTGTTCCCTCTAAGCTGTGCGCTTGTGCGCGCGCACATAACTTTTCGAGGGAGCGCACACGTTCTAACATTGTGCGCACAGTACCTAACGGGGAGCTGGGGGGGGCGTCCAGGGTGACGCTGGCACTCCTCCAGAGACGGACAGTAATGTCCGCCGCTGGAGGAGCAAGCTCGGTTGGGGAGATCAAAAATCTCACTCCAACCGGCTTAAAATCAATCAAGGGAGCGGGAGGTCTGTTAATACAGACCTCCGATCCTGCTCCCTTGCTATGCGCGCGGCAACTGATGCTGTGCGTCGGGATTTGATGTCAGATCCCGGCACACAGCACTGAAGCCACGCCCACCTTCTTTACTGCACCGGAAGGACAGGACACAGAAGAAGAAGAAGAGTCAAGAGGAAGAACGAAGAGGAGGAGGAAAAGTAACTAACAGAGGAAAGGTAGGAAAACATTAAGTGAGAGTAGATTAGTAAGTGTGTGAGAGTGATGGGTGTTATGCTGTAGTTTATGCTGAATGTTTGTGAATGAGTGTGTGTGTGTGTGTGACGTCATATGCCGTCATATGCCGGCGCTCAGCAGTGAAGCCGCGCGCATCGCGGCAGAGGCCTCGTGCTCCCACCACAGGACTGCATGGTAAGTAACCTACACAGGGGGTAGGGAGAGGGTACCTAGCGAAAAGGGGGGGTAGAAAGAGGGTAGCTAGTGAGAAGGGGGCAGGGAGAGGGTAGCTAGTGATAAGGGGGGTAGGGAGAGGATAGCTAGTGAGAAGGGGGTAGCGAGGGGGGTAGATAATGTGAGAAGGGGGTAGGGAGAGGGGTAGATAGTATGAGGAGGGGTAGATAGTGTGAGAAGGGGGTGAAGTGGGGATAAAAGTAACAAAAGGGGGGGTAGTAAGTATATTGAAATAAAGAGTTAGAATGAATGAATTAATATGTGGATGAATTGTGTGAATGAGTAAGAGAATGAATTAATCCACATGTGGATGAATTGTGTGAATGAGTGAAATAATGAATTAATGTGTGGATGAATTGCTTTAATTATTTGTGAGCTGGGCTATTTGGGGACAAAGTTGGCTCACACTGGGCTGTTTGGGGACAAAGTTGGCTCACGCTGGGCTGTTTGGGGACAAAGTTGGCCCACACTGGGCTGTTTGGGGACAAAGTTGTCTCACTCTGGACTGTTATTTGTTTGTGTAATCTGAGCGCTGGTCAGGTTATAAGTGGGGAATGTGGACGCCAGGGCTGGTCTTTGGGGTGTGCAACCTGTGATCTATGCCTGTAATTTAGTGCAGCTGTTTCATCCTTAATGGGACTTGCCTGCATGAGGTTGTGATAATGGCTTAATCCCTTGTGGTTGTGGCAGCACCATGATATTTCTAAGGAAAAAAACAAGCCTTCTGCCTTGTCTGGTGTCTGTAGATGAGTGTTTAATAATGCTTCTATTACCCCCTTAATTTTAAGTGGAAGGGGTTTTCCATCACCTTTACCCACCATAACTTTTGTTATGAATATAAAAGAAGATAGCCATTATGTTCTTAGGTCTTCAGGCATTGAATCTGCCAGTCAATTCCTGTAGCTAGAAAGGGATCTGCATTGTTATCAAACCACATGAGTATTACTCTTTAAATCCTTTTAATGATTAGACAGAGGAACTAAAAATATGTGGATGTTTAATGCCATGAGAAATGTACGGCGGATTTCTGGTGGATTTGCCAATTCCCAGACTTTTTATTCCCAGTATTTTTTTTTTTTTTGGGGGGGGTTGCTACACATTGTTATGTTTCCTGGACTTCTAGAAGAAGCATTGTTAGCAATAGTATAAAATGAGAATTCTGAATTTGTGACAATTCCCACATGTGTTGTGAGTATATAGCTCATGAGTTCTCCCTAATGCCTTTGTGGTTGAGTAAAATGCCTGTGTGTAGATGTATTCAATGAGATAGTTATGCAGCACATTGTTGACAGAGGGAGCGGACTAGAATGAAAAAAGAAAATTTAGATGTTCCAGGTATAAATTGTAGTCGAATAAATGTAAGCGAACATTCTTGCAGGGTACCTATAACAAGCTAGGAAATAGCATAGTTTATAAGAGTCAATTTTCATTCTGAGAGAATAGCTGAAGCACAAGCTAATTATTTTAAAGCCAACTGAATTTCACACTAAACCACAATTCCACTGATTTTAGACTATTTAAAATACCAAGTTTTAAATTGTTGATTTCAATCAATACATGATATATGGTGTCACTTATACAATACACACTTAATTAGATACACATGGTAGCAGCAGGCCTAAGCAAAGCAGCAACATCATTATTATTTATATTATTATTAATATATATTTATATTATATTTATATATTAGTTTCTTAGATTTTTATACCTCTCATCCTATCCTGATTAATAATCCAAAAGATAAGTGTGATTTTCTGTGTTTGAACAACAGTTCTGAATAAAACAATAGCACAGATAAGCTATTATGACAATGTTATCATAGTCATGTCTTAATGGTGTAATAAAGTTGAGCGCTGCCCTAGGCCTTGCCCAGGCCTACCTGTGTAGCCACTATACTCACTGCGTGTGCCACTACGGTGCCATTAATTGCAAACATGCAGTGCTATCAGCTACCATTTTGCCCAATTTACCTGTATATACAGTATAATGACATAACCCAGCTTTTTTCCTAAAACGGATGTGCAGCACCAGACTATGCAGCCTGTGTTAGCCACATACATCTATAGCATAAATAGATCACATAGGAAGATCAGAAATTTTCATTGTATCAGGTTTATTAAGCCAAAGCAAACTGAGAATCCTGATTACCAAATCCAGTTTACTGCTTTAAATCTAGTCGGTTTAGGTCATATGCTTTTGGTCTTACAAATGAAATAATTACTGTTTTGTAAATGTCACATGCCATTTTTACCAACATCATTTTAAAGATCATAAAGACACATAGAAACATAGAAAGTGACGGCAGATAAGAACCAGTAGGCCCATCCAGTCTGCCCAATCTCTGAGTACTTTCCTTTAGTACTTGCCCTTATCCTATATCTAGCTTGGCCTTATGCCTATCCCATACTTGCTTAAATTATTTTACATCTACCACTTCTGCTGGAAGGCTATTCCATGCGTCCACTACCCTTTCCATAAAGTAATATTTTCTGATGTTACCATTAAACCTTTGCCCCTCTAGTTAATGCTTGTGTCCTCTTGTTGTGGTAGTATTTCTCCTTTTAAATAAACTATCTTCCTTTACCTTGTTGATTCCCTTTAAGTATTTAAATGTTTCTATCATATCCCCCCTGGCCCATCTTTTTTCCAGGCTATATAGTTTAAGATCCTTTAACCTGTCCAGGTAAGGTTTTTCTTGTAATCCATAAACCATTTTAGTAGCCCTTCTCTGCACATTTCTATATCCTTCTGGAGATACGGTCTCCAGTACTGTACACAATACTCCAAGTGAGGTCTCACCAGTGATCTATACAACGGCATTAGCACTTCCCTCTTTCTACTGCTAATACCTCTTGCTATATAACAAAGCATTCTGCTAGCATTACCTGCTGCTCTACTGCATTGTCTGCCTACCTTTAAATCCTCAGAAATAATTACCCCTAAATCCCTTTCCTCACACGTTGAGGTTTGGACAGTATCAAATATTCTATACTCTGCCCTTGGGTTTTTATGCCCCAGGTGCATTACTTTGCATTTATCTACATTAAATGCCAATTGCCACAGCTCTGACCATTTTTCCAGTTTACCTAGATCGTTTGCCATTTGGCTTCTTCCTCCAGGAACATCAACCCTGTTGCAAATGTTTGTGTCGTCAGCAAATAAACATACCTTTCCATCAAGACCATCTGCAATATCACTGATAAAGATATTAAAGAGAATGGGTCCAAGTACAGATCCCTGAGGTATCCCACTGGCAACAAGACCTTGTTCTGAATATACGCCATTGACTACAACCCTCTGTCACTCAGCCACTCCTTAATCCATTTAACAACATTGGCATCTAAACCCAGAGATTGCAGTTTATTTATAAATCTTCTATGTGGGACAGTGTCAAAGGCCTTACTGAAATCCAGATACGCAATGTCTACTGCACCACCTTGATCAATTACTTTAGTCACCCAATCAAAAAAATCGATAAGATTTGTTTGACAAGATCTTCCTGAGGAAAACCCATGTTGTTTTTGATCTTGAAACCCATGTGACTTCAGATGTTCAACAATCCTTTCCTTTAACAATGTTTCCATTAATTTGCCCACTACAGATGTAAGACTAACTGGCCTGTAGTTGCCCAACTCCTCCCTACTGCCTTTTTTGTGAATGGGCACAACATTCGCTACTTTCCAATCCCCAGGGACAACTCCCGTTACCAATGATTCGTTAAATATATCAGTTAACGGTTTTGCTAGTACACCCCCAAGCTTATTTAATAACTTAGGCTGTATCCCATCAGGCCCCATCGACTTATTTGTCTTTACCTTAGACAACTGAAGTAGAACCTCCGCCTCGATAAACTCACATATTTCAAATGATTCAGTCTTTTTTCCCAACTGAGGTCCCATTCCCTCATTTTCATTTGTAAAAACTGAACAGAAATATTAATTGAGGCAGTCAGCTAAACCTTTATCCTCTTCTACATATATTCCTTTTGTTTTTAGTCTAACTAATCCTTGTTTAACTTTCCTTTTCTCATTTATATATCTAAAAAATGTTTTATCTCAATTTTTTACTGAGAGGGCAATTCGCTCTTCTGCATGTGATTTGGCAGTTCTTATAACTTTCTTTGCCTCTTTCTGCCTCATTTTATAGATTTGTCTTTCTTCCTCACTTTGGGTATTTTGGTATCTACTAAAGGCTAACTTCTTGTCTTTTACGATTTTGGCCACTTCTGCAGAGTACCACAGCGGTTTCTTCAATTTTTTACTCTTACTGACCAGCCTAATACAATTTTCTGTTATCTTCAATAATACAGCTTTTACAAAATCCCATTTCTCCTGAACACCTTTTAAATTGACACAGTGTGTGAATTTTTAGGTAACTCAGAACCAAAATACTACTTGTTTTGTCCTGTTTACCCATTGTACAGCTCTGCGGGAATATGATGATGCTATATAAAATACCAGTTCTTACTTGACATCTAAGCATGCAAAACTGCATGGCAAATTTATGAAACGAGAGATCAAAATAATTCAGTATTACCATGACAGATTTAGCATATATAGAGATGATTTAATCTTAGATATACAGTGAAGGAAAACATTATTTGATCCCCTGCTGATTTTGTAAATTTGCCCACTGACAAAGACATGATCAGTCTATAATTTTAATGGTAGGTTTGTTTGAACAGTGAGAGCCAGAATAACTCATATCAAATAAATTGATTTGTATTTTACTCAGTGAAATAAGTATTTCACCCCTTTGCAAAACATGACTTAGTACTTTGTGGCAAAACCCTTGTTGGCAATCAGAGGTCAGACGTTTCTTGTAGTTGGCCACCAGGTTTACACACATCTCAGGAGGGATTTTGTCCCACTGCTCTTTGCAGATCCTCTCCAAGTCATTAAGGTTTCGAGGCTGATGTTTGGCATCTTGAACCTTCAGCTCCCTCCACAGATTTTCTATGCGATTAAGGTCTGGAGACTGGCTAGGCTACTCCAAGACCTTAATGTGCTTCTTCTTGAGCCGTTCCTTTGTTGCCTTGGCCATGTGTTTTGGGTCATTGTCATGCTGGAATACCCATCCACGACCCATTTTCAATGGAAGGAGGTTCTCACCCAAGGTTTGACAGTACATGGCCCCATTCATCATCCCTTTGATGCGGTGAAGTTGTCCTATCCCCTTAGCAGGAAAACACCCCCAAAGCATAATGTTTCCACCTCCATGTTTGATGGTGGGGATGGTGTTCTTGGGGTCATAGGCAGTATTCCTCCTCCTCCGAACACTGCAAGCTGAGTTGATGCCAAATAGCTCGATTTTGGTCTCATCTGACTGCAACATTTTCACCCAGTTCTCCTCTGAATCATTCAGGTGTTCATTGGCAAACTTCAGATGGGCCTGTACATGTGCTTTCTTGAACTGGGGGACTTTGCGGGTGCTGCAGGATTTCAGTCCTTCACGGCGTAGTGTGCTACCAATTGTTTTCTTTGTGACTATGGTCCCAGCTGCCTTAAGATCATTGACAAGATCCCCCCATGCAGTTCTGGGCTGATTCCTCGCCGTTCTCATGATCATTGAAACTCCATGAGGTGATATCTTGCATGGAGCCCCAGTCCGAGGGAGATTGACAGTTATTTTGTGTTTCTTTCATTTGCGAATAATCGCACCAACTGTTGTCACCTTCTCACCAAGCTGGTCAGCGATGGTCTTTCTTGTAGCCCATTTCAGCCTTGTGTAGGTCTACAATCTTGTCCTTGACATCCTAGGGCAGCTCTTTGATCTTGGCCATGATGGAGAGTTTGGAATCTGATTGATTGCTTCTGTGGACAGGTGTCTTTAGACAGGTAACAAACTGAAATTATGTTCACTCACTTTAAGAGAGTGCTCCTAATCTCAGCTCGTTACCTGTGCAAAAGATATCTGGGAGCCAGACATCTTGCTGATTGATAGGGGATCAAATACTTATTTCACTAAAAAAATGCAAATCAATTTATAACTTATTTGAAATGCGCTATTCTGGATTTTTTGTTGTTATTCTGTCTCTCACTGTTCAAATACATTAAAATTATAGACTCATCATGTCTTAGTCAGTTGACAAACGTAGAAAATCAGCAAGGGATCAAATATTTTTTTCGTTCACTGTACATATGCCTACTAAAATATATATGCCTCAATCAAAAGAAAAATGAAACATTTTTAGAAACAGATCTCTCCCCACTTTGCGATATCACAGTGTGCTTTCATACCATTTTAATCACAATGTAATGTCTCAAAGAGATGCAGACAGGATGTTAAAGCATATTTTTGTCTTGATGTGTACATCTACAACATACCGTATGACCAAACGGATGTGGACACCTCTCCTAATTACTTAGTTTAGGTGTTTCAGCCACACCCACTGCTCACAGGTGTGAATCTCCATAGACTGGTAGTATAATGGGTGGTATTGAAGAGTTCAGTGACTCAGTAAACATGGCATTTTCATGAGGATGCCACCTTTGCCACAAGTCAGGGAGATGTTTGCCCTGCTAGATCTGCCCCTTTCTACCGTAGGTGAGTTTATTGTCAATTGGAATCTCAGCCAAGACGTAGAACACACAGAGCGGGGCCGCAGAGTCCTTAAAGAGCATAGTGTGTGTAAATTGCACAAGCATTCTATGTCGGGAGCTTCATGAAATAAATTTCCATGGCCGAGCAGCTGCACACAAACTGAAGACTACCATGTTCAATGCCAAGCATCGTCTCGAGTGGCTTAAAGCATTCTGCCACAGGACTCTGGAGCAGTGGAAATGTATTCTCTAGTCTAATGGGCAAATCTGCCAGGAGAATGCTACATTTTGCATTGCGTTGTGCTTACTGTAAAGTTTGGTGGAGGGTGGTTAATGGTTCAGGGCTGTTTTTCATGGTTTGGCTAAGTTCCTTAGTTCCAATGAAGGGTAATGTTATTACTACAGCACACAAAGACATTTGATACAATGTATGCTTTCACCTTTGTGGCACCAGATTAGGGAAGGAAGTTTACTGTTCCAGCATTACTGCACCTCTGTGCGCAAAGCAAGGTCCATAAATACATGGTTTGTCAAGCTTGGTGTGGAGGAACTTTGGTGACCTGCATAGAAATCTGACCTTAACCCCATTAAACACCTTTGGATACAAATTAAAAGCTGGTTGGGAGCCAGGCCACCTTGACCAACATAAGTGATTGACCTTATAAATGCTCTTTTGGTTGAATGGCCCATAGACACACTCCAAAATCTTGTGGAAAGCTTTACCAGATGAATGGAGATTGCTTTAGCTTCAAAAGAGAGGGGGCAATTCCATAACAATGCTCATGATAGTCAGGTGTCTGCATACTTTTAGTCACATAGTATATAAATTTACTTGATATCATTCTATATATAACTTTTTCTCTAACAATTCCTCCACCTGAATTTAAATAAATCAACTACTATGTCATGAAAGCATGTCTGTTAATGTGTTTTTACTTATTCCCTACAATACACTCTATTGAAACAAGAACTAACTGCTCATGTAGAAGGAAAATGTGCAGACAGGCTGTGCTAAACGTATTTTATCTACGATCAGTTTCACAGACCTGTATATTAAATATGAAATACTAATAATTTATCTGGAGCTGTTACATGTAATCCCAAAATGTTAATATTAACCTGTTGCAGTGAATAAAAAAAAATGTATCAAAAGCAAAGGTCAAAGGTCAAAATAATAGAAGGTGTGTTCAACTATGTTACATTAACTGAAATGTGGGAATTATATGCTTCAATAAGATGAAGAAGTAAATGAATATAAAAAATATGGTTAGCGCTAGCTTTTTTGTTAATGTTTTACAGCTACATAAATACATTTTTGACTACAAAAAAGACAGTAATTAATACATGAATGCTCTTTGATTTTTCAGGTAACCTACTTAGATACAAGGAAAGAAAATAAAGTAACATCAGGATAAAAAAAATCAGATATAGACTAGTTTTGCCACCATGTGGCACAGATCTCAGAATACATGAAGTAAAACAATTCTTTACATTTTAGAAAATGTGCATTTAACAGGCAAAATTGTGCACAATTATCCTTGCTTTCTTTGGCCATATGTCTTGGAACACTATATTAGCTTTGGCTAGCCCTGTGGGCTGTATGCTGCCAGCCCTCCAAAGCCTATCACTTAGCCATTATAGCCAAAAGAATCAGCATTATCAATAGGAGTTATTGTTTGTAAATGCAAAAATCATTCCTGTTTATTAAAAATGTTCATTTCATGCAGCATGAATCTTATCTGCAAATAATACACAATATACTGTCTGAGATTGTATCCCCTTTTCAACTGTTAGTAGAGTGGAAAGTTATAATTACAAATAGACAACTCTCTATTGGACACAAAACTGCCTATGAATTTGAACATATTTAAGCAAGAAATCCAAAAGACTAGCACAGCAATGAAACATACCTGCTCCGAAGTGCTTGCTTTCCTGTCCACAGTAAAATGGTTGTAGGAAAAAATGGCTCTCTACATGCTTTTGATTATGTGTCTTGCTAGGGACAAAATAAGATACATAGCTCCTTTTGTCTCCTGGGCCACTCTGTTTCTGTGCTAATTATGAAATGAAGCTTTTCAAGTTATAACTCCCTCACCTAATAATTTTGTATACCTTTATGAATTAAAACGCAAAGACTAAAGACACCATTATGGTTTAAGTATTTTAAAAAAAGATTTTTCTGTAAAAGATTATTTAATTGAAAATCATGATATAACACTTAAAATAGTAATTCTGTGAGTCTAAAATATATATGTACCATGGAAACCAGACTGATAACATAATGCTGCTCAAGCTTTAAATTCACACAAACTAGAAATGTCAATTTGTTGGTTGGTACTTGTATTAATTAAGCTTATAAATGTTTTCCCATTCTTCTATTTAGAAGTAGGGTCTTTTGTATATAGTCACTTTAAAAATATATATGCTTCATCTTCTTTTAATAATTTACTTTTGGTGCAAATAAAATGGATGGAAAGGAATTTATAAGTTAAAATGTGGATATCCATGGTAGACAAAAACTAAATAATACCACGTAATATGGTACTTTTAGAAAGGCACATGTATTTCATTTGAGTGTATGTTTATTTTAATAAAAATAACACCTGTTTAAAGCAAGTACAATATATTTTAAATTGGTGATTATATAAATATATTGGTGTAATCACACACAAGTTACAAATACTGTTACACAATTAAACGACTACAAATCACATAATACTATTAATATGTTTCTTTGGAAAGTGATTTAGATTTAAAATGTTTTATAAAAAATAATAATCTTAGTGGAAAAATTATTGATAGGCGACAAACGCTAATTAATGATAAATATCGAGGTTGACAGAGGCCCTATCCTTAAATTCAACATGTATTTTGGTAGAAAAAAATGTAGTGGCCAACTGAAATTATATAAGACAGCAAACACTCTTTGTATCTTCTTCACTAATATTTTTAGTTTCATGTACAGTGTCATTTGTTCCTTTATTTAAAGAATGTTACAAAAAGGCGCACACCACTAATAATATAACATTGATTGTATTTGGTAGTTATATAAAGAAATCTTGGTTTATTGATTCTTTACCAGGGGAAAATTAAACCTTTCAGTTGTAAAATAGTTTTCGGAACTAATGATAGAAGAGAGAAAGCAAAATGGCTGCGGTTACAATGTACATTTCAACATTATTCTATCCACTGAACTATTTTTAAGACTCACCTATTTCATAATATAGGAAGCTATGTCAATTGGGTAGCTGTTTTTATTTATTCTGAACATGAAATACATTTATACAAAATAATAAATGTAGGGTTTTTTTAAAATGTATTCACATTTTTGTTACACAAGTTATGTCAGACATTTTGTAAATATATATAACAGACAGAACTTATTAACAGAAAAAACCAGATTAACAAACTGTAAGAACCTTCCATGGACTGGCTGTGACATGAGCCATTACAATTTTCCGTCCTGTAATCCATTATATGTATACATTCTTAGAAACCATTTGCAACAACACATTAGAAACGTTAGAAACTAAACATTAAAAACAAACAGATATACACTTAGTTTTTTGGCATGTAAACATTAACTTCTTTATTCCTATATGGGAAAATAACATATACCTCTTTAGTGCATGCAATATACAATATGATATCTAAAAATAAATATTGCTGGATAACTCTCTCTCTATATGTCATTATTACAAACTTATAAAACATGGGTAAGGAGATTTAAGAATAAAATGTAAACTGCAAACATTTGAACTGAAAAAAATAAAAACCATGTTTAAATTTAAAAGTGATCATTGTATAGGTTATTTAGATTAATAATATATTATTATGTACCTCATTCTTTTTGGGTCTTGGTGTATCCTAGGTCCTGTTATCTTTCCAGATTAAGTAGGACATTAATATATCAATATTACTTTGGAGTTTGCAGAAACATGAATTACACAAACCAGATTTCCAAGATTTTATTATTTTTGTGTTACTAAAATTTCCATTAGGGAACAAAATGCACTTTTCACTTAGGCCCATTTCACCCACCTGCAATCAAAGATTGTATCCCCCTAGAAAGCTGTTAAATTTTATAAGAATTTATTTAAAGCATGCTGGCACAACTCACTCACATGGGGTTTCTGTTAAGTCTAACAAGGCTGTTGGAAGTTAAAGGAGTCATTTTCACTGCTGTAGCTTACATAACTAAAGAAAGCTGGCCATTGTAAATTATAAAAACTGCTTATCTATTAAACTTGCATTTTAACTTTGATTGTGTTATTAAAAACACATGAACCAAAATAAGTCACACATGCTAGAGAATAGTTACGAATTATGTATCTTGTAATAAAATAGCATTTTTACAAGCAGCACACAGAGAATATAGCCGTGCTGAATACAGTACTATTTAGGATTTAGAATGGTATTGTATTTAGCATTTAAGTAGCTAATTTTAGTAACTAAATTAAATTAACTTTGAACAGTTTGAAAAAATTATGACTGCCGAGTACTTTTGAGCTGTGTCCACATTGACATTGTTCTCGTAGTTTTCAAGTAAACTTGATATGAACTAAATACTAAATGATCAAGTGAAATGTTCAGGCAACTTTAGGCCCAACAAGTGTTAACAATTGTTATAGCCTATAAATCTTACAAAATGTTTTGCTAGATTTCTCCTTTTTTTCTGAGAAACAAATACTGCCTCTATGATATTATGATTTTTTTTTATTATGTATGGTAACTAAACCTCTAAGCTCATTATAAGAAAATGTTTCTATCAGAGTCATTTTCAATTAAAAACAATTCTTATTGAACACGAATATCCCCCACTAGTTTTGGGTAAGGACAGCATTAATATATATGAACGCATTCATCGATACATATGTTATGCAGTATTTATAAACATAATAAATATTCGGTAGTCTGAATCAGGTGGAATGAAAACACAGATGAACATGCTTTGAACAGATCAAATTACATTTTTAAAATACTATAAATGTGATATAATCCTTCTCTAAAATGCACTGGGAATGATTAACTAAAAAATAGTAATAGTATTAGATTAAAATTTCCTTTAATTGTTTATAATAGATATGCATTGAGGGTGCTAAATAAACCTAAACGCTGATGGAAGGTGTTCCTATATAAACTGTAAATGAAGCAAATAAACTATACCAGATTTCATAAACAGAAATATTTCCTGGAATTTCTTGACAGCAAATGTGTATGGAATCACACGTTGGTCAATTTTGGGTCCAGATAACATTGCGGTATTTGAAAATCTCCATTTGTAACTATTTGATGCTGTGTATGATACATTTTCCAAGAATAGATAGATAGCTAGGGAGGCAGAGGAAGGGCCTAGGCTGATTAAACCTAGAGTGGCAGGTCCAGTGGGGCAGCAGCCCCATTGGATGATCAAGCTTGATTGGATGATCAAGCTCCCTGTCTCCTCCACCATTCAATGGGTCAAGTTGACACAGCCTCCCTAGTTTTCTCATGCATGGTACCACATGTTCTTAAAATGTGGAGTGCCAGGATATGATGTCAGGAACTGGTAGAGAAGTGTGAATTTGCAGTGTATGGTATGTGTTATATAAATGCATGGGATGGTGTGTGCAGTACGTTTGGGGACATAATAGCAAAAGCAATGAAGCAGCATACCAGAGTGGACAGAACTGTGTCTGTACCACATTTCATCTATTTATATTTATTTTGATGTATAATACTGTAATTAAATTTTATGTCACATTAACAGATTGAGCAGTACACAGCTTGTTTTCTAAATAAAAAAAAAGGAACAACTGATGTTTAAATGAGTAAAAGCTTATGTTTCTGTGCAAAAGTATTCAAAGGTATTTTTACCTTCACACATACCCAGATGAGTAATTCAGCAACAGGGTTACCCATTTAATTCATGGTAAATCACCTCATTTAACTATGGTAGGATTTGTTTTGATAACAATTCAACATGTATTTTGGAAAATATCACACCACCCTATAAACCTGAGCCAAATTGACTGTCCCACTTTTTTCTCTGGCCACATATATTTTCTTACAAATACTTATTAGGACAATTTGGCTTTACTAATTTAGTATTATAACATGTGATACTTATTGTATGCGGTAATGGCATATCAATATTTGATATCTCCATTTGTAACTATTTGATGATCAAAATATGATATTTTGCTTTTGAATTACAACCTAAATAATGTTACAGCTACCTCAATAGATATCTTAGAAATCAATGATATAGCCTTCACACGGTATGTTTTGCACACCTGTGCAATAAAGATTTTCTAAATGTAACAGACAAACATTATTATATAAGCATATTAAGTTAGGTTGACTACTGTTTTTTATATACACTCTGTATTGTGATTTTAGAGATTGCAAAATATATCCATAAGTCAGTCATATTTTTTATTACAAGGGGGCGACATAGCCATATGCACCCGTGCTACAATATCTGTAATAAGTTTTGTTTGAAGAGATAAGGAATCAAAGGCATGAATAGTTTCAAAGTTGTTCATTAAAAATCTGTATGATTTAAATATCTTCATATTATGATCTATAGATTTTATCAAAATTAGTTTATATAAAACATACGAGCAGAGTTACCAAATTAACACTTTTTAAAATAAAAGTAGAGCACAAAAACAATATTATGAGTTTTGTCATATTGTTCTTATGTAAGCGTATATGTATGCATTTTTTTCATGTGTGTCCCTGTGTATTGTTAAAAGGTGAATAAAGTAGAGTAACAACTGTTAGTTACATAAATTGCAGTGTGTAATTTTTTAAGGATCCGCTTTTTTCTATTTTTTTTTCCTTTTTGAGGAATATAGTTTATTTTTCTATAACATAAAAAACCTTGTTCTCTGAACTGGCAATGTATTAAATTGATTTTTTAATGGTGATGACTATTTTTAACTTGCTGCAACGTAATTATGTGACAACGTAGTAATATGTATTACCGTGTGTAATGTGTGCAACACATTCATAGCAAAATGGTCACATGCTTTCTATAACGTTGTATAACATTATTTCAGGTATGATTGGAAATGATTATATTTTATTTATATAGCGCCAACAATTTACGCAGCGCTTAAGACATTACTTATGCTCAAACTGTATGACAAGACGAGAATCCAAAGACTAAGACAATCCGATACATTAGGTAGAGAGGGTCCTGCTGGCAAGCTTACAATCTTGAAGAATTGATTTGTAAATTGACCCAGTCCAACCCTGAATTGTGTTTTCGGGTTAAATGTTTTTTGGCGTTTATATTAAGAATGATACGTTTTACCAGATGTTACAGTTAACGTCACTGGATATACAATAATAATATACTAGAAAATTTAAATAGATGATCAACGTGAGACTTAAACAGTGTTTTTCTGGCCTACTGCTTAAGGATTTATTTCCTAAATTGCTATCTGAGGCACCAATTAAAGCCTGGAGTGAATTAAGCGCCATTACTTTGCGATCACCATAATCTCACTTCTTGTCAAATCCTTTCATGTTTAGAGACTAAATCTCGGCAATGTCTCAACTGCAAAACACTCAGAATGGCCATCAATGACATTTTATTTTCTGCAAGGTGTACAGAATGATTGGCATACAATTAGAAATTTGTGATTAAATATAAGTTGGTTCCCTTGAATTGGTTGCTTAAACCCTTTCTACTAAAGAAAATATTCGTTTACAGAGATTACAAAGCCTCTTGGTTCACCGGTGTGTATTTATGAGAAAGCGATGCATACATAAATCTCCCTGGGGCATTTTATTATGAAATCTGCTTTATCAGCAACAGCATACGATTATTATTTTTTTCATTATGTATGAAAACGAGATGGTCAATAGCATGCTACTGAGCCAATAAAAAAACTTTATACAACAATTAATTCATATATCTGTAAACAAAGAGATATAAATGCAACATATTTCAGCAGGGTAATGCAAAGATACTTACACCTTTATCTGAACACACTAATTTTTACTTGCTAACTGTAAAGATTGAGTCTTGCTCGATCTTACTACTAAATTACTCATCATCCCTTTAACGTCAGACAAATGTCACTAACAAACCTAATCTGTTATGTTTGACTTAGTTTACATAGAAACAGATACATATAATCAGTAGAATAGACTGTGTTACATAAGTGTATAGCACAATTTACAGCAGTTCTACTTTACAAATGAAATACCTAAGGAGAATATATTATCACATGCATAGTTGTATTAACGCTACTCAGACACTGCCCTGTAAAAAAAAAAAAAAAAAAACATTTTATCACCGAGGGACCAAATTAAGTTAAGATTTTAATGACTTCCAGTGATCGCTGTGTTACTCCTCCATTTCAAAAGGTTTCCCCTTGCTCTCAGGCTGGTTATGAGCGATTGTCCCTACTAATCAGAATCGCAGAGAGCAAATTCCACACTTTATGACCCACATAAAACACTTTTGTAGTGCCATTTAGTAACTAATTCCTGCATTAGATTATATCTCTTAATAAAGAGGTGTATTCACTTTACAGCTGAGCCAGCAACACATTTATGAATTGACTTCATTACGTTTTCATTTTTTTGAAATGTGAAATTTGTCTTCAGATTAAAACCATTAGTATTAAAAAAAATATTGAATTTTTTTAACAGTAAAAACTGTTACCTTGTCTTATAATTGACTACTTACTGCAAAACCTAATATACAGACATACATACAGTAATATGCTTATGTGGCCTTTACTGACACGCAAAAACAGCTAATAGGTTATGTGTAATTGTATATGGCAAGTAAACAATAACATACTTCCAGTTTATTTCGTTGTTTTTCACATGGACAACTAAATTCAAAACAAACTTTTTTATTTATGTATTTATAATCATATATAGCCATTCATCCACTGCTGAAGTTGAGAGCGAATATATTTTTAGAATAGACAGTAAGTGTAAATTAATTTACTAATAATGTGTATCATAAAAAAAGTGTAGCCCATAAAAATGCGCTTTCTAGTAATAAGAGGTTGGCTCACAAAACGCAGATTTTAGAGCACTTCGCGTACTCCCTAATTATGACAACTCTGAAATTGGCCTGTGTAATTAACCTCATAGATCATTCTTCTCTCTTTATTCTAACGCTTTTCAGGTATTTAAACTGTTCATCAGCCGCCCAGTGATAATGTGCCAGTACTGGTTTGTATTCATGTGTTAATTACTCTTAAGACCTCAGTTGGTCCTCTAATTGCCTGAACCAGCCTCTGTATCAGTTGATTATTTAATGTTTGAGTTTTTAATTTCACTTAACGTTTCAATCTTTTATCTCCCTTCAGATTCCAGAGATTAGTGTCCTACTTTTTTGGCAAAGTTTACAATTATTCATATAATACATCGTTGCTATGTATTGGTGTAATTATACATTGTATTTAACTTAACACTTAAACTGTATCTGTATGCTAAAGTATGATTTAAGTATCTGCTTTCTATTAGTGTTTTTCCGAAAACTGTTCCTAAGCTTTTGTAGGTATATGTAACTTTGACAATTTGTTTGTATCTCAGGATAACATAAAAATCACAATGTGTAAAGTGACTATTTAATAAATATAAATACATATTTTCGTGCAATGATTATTTCCATCCTTTTATTTATTGCGGAATCCTTAGTTTAAATAACTGAAGTAATATGAAATAGTAAACTTAACCCCTTGTATATCAACCAACCAGTTTGTGCTGGTAATGAGCTAGTCTGAAGGGTGCCACATAACTGATACTGCATAAAATAAACCCAGGATGGAGAGGTTAAATAGCTTCAAATGGCATTTTGGAGTTGAGTCTTTATTTAAAAAAAAAAATCCCAGTGGCAGCAAGGAACAGGCACGACCATTAAGATGATTTACTCTCACTGTGTCAGTTCTAAGAGATACTGGAGATGCAAACATCTTTATAAAGATAACAATTAAAGACGCATTCCAGTGACACCAAACGGAGATACTGCAAATAAGATGATTCCATTTAGACAAATGATTGTAGAGATGGGCAATATTATTGATTATTCATTACCCGTGGATTTATTTTACTGTGCAATATTAAAAAATATTGTCTCCTAGTGAAAACACTCTTCGTGAAATTACCTGCCATAGTTTGTTTTTGTTACATAAATCATAGCATTATACATTAGGCAATACAATACTGCATTCAAATACAGTCCACTTACTTTCTTGCTGTGGAGTGTCACTTCCACTAGTGAGTCCAGGGGATTCTAGTAAACTCCTACCGGCTTCTCCTGAGTTCTCTTCCGCCTGAGCTCCCACCATTTCCCCAGCCTCTTCTAAATCCAACAGGTGACTCACTGAGAAGTTCTTTTTAGCCTGTAAATTGTCCAGATTAGTTGTGATCGGACTATCTAAGCGACTGGCCAGGGCAGCCTGTCTGTCCATAACATGCTGATTATAGCTGGTCATGATTTTCTTCCTCAGGCTTTCAGGTTATGTTGAAAAATAACAACCGAGAGGTTACAATATAATCGACCCACCTCCTGGTACCCCTATAAATCTTGAGGCCACCACAAGAAGCTGTTGATCCTGTAGATTCTACAGTGTAGAAGTATAATCCAGACGTGCTCTTCTTAGTACTCCCACTGGCAGTTTTTTTTCTTGATTTTAAGTCAGACAAGTTATAAGAAATGCAAGCATTAGTGTTGTTTTCAACTCCAGTCCAACACACAGAGATGCCAATAACAGAACATTCTTAGTCTTGGTGCATCTTGAAAACAAAGTGGATCCTCTCCCTCTCTGCTCTCTCCAATTTCAAGAATGACTTGGGTTTCACAGGGGATGATGTCTTGCAGATGTAAAAAAAAAAAAAAAACATAAAAAAACGTCAGTTTTCGCTTCTCTTCTCTTTTGGAAGGAATGAGATTTAAAGAGTCCAGATATGTTTTTTTCACTGTTCCTCTCTTGGATCAAGAAACTCTTTGGCACATCAAACGCCCCAGACTGGCACGGAGGGAGAGCATTTGCAAAGAATAAATGAAAATTGGAGACCCAGGGGAGGGCAGATCGACTTAATAACAGCCTGTAATTACGTGGCAATCTCTTTGTGCTGTTTCTGACGTTTCACAGATCACCCCCTTTCTTCTACATCACAAATTATGTCTCCCCCTTTACTCTGACCAACAGCAGCACCAACCAAAAATCACTGTGATTAGCAGTTGCTTGCCAACATCTGATTTGGCCAGTTTTTTTTCGTTCAGCTTGTTGGAGTCAAATTCTGATTCTCAGTCTCTGAAAGTTTGTGCGGAGACAAACTGACAGCTATTCTGAGCCAGTCACTTCAAACAATGTGATTATTTTTTTTCTAGAATTTTTTCCTTGTGACTTTTTTTAAGGTCATGTTGTAAAATCTCTTTTGCGTGTTTTGATAAGAACTGCAGGGACATTTTCTGTAGCAAATCCACGACTAATACTATCAACACTTTTTTGTGTTTCCCGTCTTTTCATCAACAAGGCTCAGGGCTAAGAATAAGATCATAACACAAACAATAATTTTCAATAGTATGCAAAGAAGCGCTAATTGTTCAACTATGCCGTAGTTTTAGATTAATTTAACCTTAAACAAATCTTTACGTTTTTTTTTTATATTGAAATGCATCTCAGTAATGCTCGGTTTGTCTGTATGATTTTTGTGGAACAAGATGTGGGCAAGTAGGATATTTCCATTAATAAACTTGACAGCCTTGGAGGACCTTATTAAAAAATTAAATTATATGATAGAATAAACAAAGACGTTGCCTTGTAAATTACTTGGAAGCATAATATTGTTTCATTTGTTTAGCTTTTAGAGAAGCTTTCGGTTTATTCATAAGCAAAATATTTATGCTTGTATTTTTTGATGATTGAAATCACATACTGTTGGTTTTCTTGATTATTTTTAATATACACATTAACCAAATAAACCAATATTGTTAAAGAACGTTAAGGTTTTATTACTTTTAGGTGGCTTATGCAGTAAAGATGCATTTAGAAAGTGAATCTATTGAACTTTTCACATTATGGCCAGTCTTAAATGTATATGTAGCTTTGTGGAACATCTCCACATAGTATGTTGGCACTTAAAATTCTAATACAACAAAAATAAATTAGCTGTCCTGAGTCTTCCCAGAAACATAATAAGCAAATATTTTTCTTAGGTATTTCCTAACTGAACTCCAAAATATTCTAAATCAACTTTACAGTTATTACTTAAACAAGTTAAATAAGGTTGCTTACTGCAACTTTATGTCCAGTCTCAGAAACACAAACTAGATTAGTCTCATACTTCTAGGGTTTAATTGTGCTTGTGACTCATGATTCAGTTAGCAAACTTCATATTTGATCTTTGTTTTAGAAATATAGTTTCACCCAATCTTGTACAGTCTGGTTGACTTTGCAAAGTTTGTTCCTTTCTTCTGTGTAATGCTTGAATATCTGCCTGATTGTTTAGTCATATTATAATATACTGCATAATAAAAAACATAAGCTGTTTTTCAATCATTAAAGCATCAAAAGAAAGTGAGAGCAATTCTCCTTAAGTCCTTAAAGTATCTTGTAGTTAGTTGCATGCTAAGGTTGTCATTAATTTGATCCTGGTTGATGGGAGTGCTTGATTGTTTTGTGTTGAGTGTATGTTTTTGTGAAAATGCTACAGAAAGTAAGAAAATAGAAATAATGGGATTGCATGAGGTTTAAAAAGGGTCTGAACAGGAGTGCTGAGGTCCATGTGTTTCAATGGCAGGAACCTGGGCTCCAAGCTGCCATAGACAGACATGCAGCCCCCTGATCTAGGGAAAGAACATTTGATGCCATCAAAGGAATACAGATTGAAACCAGATGTTCTCTCCCCAGCTTTTTCTATGCATTTAATTAAGGAACTGGGACTAGGAGACTTTTTCATCATTAACCCCCTCCCATTCCCCCACCTTTCTGTTCTTTAGTCTAGCAGCGTGTGTTGGTGCCAGTGTAACATGTTTGAATAATTCATCTATATATCTTCACAAATTTAGAAATTTCCACACATATATCATTGTGTGTATGTGCATATTGTGACTGTGATTTAACAGGTACATATTGTAACATAAATTATATATTTACCTATCTTCTACATGGAGTGTAATCATGTCTACTGTGCTTTATTATTTATATCTCTAAGTTATAGTTCATAAATAATCACAAAGTTTGCATGGAGCTAATAATGGAATTAAGCTAGTATTTTCTGCCTTTTGGTTATCTTGACATACCTATATATATGTTTGTGTGCCTGTTTACATTTAAGCATGTATTTAAAATAATACATATTTAACAATTATCTATAGCCTTTATGTGTGCTTGTCCTCCATTATATCAATTCGATTAAATATAAAGAGCTATGGTCTTAGTTATACGGACAGGTCATTGTAACATACCATATTACCATAATAGAATACATCAGCCTTTTAAAACAGCCATTCCTGAGTATATATCTTGACTATTTATACACATTATAATTCCATTTATTTTTGTAATTGTTTCCAAATGGTCACCTATCTTCCCAACTATCCTCTAATCTCCCTATAGCGCTTCATTTAATATAGTCACTACTTTTATGTGGCATCCCACATAAGAAGGTACTTAAAGTGCTTATTGTTAATAGTTGTTTATAAACTGCCTAAAGTGGTACTGATAACACTGGTAGCATAAAGGGAGTTAGGCCATAGCTATAATGTTTTATAGGTGTTGTATCTACTTGCTGTTGAGGGATTGTAAAAAAGTGACATGCTTAATTAGACAGGTTTCAGAGTATCTGTATTGGGAAGAGGCTGGTATAGTAAGGCAAATGTTTCCAAAGACAAGCAGCATAAGTCTTGTTAAGTGAATGTAGTCAGAGACAAAAAAAAGACTTGTCCAATGATCTATGTCCAATTTTGTGCATGTTTGTATTTCAACTAATAATTGATGCACACAGAAAATAGAAGAATTGCATTAAATAATTATGTTACTTCAAGGGGGGGTTTGGTAAGCAGTGCAGACCATTGCTCATTGCTTTGAAGATTTTCAGCTGCAGGCATTTGTTTCTGCCGTTTCACTTGCAACTCCTCATTATAGTACATAAAACAAGAGTTTTTTTCAGGTTTTGGTCAATATATTAATTTTTTAGACTTGCCACAGTTAAGTAACATTCTTAATTCGTATCCCCCCTAATATATGGCGACATATGTTGTGAATTGATTTATGAGTTTAAGCAGTTTTTTTCAACAAAGTGTCCATTCAAGTAACACATAGCATTTCTATTCCAACTTTGAATCATATAACATGTTCTCCAGGTTATACATTTAGGAAGATTATAATGATTACACTTAGATGGTACAAGTGTGATTTGGTAAATTGTTATGTAATACAAATGGCCTTAGCTTTCAAAGGTTTAAATTACAGTAGACATTAATAGATATTTCTAGACAATGTTTCTTGTGGTCAGCAAAATCGGTATAAAGCTGTCTCTAATGTAAAAGCCTATTGCTCTGGATACACTATTGAATCTCTTAGCTGTTTTGTAATAATTTCAATGTAGCTCTTTTAACAGCAACAGTATAGAATACACTGTTGATAATTCGGGTTTAGTCAGGAGGATGAATCTTCAGCTGCATTTAAAACCACCTTTAAGACCAATTAAGGTAGGTCAATGGAGGCAAGGTATGCTGGTTGCCCAATAGTTTTTTAGGGATACCTAAATATTTACCAGTACAGTAAAAGTTTCTTCAACTATTACCTTCCTTAAACAGTGCAGCTGTAGCACACGAATTCTTCCTCCATTCAACATAATTCTATCAGTTTCGGTTGTTCAATGCAGCAGGAAAATGCTTCTATAAAACAATGGGAATGCAAAATGGTCATATGAGTGGTGGGTTTCATTGGAACTTCTAGAGATTTTGGGTGAGTTATTTATGGAGCAGGCTGGATACATTTTGCACCTGCAGAGTTCTGAACAAGAGATTTGTTTTGCCAAACACATCTTCCAGAAAGAACTACAACTGGGAGACACAAGGACTAAAATATACAGAGAGGATTCTGCATGCAAGCAAACAGAATTATCAGGTAAATCTCAAGACCAATTGATCTCCTTTTGTGGACGTTGATCGGTACTGCGAGCCAGTGCGATATTGTCACGTTTGCAATAAATCCCATCTTCCCTCAATTACCAAAGTCCCTAACTTTTAAAGTAAATGCTCCCAAAACAGTTATGTGGATGTAAGCACAAAATACACTAATTAAATTGTATTATATGAAATTAATTATGCCTCAGGTTGATGGTTTCACTAGTTACTAGTGGACTAGTGGGAGGACTAAGGTTAGTGTCTTCCCTCCACAATTTCCCCTTTCATACCACAGACACTAGCCATAGTCATAGGAGCCTCCTTGGTAGTGGGTGATTGACAAATAACCAAACATAATTTTGGTAATCAATTCGATGACTTCCTTTTCTGTCTATGAGCCGATCTTTCTAACCCTTGTCCTTCTCTCACTCTCTGGAAAGTACCATATCAATTTTTAAATGAATGCACTGAAAAGATTGCAATGGTCAATCTTTATTCGGTAACAATTTCACGATGTGCGCTTAAGAGAATGATTTCCTTTACGTTTTTATTGCGTACTATAAAGTCTTGCCGTTTAAATCATGCAATGATTTATAATTTAATATAATTCAACGAAAATGGCGATTATCTCAATCTTAATGGAATGGAGAGTGAAAAAAGCTTTTTATTGTGTATCATGAACCACGGCACAGTTATGCATCCTTGAAATCAATCTGTGGGTACAACAGTCACGTCTATCTATCTATCTATCTATCTATCTATCTATCTATCTATCTAGCTATCTAGCTATCTATCTATCTATCTATCTATCTGTCTTTATCTATCTATCTATCTATCTATCTATCTATCTATCTATCTATCTATCTATCTATCTATCTATCTATCTATCTATCTATCTATCTATCTATCATATTGGGATTTGAGCACATGTGATCAAAATGTAAGTGTTTTTTCATGTTTTTTTTTTTAATTAACAGGGTACAGATATTACCGGGTGGAAGTCTCAGTCGTAATGTTTAGACAGTCCCTCCAGAGATATCGACATCATTTATTTCATTGCACCAATCACTGTTTAAAACTTTTTTAGTATGTTTTCCTATTTCCAGGCAATTAACACACTGCCACACGCAGTAGTTTAAGGTATCTGATTAAATGTGAGCTCCAGTAGTCACTAATATGACAGCAAACGGAAGCATAAATAATAGCACTCAGTTAATATTTATAATTGGCTTAATGCTGTGCTCTTAACCACAGCATGAAAGGGAATTTAGCAGATAAGTAAACAGACCCTAACCTTTGCTTCTAATAACATAGGTATTATTTTAGCTCAAATACTGAAACACGTTTGTAGTATAAAGGGTTTACCGTGTTTTCACAGCTAAAGGAAAACATTATAGTAGAATTAGCTTTTTCTAAGAATGATTTTACACGCTGTGATTTTATACGCTTGGCTTTATGTAAAGGAATACATTTTATTTGTACATTTTTGCTATGTGTCAAAGTAAATTAAACTCCCCAGCAACAGAAACGAATAATTACCTGTGTTTCTTTAATTCATTGCAGATAGTATTGACCTTGATATTGATGGTCACCTTTGTGTTTTTTCTAACTTGTCCTAGTAGAGTTTTTATAATCTACCAGGCATTCTGCTTTATATATGCGTGACTTACAGTGAACATATATAGTATATGCAATACAAACGTTACACATATTTGCATAATTTGCATTATCTATACATGTGTGTGTCTTATTTCAATGCTGATTGTAAGGAAACGTTTTCTTGGCGAATAGACAATATCCTAGGGTGTTGTCTTACAAAATTGTACAAAAAATTTACCCAATTATTGCTGTATACACGTTCTAACATAAAATAAATCAAAGAAATAATTTCGATTATAACAAAATTGTTTATTTATATTGCGTGTACATATGTGTATAACAGCAAAAATGCATGCGGGAACGCTTTAAGGTGGATTCATTTTTAAGGTCCATTTAATGTTATTAGACAAAATGAAAAAAACAAACAAACGCGTGTTATAACTCTTGCCGGATAAATATGTTTAAGTCACTTTTAAAACAAAAGGGGATGGGAGGTCGTGACTTTTTTTTTAAGTTTTAGCTCTAAATGAAGTTCAGATGTGCCTTCACTAGACACATCTTTTCTCAGGCTCAGATGCAAGATTGCATCGAATACTACACCAACGGCTCTGACCCCGATTTCCAGTTTAAAGAAAGGATCTTCTAACATCACTGCTTCAGGCTACCAGAGGTAATCATCGCAGAGGAATCGCTGCTCCGTTGTAAAAAATGAACAGCTTGTTGTGTAGATAGAGGGCAGTAGTTACAAAGATCGCTGAAAGAAGCGAATCCGGCACCCTGTGATAATGATAGGAACAGACGGCGCATAGTAAAGTAAAATTAGTAAAAGTGTGTGGGTGTAAATGTATATATTCATATCGATATGCATTGGTCTTCTGGGCACCAAAACTTGTTAGATAACTCCATTCGTATGTATTTGCCAATTTTCTTTTTTTTATAAATTGTCTGCAAAGTAAATTTACTTATTTTTATTCGAACGAATGGGTAATTTACTTTATTCAGGAATCAAGCACATGACTTGACTTATGTAAACAGTGTATTTTATTTACTCCATCTCACAATTGATAAAGATGCTTTGATGATCACTGCTCATGGATTTTTAATACAGAAAAGGCCAAATGTGAGTGTCTGATTAATTCCTGATATGTTATCCAGTAAGTACTAACAGCTAACAGGAAACATCTTTCAAAGCTTTTCTAATTCTTTTAGACTTTCTACACCCATCAAAATTGCATCAGTAGCTGGTATTTTATCAAGACTTAGAGGAACATAATAGTTAAATCTATTTTGGTTTTATCGAGATTTTAAATTATTGAAATGTATGCAAAGCCCTATTAGATTTTAGTTCATTTGACATTAATTTAACTTTAATGCATCTGAGGACTGAGGGGTCTCTAAGTTAACATGACATCCCCTTGCATATTCAGGAGTTGTGTTAAGCAGAATAGATATCTTGGTATGTGATATATTCTCACCATTTTGTAGACCATGTAATTCTATGAATATAAATGGATAATTAACATAAATTACACAGATGTAAACCATATGAATATAACAAAAGAGAAACAGTCTGAAAAACAGACAAATATAATTGTAATTCTGTCCTCTATACCTTAGTTTAGTAAACATATGTACACGAGATTATTTTAGAGATAATACCTTTTTATTCTAAAATCCATTTTCAGATTAACATCATGCAATAGCCTTTGATTAATTAACTATTTCATATTGATAATGAAACATTATAAAGTTAATATGATGTAACCTATGCACCAGAAGCTAAACATCTTAAACCATTTCAATATGCTTTGAAGGCTAAAATACATTTGTTATATCCAAATGTAAATGCATTATCTTATTTAGCATTTTCCGGTGGAGCAGGACTGAATCTCCGTAATATAGAAATATATAAAAAAAAAGTTCCCCCAGCATAAGGATGGTCAAAGAGGTGCAGCTGTCAGCATCTATTACCGCCTACTACTCTCTGTCTGTTTCCTGTTGGTCTGCAGCTGCTTGTTGATCTACCAGCATCCCTACCAGCCTCCGCTGCCATGTGTCCAAGTGTCCTCCATGAGGGCTTTCTTGCCCTGAGTCCAGCCTGTGGGCTATTCTGTTGTGTGTTCTATGCCCTGCCTTTGGTATTTCCTGCTGTGTGTCAAGCACCTTACCTGAGGGTTATTCACCTTGCTTGGCCATGTTGAACTCTGATACTTGCTTGTTTGTTGAGGGTAGGCACCTACCAGTCCAGTCACAGAGAGCAGGCCCCTGCCAATCCGGTCACAGCGTCCAGTCTTACTGACAGTAGTAGGGAGGAAGAACCCTAACAGCTGCATGAAAAGCCCCCCTTTATTATTGAGAAGGAGGCACCTCCAACAGCGATAAGCTGATCAAACATTATTGTCACCTGATTTGACTGCAGCTTTGACATGTGCAAACATGTTTTAAGGTGGGCTGGTACAGTGGATGCCTGTGTCCTACCTGAATCAGTCACACTCCTCCAGAAGGCTGAGGCCTCACCAAACCCTGCTCTGGCAGCTCTTGCTGCTGGTGGCAGCTGTTGTAAATTTGCCATTGCTTTCATACCTTATGACACAACATGCACTGCCTCCATCTTCCACCTCAAAATGCTCCTACACATTACCACTATGTTGCCCTGCAGACAAGCTACCAGTGGTATTAGTGTTTTTTGTTCTTTTTCTTTCCATAATTGTTTTTGTGATGGTGGTAGTGGCATAGCTATGCTGCTGATTCAGCACAGTGAAAGGAGGAACATATTCAACAGAGAAACTGAAAGATGTGTTGCTTGACTCCAAATCTGCCTTTCTCACCTGGGCAGAAGGCCAAGTAAGGTCCTAAGCACTCCTGCTGCAAGTATACACCTTTCCTCTTCTTCTTCGCTATCTTATAGGGCAAAAACAGATCTACTGCTATCATCTGACAGTGCCAGTGCTTGCTCTGCTATTTGTTGCCACTACTACTTTTTCACCTGATGCCACCTCTGCCTAACCCACGAACAGTGAAATCACTCACGGACATTTCCAAATGTTGCTATATACTCGCTGGTAAAAATGAAAAAAAAAAAAAATTAAACGCTATACTGATACTCAGGAATTTCACACAGTCAAATGCCAGATTTTGTCCCCAATTTTTATTATTCAGCAATAAATTGATAATGAAAATATTTTATGATGTCCACAAATTAGAGGTTTGGCTTGTAGCATAAATAGGCAACTGTCTTAAACTAGTCAAATGCACATATTTCAGGTTGTTGGCTCCTCATTTGTCTGGTTGCAGCTTGCTGTCCAGGGATTTATTGGGAGGAGGTTTAATTGCACCTCCCTCAACACATTAGTAATGTTTTGGTAGCAGTATAAATTGCTTTGTGTGCCCACTATGTAGGAGGTGAGAGTAGGTTCTCACCCTATTGAGAGTGTGCCTTGACGTGGCGTGTGAGCTTTATTATGGTTTGGCCAATTCATATAACCAAAACCTCTAATTTATATTATGTTTATATACCATATTTGCTCGAATATAAGACAAGGTTTTTTTCAGAGCAAATGCTCGGGGTTGTCTTATAATCAGACCTCAAATAGAGGTCTGACTATGAGACTAAGATCCAGATCCTCCACAGCGCTGCAGGGGACCTGGATCCTCCTATCTGGTAACCTCTGGCGCTGATACTTCTGACTCCCTGGTGTGTAGTCCGGGCAGCGGGTAGACGTCTACGTGATTTGCGTAGGCAACTTCCGCTGCAGCCGGAAGGAGGTGCCGTTAGCAGCGGGGGTTGTCTGCGTCCATCGCGCAAACCTTCCCCAGCTGTCAGAGAGGAGAGTTCCCCGCACCGCTGCGGGGAATTCTCTCTGACAGCCAGAATGGGCAACTGTCTTAATCAACTAAAATCTACTCAGGAACAGGGGAAAATCCCTGCTGCAGTCCTTGCAATGCACTACAATCACTACAATTTCTTCAATCCACCCCACAACAGTACATTTAAACAGCACATTAAAAACTGAATTTTTTACATTAGGTATGATGGGATTGCAAATAAACCACAAATACCCACCAAAGTATATATTTCTGTAAATCAGACAACCCAGACTATCCTATCAGCTATTTGGCCATCAATCAGTGTCAAAGGTAGCCTGCGATTTTTTTCAGCAGCACTTCTGTGTTGCTTAGGATTCGGGTCTTGACCCGGAGAACCGGAGGAATAGTGCTCACCCGGCAATCCAGAGAGTTTCCAGGTATGTCAATGATCCTTTCTCAAGAACAATAAATGACGCAATATGTGGCAAATTTATAGCTGAATAAATTAAGTTAACTGTACTAACCTGTGTAGTACATGGTCATGTAGCCAGTTTATGGTGTAATGTGATCCTCATGATAAGCAGCTGCTCATAAAAATAAACTTTCTTTTTTATTTTTTATAATTTTGGACTTTTTTTACATTTTGTTGGAAATGGACAGTTCCCGTGATGGTGACATCACTGCATTATTATTTTTAAATGTTACCACATTTTTATTTATTTTAGCTATTTGTTATTTATTTTTTCATTATTTTTTAAAAATATTTTACTAATCAAATTGTGATTAGAAAGCTGGGCTCTATTGACTTGCCTGATTGTAGAGACCCTCTTGGAAACTTGTTTATTTTTTAAAGGATGCTGCTATCTTGCAAGAGGCAAAATCTTTGTGTCTTCCATGGTTTTAGGAGCGACACATGGAAGATAGCAGCACTTCTACAGTAACCGGTGATAGGAAACGGGTCACCACATATGGTCCGATATATTTGGGTCCCAGCTTTTTAGCGGGACAGTTCAGTTTCAGGTGTCTGGTTGAGAGTCAGACCTTGTCGCCAGGTCTGTAGATGGGAACAGCGGTACGATGAGCATCTGCATACCGTTTGTACCGTTGTTGGGCCTAGAGTAAAGTGGTACTTGTCACAGTCCCGGTCCTGGCAAGCAAAGGCAGGCGAATGCCCGTGCACGACGGGTTTCGGGGACTGGTGTAGCTTCTCTGGGTCCCGGTCGGCACAGGCAAGCTAATGCCCGTGCGCGACGGGCACCATGAGGTGGAGACCCCCAGAGACAAGTACTTTCCCGATCTCGGCACATCCATGGTTCCTGTGTAGAAGACGGGGGCGAGTCGTCACAGCATTGCTGGAGGCGTGGTCTTGATGGCAGGCTGAAGCTGCATCAGTGATGTCATCCAGTGGGCGGAACTTAGGTCTGGCGCCGGATTTTAAAATCCGGAAATCCTCTTCCCAATTACCCTGTTGTGGTCTTTGCTGTATGCACCGTGCTGTTTAGTCTCCTGAGTATTTTGACCCTTTGCTTGCCTGACGTCTCTCTTGCCTGCTGATTTTGTACCGCTACCTTCTCCGATTTGGCTACCGATTTGGCTCGTCTGACTACCCTCTCTGGATTTTGACCCCGGCTTGTTCGACTACCCTCTCTGGATTTTGACCACGACTTGTATGACTACCCGATTTTGGTGCTCCGACCCGGCTTTCCTGACTATCGTTTTGGCATCGTATCCACCCTGTGGGATCCTTTACCAGATCCTTCTATGCTTTTCCAGTACCTTGTTGATCCAACTCCGTTCCAATATTACCTACCTCTACCTGGCCTCCTTACTGTTGGGATCCTCTAAATCCTGGGGTGCTGCCGCCGGGGGCTTCTCCTTCAGCAGTAGTACTTTGGGTAGAAAAACATCCGCGGTAAGTGCCAGTGTGGTGGTGGTCGTGACAGTACGTAACAGTTTGTAGGTTTTGGTCAGGTGTGTGACTCTTTCAGTGACTGAAGGGATAGAACTGGAGATGGGGGAGCCAGGAAGCATGGAAGGGTGGAATCCATAATTGGCGAAAAAGGGGGACATGTGTATGGATGAGTGGATGTGGTTGTTGTATGCGAATTTGGCTAATGGAAGAAGGTGGTACCAATCGTCTTGCAGATATGAGGAGAAACATCAGAGGTATTGTTCTACATTTGTTCACTTAGTGGCCCTTGTTAGGGCAGTAGAGGCACAAGTCAAGCGACCAGCTGAGTTTTTTCTCTGCCACGGATAGCGGGCCTTTAATGGTGGCTTAACAACAGGACGAACCGCGGACCAAGAGGACAAAGAGGGAGTGTGGCGTTCGGCTTTTCTTTCACGTAGTCTCCGGTCTATTTGTATAGTCAACCAGGAGAACTCCTCCAGGGAATCAGGTATGTTAGTGCATGCCAACTCATCCCTGATTGCCTCCGACAAGCACGGTGTGAACTTATCATGGAGCGCCGATTCGTTCCAGGATGTATCCATTGATACACGTCTGAATTTGGCTTTTCCCTTGTTTCAGGGCCCGTAACATGCTTGACGCAGAGGAGGTTTTAAAGGGGTCTTTATACAGTGCATTCATGGCTTGACAAAAGGACTCCCAGGTTTCTAGTATCGGGCTGTTGCAACGTAATAAGTGGTGTGCCCAGAGCTGAGGTTCCTCTGTTAGCAAAGAGATAACGGTATGCACTTTTATAAAGTCCGTACAATAGGTTCTTGGTTTTAGCCGGAACAGGATTTGGCAAGAAGTCTTAGGATCCCCTGAGAACTTGTCGGGCATGGATATCTGTGGCTCTGGAGCTCCTTGTGGATTTATGGTCTCGGCTAGCCCAGCAGGTGCTTGGTGTTGATTGCCTGAGATGGCTGGAACTCCTTGTGTCTGGAGCATTTGCTGCCGAAGCTGATGTTGTCCTGCTTGCACTGCCTATAGAGATTGATTGAAGCCTGCCGTTTGTTGTGTAAGAGCAGCTACAGCTTCAGTCAGTCCTGCGGGTTCCATGTCAGCTTGGTTGTAATGTAACATTGTCTCAGGAAAGGAACCCAGTATGCAGGGACTCGTGTGGAAACAGGTTTATTTAACCAAATGAGGAACAGGATAAGGCAACAGCGATGCAGAATACACAAATGCTATGTATGTTGCTGTGAAACAGTTAATAGCACAGTCCACAAGTATAGCAAAAAGTCAATGAACTCCGTGGAGTTATGGTTGCAAGTTGCAGCTGGTTGCAGGGTGCTGCAGGGTGCAGCTGGATGCAGGTTGCCTACAGAACAACCAAGCACTGAATGGATGTCAGTGCTTGGTTTTAAACTTGCCACGCACCACTACCCTGGCCCATGACGTTACGGAGAAGGGGGCGTGGTGAGCGCGCATGTTTCTTGCCCACCTCCTGGCGACAGAAGAAGGCCAGCACAGGAGGAGGGATCGTCGCGAGCACCCGCTACAAAAAAATGGCAAGAAAACATCTAGCTTATGTTGATTCACTTAATTGTTTTCTTCTGGTAGCATTGCCTATATATGTTTATTCATGAATGTATGTTGTCCCCTTTCTGGTTAGGTCATGATACTGTCATGCCCCACAACAGAGCTCCTCACCCGAGTACCCGCGTCTAGCAGGTACTCTGCACTTACTCGACCCGTCCGCTGCCGGCATCCCCCTGCAGGGGATATCCTGTCCTCCGATGACCTTCCGAGTGAAGCCAGCAGTGATGCGACCCAGAAGGGAATACCCGATAGCGCCATCATCGTTTAAAAATGTAACGGCTTGCCAGCTTTCGTGATGGAAGCCGTTACATCAGATCGGACACAGAAGGCCGGCGATGCTGGCTTCTACTGTCAGGGGGAGTCCAGGCTGTCAAACGATGTGTCCCTGCCGCTGCAAGAAGGGCAGGACGCAACGGGGACGTCCATAGGGGATTCTTGGGATCCATTTTTTGGACGTACCGGTACGTCCATAGGGAACTGAAGGGGTTAGATGACTTAACAATTAAACACCTAATATTTACATACATTACCACCAGGCAATCACCCAACACCCAGGGAGGGATAGGCTTTGTTGCTAAGTGGTCATGCTTATCCCTAGGACAAGGAAAGTTTGCCGATCATAGATTCCTGCAAACTCAATTTTGTCCCTCCAGGAGGCATAACTGCAGAGCAACAGTTAGTGAGTAGGGTAGCACACACCTAGTGGTAGTTCTGAGGAATTGAAGTATTTCTACTTCAGATGGTCTCCAATAAAACTTAAGAAATATTTTAGTAAATGACTACCAAGCAGCTTTTAAAATAATTGGAAGACGGAGACCTTTAGCTGCTGCTTTAGAAGCTGAGGCGTACCTCTAATGGAATGGTCTAAAAAAAACCTGTCAATGCCAGCAGAATTTATAGCATAAAAAATTCATCCATGTTGGTTTTCACAGGTCGATGAGGCTTCCTAGATGTAATAAATACTGTAGCTGGGACATATCCTGTCTAACTGAAGCTGATAAATCAAGGTATAACTGAAAGGAGCATACTAGGCATAGGGCTGGATCAGAACAATCACAGACCAAATAGAGTTCTACTGGAGCAGAATCATATGGAACCCTTTCAGGGGTCTTCAAAAAAGGCATGGATATTAAATGTGAATTTACAATAATTTTGTAATTTTACAAAATGCCAATTTTGTTATTAAGATTATTCAAGAAGTCTAACAAGGGATCAATGTCCCAAGTTGACTTATATCATGGGGTAATAGGGTAGAACAGAGCTATTCCTTTCAATAGTCAAAGGTACTAGGAATCTTGTGTCAGATTTAGTATTAATACATTTAGAGCAGAGCCATAGATGTAATTGTGCTCAGTGGTAAAACAGAATGGAATTTTAATGTGAGAAATTCCAATGCTAAAGAAATAGAATCAACCATAAAGGGAGAAGAGCAAAATGACACTTTCCAGTCATTAAACTCCTGAATCACTTTTTTTATATCTTATTCTGGTGTGACGTCTTAGGGAAGAATTAATCAACTGTAAAGCTTGATCTGTTAAAATAGGGTGGGTTACCAGCCTACAAGAGCTGTTATCCACATCGGAGGGGGACTGAGAAGCAAGTCTCTTGTCCCCTGAAAGCAATATGCCCTTAACACCAAAGGAATTTTTGAGCCTTTGATTAAGGGTTCAATCAGGGGGTACCATGATCTGGACTTCCGAAATGGATATACTAGGACTATCTCTTGAACTCTGTCCTAATGGGACATACTATGCAACCACTCTTACCCTGTATTTCCATGCCTAAGACCACAGGACCAAAGCTTTTAGGTTTATGTAAGCCACAGTTGTTTTGTTGTCCGACTGCACGTAAACCACCACTTCTGAAGGGCCAAAAGGAACTAGTGAAGGGCTAATTTTATTGCTTTCAATTCTAAGGCATTTATATGAAGAGAGCATTCCTGTTCTGACCAAGTCTCTCTTACTGCCTTTTGAGCAGAGAATGGAGTAGTCTGCGGTCAATGTTAAGGCAAATGGTTGTTGAATCAACAAGCGAGGTTGGGGAATCCCAGTCCTCAGACTAGCCCTTAATTCTTGCCTTACTGTGTAAGGAAATAAGACAATTGAAGCCCAAAGATGTCCCAGCCTTAATTGTTTGCCTAGAAACAACTGGGTCATCCTGCATAATGAAGGGGAATTGCCATACCCAGTGGATAGTGCTATTATCATTCCGATAACCTTTGCCAGATCTCTTAGGGTCCAGCTGTGACATATAAGAGAGCCTTTTGCCAGGCTGTGTAGTATTTTGCTTGAGGAATTCCCAAAGAAATCATCCTTGGGTCCAACATGAAACCTAGGAAAGGAATGTTATATGTGGGTGTTAGAAGTTTACTACAAACCCCAGAACCTGAAAAAGAGCTATGCGATAATTCCTCTGTTGAATTCTCACTGTAGAATCTAAATATACTAAATATTAAAATACTGTCTAGATAAAATAGGCAAATAAATTCCTTCTTACTTGAGAAATCAATGATCTTATTATCCTGTAGAGGTGTAAGAAGCATTGGAAAGGCCAAACACCATCACTGAACACTGGTTAATTTGACCATTCCAATTGAATCTCAGACATTGTCTGTGCTGTTTAGCAGTTGGATTGGAATGGAAGGCTTCTTTCAGATCTTTTTTTTGCACCAGGCCAGGAAGATCTGATAATCCTTCCTCCCTGAACCATTTCTCCACGAGAAAGGAATTTAAGGCTTTTATGTTTAACACCGGTCCCCACTAACCAACTAGGTCATTGTTTCTCAGTGGCACCTACTGTGTACAAGAAATTCTAAGCAAAATTTTTTATTGCTTTTTTATACATACTAGCACTAGCACAATTATTATATTATTATTAAAAAAAATAATATGTAATTTGTGTGGGTATAGTGGAATCTTGGTTAAACCAATATATAGTACATACAGCACGTAGGGTAAGTTTTTTTTGCTAGTGGGAAAAAATAGAGTTTAATTTGCTATTTGCAGTTATATTAAATATTATACACACCTGCTTAGTCGGTGCAGCACATACTGGAGGATGATTTGGGGCCTTGCAGGTTTGTCTTTTTCTGCTAGGTTTAATCTGTTTAAAATGTTCACTTTCCTCTTAAATTAGATATTTCATTAAAAGAAGAATTGAGTTAAATTATATTTAGGGATAACATTACACTAAGTCTAAGGCAATGAGGGGACTATAATGAGATTTAAGTGTATGTATCCAGCATATTTGAATGCATTACAAGGTCATTATATAAATGTCAATATTTTTAGGACATTTTATTCAGAATTGTACACATACCTGATTTTCCCTCTGTACATACTTTTTCATATTAATTACACTCCACTGCCCTTATACATATAACCATCATAAGCCATGCTTTGTGTTGCAATCTGGCAGCGCTGATTTCCTGGTTCGCAGTAGCGCTGCCAGTCTGCTTCCCGATTCGCCGGGGGCAGAAGTTTGGTGGTATGCTAAACTATGTGTCCCTTTACACAGCTTTACCTATAAAGCTAAATTCCATAATTTTTTTTTTTTAAATTAAATTTTTTTCTTTATTTTCAACATTTTTTAGTCGTTTCCAATACATTGTACAAGTGTAAGAGAACAAGCTTTCACAACAAAGCGGGCACGAAGAACAATATAGTCGAGTGTAGAAAGTGTCCAAGGTAACATGGCACGTACATGTATAGATAAAATAAATATAATGACATCAAGTACACACAAAACCCAGTGGCTTGCTAGGAGAAGTCAATAGGAAAATAAAAACGATAAAGGATGCACATGGCAGCCTCTCAAAGCATAAGATACCCGACTATCTACGTAGTGCTAGAAAGCGTTGCTGATGGGAAACAACATTGGCTTCGAAACACTTTGTAACAAAAAACCAACAGGCAAGGACTTATATGGATCAAGTCAGGCATATTGGTACAACAGAAACCACTATGTCCAGGTATAATAGAGAGCTGTCAAATAACCACAAATAAAAAAAGAGAATACATTGTAAGGTAAGTAGAGACCGGGCGCGGCACACCAATAGTCACCAATCCCCTCAAGCTTGCCAGAAAGGCGAGAGACGAAGTTGGGGCCAGGGAGCCCAAATTTTCGTGAACAAAGGTAGCATTTGATCATTTTGGAAAGACATTCGTTCTAAAATATGTACGTGTTCAAGATGGTGGAGGACGTCAGAGAGGCGAGGAAGCGCGGGTGATTTCCAGTTACGAGCAATTGATAATTTGCTAAATTCCAGAATTCATTGCAGGGATAAGAGAATATAGATTGTGATGGCAGAAAGGAACCAATTGGTGTATCTTATCTGCCCTTTTGAAACAACATTTACTTATTTATTCAATAGGATAACTTTATAAGCATCCCAAATATTATTGCATTCCATTATTTCATGTTTGTTTGTGCTGCTTCTTCAAGAATACAGTTTGCCAGGACTACAATTTATGTAAATTGGAATTTCCTCAAAAGTAGTGACTCAGATTTTACAGACAAAGAGATAGTTTGGATATACATGTGTGCACTCTCTTTTCTTCTTTTCTACTTCTTATATCAATTTTCCAGAGCATAATTTTATTGTATTGATGATTTAAATAATTAGAAAGCTGTGATATAAATGTGTGTTGATAAAAATGTTTATTAAATATTATTTTCTAATTAAATGCACATAAACAAATGAATCACAGAAAGATAGATATAAATTCAGCTAACTGAAAGATGGAAAGCCTAAAGGCAACATAATAAAAATCCATAGACTAGCAGGCTTTAGCCATTGATCTTTTTGGAACCTAGCAATGCCTCTGGTGTCTTAATGTAATAATAATAACAACAACAACAGTGAATATTCCTTAAAAGTGCGGTTCTCTGGTGCCTTGTCTACTTTATTAACCACTTTTCTTACTGAAAGCAACATTTCTAGTTCTACTGAATACCCAAACCTTTTATTTTTTTAAAGATTTTTTTTTTTTTTTTTTTAAGAACACTTAATTATCACGCCACACTAAACCTGACGCTGATCGGTTGATGCTATAGAAACTGGAAAAACAGTTCAGTTCAGTTTTTATACATAAACATGCACAGGAAATAAAATTATAGCCATACTAAAGTTTATTTATTTAATATACAGGGTATATATATATATATATATATATATATATATATATATATATATATATATATATATATATATATTAAGGTCCTGGGCTATTCTACGCTGTTTACACTAGAGGATGAGAGTCATTTTTGCTATATCTTAATTCAGCTGTGATTCCCCAATAACTTGCTTAGTTTACCCTACAAAGTATGGTCTACCATCATGATGGCATGCATGGTCTACCACTTCGTGGCTGAGCTGCTGTTACTCTTACATTAAGATGACCAGATTTTTAAAATTAAATCTGGAGACATTTGTTTTTAATTGGCAAAGGGGAAAAAGTATTTTATAAGCATATTTTCTCCAAACCATATATGCAGCGTATTTGGTATATGTTTATGAAGCGATTGTATGATATATATGTTATTTCTCACATTTTGTCCATGAGATACTTCTTAGAATCTTTTGTGCAGATTGAGAGCATCATGGCCCTGGTGCTGAGCATTAAAATAGGCAGAATCTAAACTCCTCAACATCGATGTGTACTGGATAAAGATGACATCAGTGCAAGGCAGACAATATCGGATAGAATCTTATGTGATGGGATTGGGAGTTCATCAGTACACTTAAAAAAAAATGTCATGATGTCATGTAGAATATTGTGGCTGAACACGGTTTGAACCTTAGATGTTGGGCATTTGAGAACAGGATAAGGAGTTCTGCATGAAACTACTAAAAAATATAAAAGTGGGACACTTCCACATGTGTGTGTACGTAAGTGCATCTGTATAAGTGTGTCTGTGGAGGGGGACAAACCGCATAATGTGGTCTTTTTTTCTGTTTAAGAAATCTGGGTGTATGGAAGGTTGTCTCTGTGTGTCTGTGTTTGTAAGTGTCTGTGTACAGTTGTCTGCGTGTGTAAGTTAGACTTGTGCATTCATATTCGAGCGAACATGAAAACGAACACGAAGAGTGCGTTTTCGTTGTTCAGCCCGAATACCGAACATACAAACATGGTGGCAGCAAAACGTATATGAAGACAAAGACACACAACACGAAGAATCTCGTGTTCGTCTTCGTTTATTAATCTGCCTGGTCGCTTCCCCATCTAGCCTTCCTTATCTATGCAGCATCGCAGGGGTTAACGGGAGTGGAAATCCGTAGACTCGCCGTCAGGAATTAAAGGGCTATGCAAACGACTTGTAGGGGCCTTCTCTGGCATCAACTAATTGGTTACCTTTTAACATAGTATGATATACAGTGCCTGTGATCAATTGAACAAAATGCCTGTTAGCCTACTAATTTCTAACAGCAGTGTCTTTATTTCCTAAAACTATCCTTCTACATAACACGCATTTGAAACACCATTTAATTTTTCACTAACCATTAATAATACCAAGAGTAAATATATCTAGGTTGTTTACATGTGCATGCTGAAGAAGATTCATGGATTATCAACACATGTGCATACTTGACTTTCCAGGTTTTTTGTTTTTGTTTTTTTTTCATGTTTTTGAAGGCCTTCCTGAACTGAAATGTATCCCACCAGAAGACATGTCGGAGTCTGTTATTAGTGATCCTTCTGGAATACCTTTTACTCTGCCTCCTGCATGTTCCATAGAAGAAATCATGTCTTTTGTTGAAAAACATCCTTTTCAGCCTACCAGCACTGAATGCGAAAATCTTCCTCTTCAAGAAGCTGACTTTTATTCCAGAAGAAAGTCTAACGGGGATTGTATTAATCCTTCATGGCTAAATTGTAAAATGAAGGATCGAAAGTTGGAAGCATTTTTTTTGCAGCATATGCATTGCCTTTTCCTCTTCCTCTTCCTTGTTCACTACAAGTTGTTCTAATTTATAAAGACACGGAGGCTCCCATTATGCTTATCTCTTTTCTTTATTCCCTCAGCAGCAAAGAAAGAGAAAATGTTAACAAAACAGAAAAAATGTAAATGCACAAATACACCAATCACAGCAGATATATCCATATCCAATGAGGGACCTCCACGGATACCCCTCCTCTTCCTATATACTCATACACATCTTGAACAGCTTCCTCTTTTCTTTGCTGCTCCCTCAGAGATAAGTACTCCTATTTGTTTCTGTGGTGGTTATCGTTTACAGTGTGGGTTTTTTCATCCCTCCGCCCCTGCTCGGCTGGGGCGGGTGGGCTGTGTCATTTTCCCGTTTTTGCTGTGCCTTTTTACATGGTTTCGGCTATTTTATCGTCTGTTTTTCGTCCTACCTTTTATGTTTTCTCCTCTGTCTGCCGCTCGGCTTTGTCTCTCTCCGGCCTCCCGTTCTTTTCCCTGCAGGTTTTCACGCATGCGCGTCGTACGGCTGACGCGCGGCAGCCATTTTTGATCAGGTAAGTTCCTGTTTCTTCTTTGCCAGGTCGTTACGAACGGCTGTTTCGTGCCGCGGCGGCCATTTTTCGGCAGTTCCGCGCTGTTCGCTCGTTTTGCTTCGTTCTCGAGTTTTTTACAGAGAATAATCTCATTTATTGATCCTGCAGGTCAGTTATTACTCCTATTATGTTCCCCTCTAAGACTAACGCTCCTGCTGAGCTGCCAATGGCTTCTGGCCAGCGTCCCTCTGGCTCACATGGTGAGGGTTCGGGCCCTCATGATTCTCAAGGGGATGCTCTTACCTCTGAGGAGTTCCACTCACTCCTTGATGCTACTATGGCCAAATCTGTTAATCAGGCCTTGCAATCTGCTATGGATGTTATGTCTTCTAATATCTCTCAGTCTATTGCCTCAGCTTTTAAAGCTGTGCAGTTTCCTGCCATGTCTCATAACCCTGATTTTGCTGGCCTTAGCACTACTGAGGTTTCCGCAGGACGTAAAGCCTCCTTTAAATCTCATCATGCGGCTCCTCTGTCCGCCAAAACTACTAAGACGGACAAGGTACGCCCTGTCACTGAGGACGTGGTTGCACCACGTAAAAGAGCCCACCATCGGGCAAAATCGATGCGCAAGTGGAAAAAGGCAAAATCCTTTTCCGACTCATCCGACTCTGAGTCGGCTTCTGAGGAGGCATCTGACTATTCTGACCAGGCCGAGGTTTCCTCCTATGAGGACGCTGCGCCCGAGGAGGGGGCACAGCTTGACCCTGACCGCCATGTTATTGATGGGGATACCCTTGTGGACCCACGGGGAGAGCCCCTGTTTGATCCGGACGATCTGCAGAATCCTAGGTCGGCGGAGTGGTTTCCATCACCGCACGTCGCTCAATATGTGGCCTCCAGAGTGCGCAAACCCCTAGATAAGGCGGCTTGGAATAAATTGCGGGCTGAATGCCCTAGGCCGTCCGTGCCGGACGATGCCTGTGCCACACCCGAGGTGGATCCTAAGATCGCCCAATTTTTGGGTAAGACAGGCTGGAAGTCCAAGAAGGGTCTTGAGTTTTCCCTCAGAAACTGTCAGGATAAAATCCTGGATATCTTGGGTCCGACCACTAGGGCCTTCGAGATGGTGGAGGCTGCTTTATCCGACAACGCCCCAGTGGATCTTATGGAGCTACGTGGTTGGCTTCAGCGTGTTATCTGCCTTGTTGGCAATGCCAATACTGCGGTGGCCTCAGAGAGACGCAAGGCTATCTTGCTTAAAATTGAGCCAAAATTGGTTAACATGGCGGTGTCTGAGCCTGGCCCACAGGCAAAAGGTCTACTTTTTGGCGATTCCTTCGTGAAGGATTTGGGATCCTTTGTTCACACTTTCACGGCTTTGGACAAGGCGCAGTCCAATATGCGCAAGGTGTTCCGGGGAAAGGTTTTTGGAGGGGCCAGTAGACACAGGGGCCGTCTACCAGGCCGTTCTTCCACAGGATCATACTCCGGTCCTCGAGGCCCCGCACACTTCCAGGAGCACAAGGAAGTCTTCGTCCTTCTTTGCCCAGCGCCCACGACCGTGGCAGAACAGAGGTGCTAGAGGATCATACCAGGGTCGACGTCCTTACGGTAAGTCCACATCTAACCTTCTTACCTCCCGCGTCTCAGGTCGGGGGCAGACTGCGTTTCTGCTTCAGTGCCTGGAGGTCACTAACATCAGATCCTTGGGTCCTCGATACGGTACGGGGATATCACATCGATTTTATTCAGACCCCGGTTCAGTACCAGCTGCCCAAGGTGATCCAGTTTTCAGAGGCGGACAGGGCCCTGGTTTCCGCAGAGGTTCAGGCACTGTTTGCCAAACAGGCAATAAGCCCTGTCCCAGACTCCTCACCAGGTTTCCTGAGCAATCTGTTTTTGGTGGCCAAGAAGGGCGGCGGTGTTCGCCCAGTTATCAACCTTCGCCCTCTGAATGCTTTCGTAGCATATCAACATTTCAAAATGGAGGGCATTCATTGTCTCAGAGACCTGCTACAGGCGGGGGATTGGATGGTCAAGCTCGACCTACAAGATGCGTATCTGACTGTTCCCGTGGCCGTGGAGCACCAGGTTTTCCTTCACTTTCGGTGGGACTCGCAGAGGTGGAAGTTCACGAGCCTGCCGTTCGGCCTGTCGTCGGCGCCCTGGTGTGTCACCAAGCTTCTGAAGCCGGTGGTGGGCAAGTTGCGGGAGCAAGGTGTGCGTCTCATCATCTATTTAGACGACTTGCTCATTATGTCACAAGACGTAGACACTCTCACGCTCCATCTATCGTGGACCACAACCCTCCTGCAGAACCTAGGTTTCCTGCTCAACTGGGAGAAGTCGGATCTCACGCCCTCTCGATCGATGGAGTTCCTAGGATTCTTGATCGACTCGGCTCGCGGGTCTATGCACCTCCCGGCTACCAAGGTGAAGTCAATCAAGAAAGAGATCAGGAGGATCTTGAGGCGGCCGGCGATCTCCATTCGGAGTCTGGCGCGGATGATAGGGACGTTGTCGGCGTCCATTCAGGCGATTTTTCCCGGGCCTCTGCATTATCGTGCACTTCAGCGGTTGAAGAACCGCTCGTTGCTTCAAGGCCTCTCTTACGATGCGGTCGTTCCGATCGACTGCGAGGCGAAGGAGGAGCTCTCTTGGTGGTTGACCCACATGGATGCCTGGAACGGGCGGGCGATATTCGGGGTTACTCCCGACATCGTCATCGAGTCCGATGCCAGCCTGGACGGTTGGGGAGCGAGGTGCGGTCATTCCTCCACCGGGGGCAAGTGGTCGCTGAAGGAGAAGCGGCTCCATATCAATTGCTTAGAACTGCTGGCAGGGTCTTTCGCCATTCAGAGTTTTTTGCGAGATTCCTTAGGTTGCTCCGTGCTTCTTCGGCTCGACAACGTGTCGGCGGTCAGGTACATAAATCACCTAGGGGGGACGAGATCTCACGCGCTGTCGAGTTTGGCCAAGGAGTTTTGGCACTTTTGCCTGGCGCACAACATCTCTGTCCAGGCGGAGCATATTCCGGGTCTGAGCAATTATGTGGCGGATTGGAACTCGCGTCATCTCAAAGATTCCGGCGACTGGCGGCTGCTCCAATCGATGTTTCACCGGATCTCGGACCTCTGGGGCCCGTTCGAGATAGACCTGTTCGCCTCGCGGCTGAATACTCAGCTTCCCGCGTTTTTCAGTTGGCGACCGGATCCGGAGGCTTTGGCGTCCGATGCTTTTCTGCAGGACTGGTCGTTCCGCAGGAGTTATGCCTTCCCTCCGTTTTGCCTTCTGGCACGCACATTGCTTCATCTTCGGCGGTGCAACACTCTTCTGGTGCCCGTTGCTCCTCTGTGGGCCACTCAACCGTGGTTCCCTACTTTGCTGAGTCTGTTGGTGGACATTCCCCGCATGCTTCCCTCCAGTTTGGATCTGGTGGTGGATTGAGAGGGGTCTCCTCACCCCCTCCTTTGTCAGGGCCTTCTACCCTTGCTAGCCTGGAGGGTTTCCGGGGACCCTGGTATGTCCAGGGAGTTTCGAGATCAACTCAGGAGCTCTTGGAGGGAGCTTGGGCTCCAGGGACTAGACGGGCTACTGTCATGCCTGGAACGTGTGGGAACGTTGGTGCGTGGGACACTGTGTGGATCCCGTTTCGGCCTCTGTAACAGTGGTGTTGCATTTTCTCACTGAATTGTTTGATGGTGGTTTGGCTTACCGCACCATTAACGTTTATCGATCCGCTATTTCCGCGGGGCATGTCGGTGTTGCTGGGGTACTGTTAGGGAAACTGGCTGTTATTTGTCGTCTCCTTAAGGGCATGAGGCTGTCTCGCCCTCCTCGTCCTCGCTATTCCGGTTTATGGGACGTTAACATTGTCCTGCGATTTTTAGTCGCATGGCCCGATAACGCCAGTTTGTCCCTGCAACAGTTGTCTGCCAAACTGGTCATGCTCTTTTGTCTTATATCTTGCAAACGCGTGGCTGACGTTCGGGCGTTGGATATTTCGTCCAGGTCCTTTACCCCTGAGGGTGTTCGGTTTGACATTTCGCGGCGTACCAAAACATCTCTTACCTCGGTTTTCTACCCTTCTTTTCCTCATCAAATTCGTTTGTGCCCTGTGGAGTGTCTTCGGGCGTATGAGGAACGGACCGCTCCTTTTAGGGACGTCTCGCGTCCTGAACTGTTTTTTTCTTTTCGCAGACCTCACTTACCTGTGTCTACTGCCACTTTGGCCAGGTTGGTCAAATGGTTGTTGGACTCTGCTGGGGTTGATACTTCCATTTTTGGCCCTCATTCTACTAGGGGTGCCATGGCATCTAAGGTTGCGTTCCTGGGCTGTCGACTGGAGGATCTCCTCAAGGCGGCGGATTGGTCCAGAGAATCTACGTTCTGGGAATTTTATTTTAAACCTTTGACTCATTTCTCTGCTACCGTGGGTGACCAGCTTTAAACTAGCAAAATGGAAGCCTCCGTGTCTTTATAAATTGCCAGGTTTTACTATTTTATGACGTAAAGTCATGATTTATAAACACACGGAGGCGAGCATTATTCCCACCCTGGTTCATTGTTTTCTTGTTTTGCTCCTTAGGATCGGGTTTGTATTCCCACCCATTTTTCTTTTATTGTGTACTGTGTAATTTTGTTTTGTGCTATTGCATTTTTATGCTTATGTGGTTTTTTTGGTTTTCTGTCACTTGGCCGTGCATGTGTGATACTGTTGATTGTTTGTTTTGGCTCAATCTACTGATTTTCTTTCTCTTTCAGCCTGAGGATTCCTGGTATCCGTGTTTCCGGTTGGTTTCCTGTTTTTCCGTCCACTTTGTGGTTGCCGTGACAGTTTCGGCAGTTCTTCGGAGTTTCCAGTTGGTGTTTTGGCTGTTTTCTCCTGCTCTTCGGTTCAGTTCAAAGAAAAGAGGAAGCTGTTCAAGATGTGTATGAGTATATAGGAAGAGGAGGGGTATCCGTGGAGGTCCCTCATTGGATATGGATATATATGCTGTGATTGGTGTATTTGTGCATTTACATTTTTTCTGTTTTGTTAACATTTTCTCTTTCTTTGCTGCTGAGGGAATAAAGAAAAGAGATAAGCATAATGCTCGCCTCCGTGTCTTTATAAATCATGACTTTACGTCATAAAATAGTAAAATCTGGCAATTTTCATCATTGCTACCAGGCTGTTAATAAGCATGAGTCTTCAAAAAGCCATAGCGATGCTGTTAGTGCTTATTTTTCGATGAAAAAGAATAGAAGCATTGACCAGGCTCTCCTTCCAAAATAAAGAAGGAGATACTTCAAAATATTGAGGTATTGAATTGTATATTTGATATTGTGAAACAGCTTGGAAAAAAGGGACTGCCATTCTGTGCCTATGGCACTAATGGATCACAGTACATTTTAACCCCCTTCAATCCCCTATGGACGTACTGGTGTGTCCAAAAAACGCATTCCAAGAATCCACTATGGATGTACCAGCCCTTCTTGCAGCGTCAGGGACACATCCCTGACGCTGCAAGAAGCCTGGACAGCCTGGACTCCCCCGCCAGCTTTCTGCTGCCTGAAAGCCGGAAAGCTGTTACATTTCAAACTGCCCGATCGGGCATTCCCTTCCGGGTTGCATCATTGCTGCACCTGCAGGGGATATGCTGTCCTCCGATGAGGCACAGACGCTGCGATCTCTATGCACGTCTATGAGGACCTGCATAGAGATCACAGTGTGATCGTTGCAGGGGGATCGCGGGGAGGGGAGTGAGAAACCATGTCTCTCACCCCCCTCCCCCTCCCGTCCTGAAACAGAGAAGCAGAAAAAAAAAACGTTATTCATTTAAAAAATAATAATAAAAAAATCATTAAAATAATAATATAAATAATAATAAAAAAATTATAATGTGAGCTAAGTGATATCATTGTGACATCACTGGCATGTTCAGGAGGTCCCTAAGAGGACCTCTAACCATTCTTTTAAAAAAAATAATATATATATAAAAAAAAATACAAAAATAAAATAAAAATTGTTTCTTTGTGTTCATCTTTGTTTTTGCGGCGTGCCCGCCAATTTTTCAAAGAAGAGGAGGACACAAATTGAGTGAGCTGATCTTCATTTGTCCAATCAGCTCACTCTTGTGACATCATGCTGAGGGCTTGTCCAATGTCTGTGCTGCTTTTTTTAAAAATAGGAATCAGCTTGCTTGGAATCCATTAATTTTCGCTGTGCCTGCTTTTGCAACACTACTGTGCTGCATGCGAGCATTACAGAGAAAGATTTTTCTGTGTGAGACTGGTAATTCTCAGCCTACCATTTCGCACAGTGTATTTCTCTTACTGAAGTACAATTTTTTTTCAGTGCTTCTGTCAACTGTGTAGTGCTGTTGAGCTGACAGTTTGCCGCACACAGTGCCTCACTGGCACTGTGGTGTCCTTGCCCTGGGCTGGCAGTGGCAACTGCCTGCCCTGTCTTCCCTTAGTTTTTAAAATATTTTTTTTAACTTATAATTTTGGGACAGTCGGTCAATTATTTAGTTAGTTAAGCTGAACTGTTGCTATTAGTAATTAAATAATTCATAATTTATAAATGTAATAAAAATAATATATAATAATTGTAATATATAATATAATATTGTCATATAGTATACTAGTGTAGACAACTACTAGTGTGTTATTATAATCAGTAATATTTAATAATAATATTATAATTCATTTTAGCTAGTTAAATTAGCTATATTATATTAGCTTAGTGTGCTTGAGACATTCTGTTAGGTAGAAGAGTTAATTTATCCCACATAAAGATTAGCCAGTCCGCTACTACCCTTAAGCTTAAGCTAGAAGTTGATAATTAATTGAATTATTAATTATATTAATATAAGAAATCCATAATAATTTATTACTTAGTTAATAATTTACTTAATAATAATTTTTAATTTTAAAGTTAAGCTAATCTTACTAATACTGGTGCTGCAGTGCTTTAGTTTGTGCTTTGTGTTAGAAGCAAAGTCAATTAAATATATTTATTTTTAATTTCATTTGTTTTGCTCACCTCAGTCGATAAGTGAAGTGAACTTGTTGGGCTAGTGAGTCCAGCCACATAAGTGCTTTGTGTTTTTTTTGTTCAGCAAGCAGTGACGCTAACTGTTTTTGCTGTTAATTTTTTTTTTCTAATTTATTTTAAATAAAGATTGACTGTGTGACCACAACTGTACTAAGCAAAGCTGTAGTACTAGTAAGAAAGAATATAATTTAGCACATTTTTGTAGACTTAGCAGAAGTAGTAAAACTATATCTGTCTGCTTCTATATCTGATTTAAAGTTAAAGTTGTTTAACCCCATAATATAATAGTTATAATTTATAATCTATTAATATTATATAAATTAATAATATTAATAAATAATATATTGATAACCTTAGTGGGCTTGAGAGCATCTGCCCTTGCCTAGAGGTAGACTTAGAATAGGAAGGAAATATAGCTAGTAGGCTCTTAGGCCCGTGTAAATGTAAAATATAAAATACTGCTAGCAGTTTTACTAGTTAGTGTAATATAGTTAATAATTCCATTTAGTGGCTTTAGTTAACCAATTTTTAAATAACTTGAGCATTTTGGCACAGTGCAGTTGTGCATTATTTTTCATCAGTAGCACTGAAGAGAAACGTCCTCAAATGTAGCCTGTAGGGACAGGCTACATCTACCACCACCACCAGCAGTTCTTCTACAATGCAACCTTTGCATCAGTCTAGTCGGGCAAGAAGGCCAAGCTCTCGGTTATTATTTGGAGAATCATCCAGTAAAGCAAATGCACCAATAGCAGGCAGTAGTAGTGCTGCTAGGCTCACCAGCTAGGAAAGCCGAAAGCACCTTCAAAGTTAAAGGGTAGCCCAACTAGTACTACTACTAGCCCAGTGAGTAAAAAGAAGTGCCTATTGCCCCCAGCAGCATCTTCCTCATCCACGAGCAGCATGCAAGGTACCAAGCAGAGCAAATTTAGCAGCAAGACTGAGAGTGGTGTTCCCAATCCCAAACAATATTGTCCTTTCTCACAGAGGCTTTTTGTAGATAATCCACCTCCCAAGACCACCACCACTAGTGCTGCGACTGCTTTTCCCACCGGTACCACCACACCATTTCCTCCTAGCACCACCTCTAGCAATCCACCAAGTCCTTACAATATTTTTGTAAAGACAGTTAGAGAGATGGCTACATGTAGTGGAACTCCATCTAGCAAGGTACCAGAGGAGCATGAGACTGAGAGGCCAAGTGCAGAGTTAGGCTCTGTTCTTCCTGCTAGTACTACTACTAGTGGTAGTCAAACTAGTCATGATATGAGCCTTAGCTCCAGCCTAGCAGGAATTCAATTTGATCTGGCTAATGAAGAACTTGACTATGAGCCAGAGGAAGTGGAGGAGAGAATAGAGGAGATGAGTGGTCTGGAATCAGATTCCGCAGGGAGCAGTCTATGAATGACTAGTGCACAATTTTCCCCTGAGCCTCCACCTTCTCTGCTACTACTATCATCATCACCACCAACAGCAAAACCTATCAAATCTGGGAGAATTAAATAAATTAGCAGTCCCGCTAGCATTTCTATGGCCAGTGCTCCTGTTTGCCCTGGCACAGTTACCAGTGCCACCACCAGTATTGTAACTGTGCCAATAAGAACAACCACTGTAAGTAGCAGTGTAGAGAGCTTAGACACAGAGAGTGAGATTAATGTGCCATCTCCCAGTGTTCCTAGTCCTGCTGCTGCTCATCCACCCAGAGCATCCACCCGAAGCAGCACCCAAAAGTACACAGTCCAAGGCTCTCTGGACTGTGTAGAAGAAGGGTGCTATGGAAAGTGGGAAGCTAATAAGCAGAGTGAAAGTGTCTGGACATTTCACCAGTGCTGCCATGAAGCATCACCTCAGCACTCAACACAACGCTGTGTTATTGGGGAAAGATGCAGAAAAATGTAGGGCAGGCAGCATAGCTGGTGGCTGTGGTACTACTACAAAAACTAGTACCATCTCCAGAGAGAGTGGAAAAACCCCAACAGCTGCTTCTGAGCCAATAGCAGCTACAGCTAGTGCCGGCAGCCAAAGACCAATGCAGGTTGGAGCACAGCAACATGTCCAGCCCACCCTGGAAGAATTTGGGGCATTCCACTCCAGGAGGTCAATGTCCAAACAGCAGGCCAATAAAATAACCCTATTTATTGGTCAGTTCATTGCTGTTGGAGGGGCAATCTTCTCCATGATTGAAGTGGAGCCTTTCAAACAATTGATGGCGGCTGTGGCTCCACAATATACAGGTCCCTCACGTTCCACTTTCAGTAGGAATACTGTCCCCTCACTGTATCGGTCCTGTGTTTCAGCAGTGAAAGAGGAGGTTTCCAAGGCTGCTGGTCAGTGTGTACATTTCACAACAGATTTGTGGAGTGCACCTAGCCGGCAGCATGCCTTTCTTTCCTTGACAGCCTGGTGTGTCTAAGGAAGCTGCTGCAGCAGAGTACCAATCATTCCTTCTCCATGCAGAAGTGGTGGATGAAAAGCACACATCTGAAAATATTCTGCATGCAATAAGGAAAATGTTTTGCCTTTGGGTGGGAGCCGAGGCGGGTGCAAACATGGTGAAAGCGCCGCAAGATGGTCATATTGTTGGTGTGTGCTGTGCAGCCCACATCATCTATCTTATAGTGAAGTCAGCAATGTCACAAGGAAGTAATGTAGCAGCAGTAGTTCTGTCACACTGCAGAAAGATCGCTGGGCACTTCTACCACAGTGTTAAGGCTAGCCAACTTTTGAGGGAAGAGCAAGAGAGGGCAGGTCTTCCCGTACACTGTTTATGACAAGATGTGAGTATGCGGTGGAACTCCTCTTTAGATATGCTGGAGAGGATTTTGGAGCACTAGAGGGCAATCCATAATCTTGCATCAGAGCACAATATTGGGATTACATCTCCATTAAATAGGGAGGATTGGACAGTGATCGCTCAGCTAGTGGCAGTCCTGAAACCATTCAGGGATGCCCCTGAAAATGTAAACTCAAACACTGCCAGTCTGGGCCAGGTAATCCCAGTGTTCTCCCATCCAGGCAGCAAGAGGGATGAGGCCCCTGGGAATTAGCATAGCTTAATGTACAGGGCACATGTATGAGTGGGTGCGTAGTGATTGGTGGGTGAATGGTGTGGGGGCGTACATGTCAGAGGGTATAGAGGGGTGATCTTTAGGACCTGGGTCATTGCCATTTTATTAGCCGGCTAGCTGTTGCTTCCCTCCCTCCCTGTATTTTGTCTTATGTCAATTTTCTTGGTCTCATTTTCTTTCTTTGTCACAGCAGGCGGGTGGCGTGTCCTTGCCGGTCAGGAATTGTTGTGGCTGGATATGGAAGGTGGTGTAAGGACGGAAGGCGGGTCTCAATCCTCCCCTAACCTCTTGTGGTAAGGTCAATGACCTTGGTCGTGCCCACCGAGCTTATGGTCAGCTGGTGGTCAGCACTGGTAGATGGCAGCGCAGGAAGCTGTTTGGTGATGTTGGACGAGGGGGGAGGTTTTCAAGTATGGAAGCCGGGCCGGGAAGGACGGAGTTAATTTATTCTGTGTTAGTTCTTGGCTGTTTTGTGTGTGTTATTTATGGATAATGTTTGTGTATAAATATGTTTTTCTCTTAAAATATAGGCTAACACAGTATGGTTTGTGTTTTATGTAATAAAGCTGTGGCCTGTTTTCATCCATAACTCAGTTGTCCGTGTATTATTTGGTAAAGTGGTGGTGGGTTGGTTAAGGGGTGGATTTGCCCGGAGCACTATGCCCTCTTCTTCATACATGTTCCATGAAAACCGTGAGGCTGTTTAAGGTGGCACTCTACATCCTGACGTAGCAGCCATAGTCAGGAAGCTGAAGGATCTGCTAAAAGTTGGAAGAGAGTCCTGAAATGATGTTAGCGTGCCTTTGCGATCCAAGGATTAAGGGAAAGCTAGCAATCAAATTGAATGTTCTCAGTAGCTACCAGGAGCAATCGATTCAAAAGGTGCGTGACTGGCAGCGTAAAAGGGGAATGCTGTCCGAGGAGGGAGAGGTTCAGGAGGAAGGAGAGATGATGTTGTCTGCTAATCCAAGCAGCAGCATCAGCAGCAGTGCCGCAAGCAGCACATCACAGCTGAATGGAGCAGCTGCGTTTTGGGAAGAGGCACTTGGGATTATAGTCGGTCCCATTGACCGAGCTAGCAGCAGAAAGGAGAGTAGTACTGCTGAAATGGTCAAACTTTACCTCTGTGAAGTTCCTTCTGCGCCTAATGTTGACTAGACTTGGGCACCAGGGGGCTCTTCGTGTTCGTGCTCGTCTTTGGGGGAAAAAAATCTTCGTATTTCGCAAATATTCGCCCGTTCCTGTCTTTTCGGGCGAATATTCGTGGACATTCTTTGTGCTCGTTTCATTTTCGTTTTCTCCTGGCTGCGTAGCAGGGCTTAATACAGGGTTAAGAACACATCGGAGCAGCAGCAGCAGCCGCAACAGATGCGGTCGCGCCATGAAGGTACGTGTGTACTGGTCGACTCTATTGGTCGCCGGAAGGGGGCTGGTCTGGCATCAACAAATGAATTGCAGAACTGCAGAATGCACTTCATTCGTTGATGGCAGGCGAGCCCCCTGCCGAAATGACCAATAGAGTCGCACACCTTCATGGTGCTATCTGAGGTGTACACAATACACATTGCCCGAAACTGAGGGCCAAGTTCCTCCGAGCAGTTGTCTTGTCCTAGACAAATGCTCCAAGGAACTTGGCCTCCTTTTTATCATACACAGTCACACATCCATAGAATAGGGATTATTTTACATTTTTAAATCGATTTTGGACCACTTTTAAATACATGCCTAACATTTGCTACCTATTTATAATGGCATACTTTGGAACAACCCAACTTTTACTGGACAGGACTGGAAAAAAGCAGGAATGTCCACGCAAATGTTGGAAGGTATGCGAATGGAAAAATGTTGGACAAGAAATAAAAAATAGCTTAGGGTTAATGTACGGTTATGTTTAAGATGTATTATGTCTAAATAATAATTTAATTTAAATTTTAATGGGTGTTAAAAACTAGGGGTTTATTTAATTTTATTTTAAAGTTATATTTATTATTTACTTTATTATATTTATTTAATGTTGTAGTGCTACCCTACCCAGCTATACCTATGTGCACTAGCATAGCTAGTTTAGCTAAATTTGATGGGACAGGAAAAAAGCAGGACTGTCCCTGAAAAAGTTGGGTCTGTTGGCAGGTATGTGGATGGAAAAATGTTATAGGATGAAGTGTGAGTTATAGCGTTAATGCTAGTGAGTGTAGAAATGAAGGCCAGGGCAAATAACAGGAGGAAAGGTGCTTGTGATTTGTGAATTGTACATGTGTGTGTTATGTGTGTTATGTGTTATGTCACTGTGTTATATGTGTTATGTGTTATGTTTGGTAGGTTGTATATCAGACGGAAAAAAAATGAAATGGAATTGGAAAAGGAAATGGAAAAGGCGAATGAGTGGGCAATTGACGACCCACTCACCTGTTTCACCCCAGGGCAAAGCATCCAAACAACTGTCAGTCCTAGACGTTAGGCAGCAGACTTCCAGAGCTCAGACACAAGGCCCTAGCGTAAGCTGGCTACTCCGGCGGAGGTAGCAGGCGTTGCCACACCGCAAACAGATGCAGCCAGGGGGGGAGAAACTATCTTTACCATTAGGGACATATTAGTCATTACATTTAGCCAGGAAGGGAACTGGCAGGAAAAAAAGACACTGGCACCAACAGCAGCAGCCGTGAAAATGGAAAAGGTGAGTGGGCAATTTGCAACCCGCTCACCTGTGTCACCCCCAGGGCAGTACTTGACATTTGAGAGCGGACTTCCAGAGCTGAAACAGTAGGCCCTAGTGTAAGCTGGCTACTTCGGAGGAGGTAGCAGGCATTGCCACAAATTGGGAAAATTAACTTTCCAAGGTAAGAGATAGGTACCCCAACTAAGGCAGATTGCAATCTGCTCCATCAGATGAGCAGGGCCGAACTGGCCCACCGGGATACCGGGAAATTTCCCGGTGGGCCGGAAGGTCCGTGGGCTGGGCGGCCGGCAGACTTACCATGAAGACAGCCGCTGAGCGGCTGCAAATGGCATTGAACGCCTCCCTCTGTGCCAGGGGCGGGCTGGGCAGGGGGGCAATTGCCCCCCAGGCTGCCCGAAATCTAATCAAAGCGGCCGCTGAGTGCTGATGCGGCCGGCCGGCATCAGCACCCAGCAGCCGTGTGCGATGGCCATCTAGTGATGGGAGCAGTGTGAGGGGTGAAAGCTCCGCCTCCTCGCACTGACCTTTCACCCCTCACGCTGCTCCCATCACTCTGCGGCCATCAGATTGCTGGGAATGTAATCTGAACGGCCGATGCGTGCTGATGCTGCCGGCCGCCTCTGCTTTAATACTTTTTTTTTTTTACTTTATATGGCAAGCCGATCCAGCTTACCATATAAATAAAAAAAGTGTGAAAGTAGCTCCGGCCGGCGGCATCAGCACGCACCGGCCGTTTAGATTACATTCCCAGTAGTCTGATGGCTGCATAGTGATGGGAGCAGCGTGAGGTGGAAGCTCCGCCCCCTCGCGCTCAGACTGCTGCAGCACCGGATGTCAGGTCGGTGGCATCCTGTCAGCATAGAGGAGAACAGTGTGCAGCTACCAGGAAGTCAAGAGAAGTAGAAGGTGAGTAAAATAATGTATTTTTTGTACTGTATAATGTTTTTTGTATTTGTTAAAAACAAAAAAAATCGGCATGTGTGTGTATGTAAGGCATATCATGGGACAGAGTGGCATATAGGGGGTATAAGGCATTTCTGGTGGCAGAGTGGCATGAAGGGGGTTAAAAGGCATTTCATGGGGCACTATGCCTCCAGAAAAGCCTTATGCCCCCTATATGCCACTCTGCCTCCCCGATATGCTTTATACCCTCCTATATGTTCCTCTGCCCCATGATATACCTTTTAACCCCCGTTATGCCACTCTGCCTCCAGAAATGCCTTATACCCCCCTATATGCCACTCTGTCCCATGATATGCCTTTTAACCCCCTATATGCCAGAGTTGCATATAGGGGTATAAGGCATTTCTGGATGCAGAGTGACATATAGGGGGTCAAAAGGCATATCTGGAGGCAGAGTGGCATAAAGGGGATTAAAAGGCATATTATGGGGCAGAGTGGCATATAGGAGGGTATAAAGCATATCAGGGAGGCAGAGTGGCATATAGGGAGGCATAAGGCTTTTCTGGAGGCAGAGTGCCCCATGATATGCCTTTTAACCCCCTTCATGCCACTCTGCCTCCAGAAATGCCTTATACCCCCTATATGCCACTCTGTCCCATGATATGCCTTTTAACCCCATATATGGCAGAGTGGCATATAGGGGGTTAGAAGGCATATCATGGGACAGAGTGGCATATGTTATTTTTTATTTAATATGGCAAGCTGGATTGGCTTGCCATATAAAGTAAACAAAAATGTCCCATGATATGCCTTTTAACCTCCTATATGGCAGAGTGGCATATAGGGGGTTAGAAGGCATATCATGGGACAGAGTGGCATATAGGAGGGTTGAGGCATATCAGGGAGGCAGAGTGGCATATAGGGGGGTATAAGGCTTTTCTGGAGGCAGAGTGCCCCATGATATGCCTTTTAACCCCCTTTATGCCACTCTGACTCCAGAAATGCCTTATACCCCCCTATATGCCACTCTGTCCCATGATATGCCTTTTAACCCCTTATATGCCAGAGTGGCATATAGGGGTATAAGGCATTTCTGGATGCAGAGTGACATATAGGGGGTCAAAAGGCATATCTGGAGGTGGAGTGGCAAAAAGGGGGTTAAAAGGCATATCACGGGGCAGAGGGGCATATAGGAGGGTTGAGGCATATCAGGGAGGCAGAATGGCATTTGGGGGGTAAAAGGCATTTCTGGAGGCAGAGTGACATAGGTAGTAAAAGGCATTTCTGGAGGCAGAGTGGCATATAGGGGATTAAAAGGCATATTATGGGGCAGAGTGGTCTACATGAATTAGTAAATAGTCTACATGAATTAATAAAGAAATAAAAGTTTCTTACCAGAATATGGTGAAGAATAATGTGATCAGTGTTTTGTTCCACTGAATAAAATGGAACTCTTTCATCTAAAAATGTTCGCAGTAGTAAATGTTTTGATCCCATTATGTGTAATGTATTTCATTTATTAGGGCCTTTTAACACTTTTGCTTTCTGGCATTTTAATACAAATAATGAGATAAAAAGAATGGCACATAGTGTGACTCGGGTGTGTATAAGGGGTGCGTGTGGGTATAAGAGCTTCACCGTGAGATAAACTATATGGGGCTGGTCTCCAAATTTTTCCAGGGCTGCTTTTCAGTCCCAGTCCGGCCCTGCAGATGAGGTGCCATGCGTGAGCACTGTCATATTTTCAGTCATAGAAAACATGTACTCACTTTGAACAGAGGTTGGCAGACATGATCACAGCTGCTACGCAACCCATTAGAGCAGGGGTGTCCAAGTTTTTTCTGCAGTGGGCCACTTCATCAGAATTGTATACGTGCACGGGCCACACTCATTTTTCACTGTGTGAAAATATGGCCTTTAATAAAATATGCAGATTAAAATAAAGTAAATGACACAAAACCTTTACTTTTCCTCTCACTGATTTCTGGGCCTAGAAAGTTTTGTGACTACAAATTCAGGATTCTGGATAAGTTAAAATGAAATAGTTCTATTTATTTTAGGGATGCACTAAAATGAAAATTCTGGACCAAAACCGAAAATTCAGGGTTCACTTAGCCAAAACTGAAAATGACCCCCTCCACATACTTTTTTGTCCAATTTTCGTGTGTAACCACACTTTTATTAAAAATAACACACCACAATTGGACAAAAAAATCAACAATATGACTTGGCATAATAGGAGTGTGATAGGAGTGTGATTGCTAACAGCAAACACACTCTTTTCATACCCAGGCAACCAGTAAATGCTGGAACCTAGGCATGATGGGACTGTGATTGCTGTTAGCAGATTGCTGTTGGCAATCGCACTCCTATCATGCCAAGTCAGCCAGCACATGCTGGTACAGGGTGGCTGTAAGTGCAGACCCCATACTGCTGGCAGCATCAATACACAAGGGGGACAGCTAGCCAGGTTTCAGCATGTACTGGCTGACTTGACATGATAGGAGTGTGATTGCTAACAGCAATCACAGTCCCATCATGCCTAGGTTCCAGCACTTACACATCCATGCTATCACACACACACACACACACACACACACACACTCATTAATTCATTAATTCACAGATTCATTCCCTCAATCAGGCGTACTCATTCACACAACCTCCCCCACCCCCTTACCTTCACTACAGCTCTCGATGCCGATCACAGACTTCAGCAGGGGGCGCGGCCTCCCTCGTTCTCCCCACAGAGGAAGCAGCACTGGAGCGGAGAATAGACCCTCCCACAAGTAAGCAGCAGGGCTTGTGATCCTGGCTGCCGATCTCACGCGGGCCGCACCTCGAGGTCACGCGGGCCGCATGTTGGACGCCCCTGCATTAGAGTGAAGGCCACACTCTCTTCTTTTCATCCTAGTAGCTAACATCATCTCTTCTTCCTGCTGCACCTCTCCCTCCTCGGACAGCATTTCCCTTTTTCGCTGCCAGTCACTCACCCTTTGGATTGATTGTTCTCGGTAGCTATTAAGAACATTCAATTTGATTGCTAGCTTTCCCTTAATCCTTGGATCGCAAAGGCATGCTAGCATAATTTCAGGACTTTTTTCCATTCGTTTGCAAAAGCGAACTTTTAGCAGATCCTTCAGCTTCCTGACTAGGGCTGCTACATCAGGATGTAGAGTGCCACCTTGAACAGCCTCTCGGTTTTCAAGGAACACATCCATCTTGCTGCCTAAATGGGAGAACACTGGGATTACCTGGACCAGACTAGCAGTGTTTGAGCTTCAGGGGCATTCCTGAATGGTTTCAGGACTGCCACTAGCTGAGCGATCACTGTCCAATCCTCCCTATTTAATTGAGATGTAATCCCAATGTTGTGCTCTGATGCAAGATTATGGATTGCCCTCTGCTGCTCCCAAATCCTCTTCAGTATATCTAAAGTGGAGTTCCACCGCATACTCACATCTTGTTGTAGACAGTGTATGGGAAGACCTGCCCTCTCTTGCTCTTCCCTCAAAAGTTGGCTAGCTTTAACACTGTGGTGCCCAGGTGTAGCCTGTCCCTCCCTCTTTTTCTTAGTCCCAAAAGGAGGATGCATTTAAAATTTTATGTTGTGTGTGTGTTGTGTTTAACAGTAGGGGACCAGGGGAAATAGTTTATTAATGAAATTAAGAAAAATATGATAAAAAAAAGTTTGATGAAAAACCATGCACAATTGCACTGTACTGTCGTGCGCAGTCTGCCAAAGTGTTTAACTAAAGCCACTACATGGTGTTATTAACTCACGTTTAACTATTATAATACACTAGCTACTAGTAAAACTACTAGCAGTATTTTATATTTTAAATTTACACAGGCCTAAGAGCAAGATTGAGCTATCAGTCTCTTTCTATTAGGCTAAAGCTTTTTTAAGGCTATATTTCCTTCCTATTCTAGGTCTACCGCTAGGCAAGGACAGACGCTCTCAAGCCCACTACGCTAAAGTGAGGTTATCTCTATACTATAGAGATAACCTCACTTTAGCTTAGTGGGGTTATCTATATATATTTAATTAATATTAGTAATTTCTATAATATAGAATATAAATTATAATTATACTATGGGGTTAACCAACTTTAAATCAAATACAGAAGCAGACAGATATAGTCGTACTACTTCTGCTAAGTCTACAGAAATTTTCTAAATTATTTTCTTACTACTAGTACTACAGCTACCTTACGTCACACAGTTACTCTTTCTTTAAAAATAATTAGAAAATAAAATTTAACAGCAAAACAATTAGCTTAACTCCTTGCTGAACAAAAAAACACGCAGCACTTATGCAGCTGGACTCACTAGCCCAACAAGTTCACTTCACTGATGGACTGAGGTGAGCAAAACAAATTAAATAAAAAAAAATGAAAAATATAAATTATTAATTAATATTAAGAAGAAAAATGTACTTTGTCTCTTGCTGTTGCTAACACAAAGCACAAACTAAAGCACTGCAGCATCAGTACTAGTGAGATTAGCTTAACTTTAAAATTAAAAATGATTAACTAAATTATGAACTAAGTAATTAATAATAATAATTATTAGGGATTTCTTATGTTAATATAATTAATAATTATCAACTTCTAGTTTAGGTTAGTAGTAGTTTCAGGGCAGTAGTGGACTGATTAATCTTTTTGTGGGATAAATTATCTTCTACCTCACGGAATGGCTCAAGCACACTAAGCTAATATAATACAGGTAATTTAGCTAGCTAAAATGAATAGTATTAATAATAATTATTAACACACTAGCAATCTCCTACACTATGATTCATATTTAATATTATATATTCTATTACTATTAAATTATATTTTTAATTAATAATACCAACAGTTCAGCTTAAATAACTAACTAGTTGACTGACTGTTACAAAATGATTTTAAAAAAGTAAGGGAAAACAGTAGGCAAGTAGTAGGCACTGTCGGCCCAGGGCAAGGGTACTGCAGTTCCAGTGAGACACTGTGTGCAGCAAACTGTCAGCTCAACAGCACTACACAGTTGACAGTTTCACTGAAGCAGTGAAAAAAAAATCATACTTCAGTCAGAGTACACTGTGAGAAATGGCAGACTGAGGCTACCGGTATTTACAGTCTCACACAGAACAATCTCACCTCTCTCTGTAATGCTCTGACGCAGCACAGTAGTGTTGTAAAAGCTGTCACAGCGAAAATGAAGCTCTGCTCTTATTTAACCCCCTTCATTCCCCTATAGACGTACCGGGACGTTCAAAAAACGCCCACAAAGAAACCCCTATGGACGTCCCGGTACGTCCAGCCCTTCGTGCAGCGTCAGGGACACATCCCTGCCGCTGCACGGGAGACCAGGCTGTCCTGGCTGACCTGGACTCCCCCCTGGCAGCAGAAGCCGGCATCGCCGGCTTTCTGCTGCCCGATCTCCCGTAACAGCTTCCGGCATGAAAGCCGGTAAGCTGTTACAGTTGAAAGTGCCCGATCGCGCGATCGCGCAGTTGCAAACGCGCGATCGGGCATTCCCTTTCGGGTTACGTCATTGCTGACATAACCCGGAAGGTCATCGGAGGACAGGATATCCCCTGCGGGGTCTGTGAGGACCTGCATAGAGATCACAGTGTGATCGGTGCAGGGGGATCGCAGGGAGGGGAGTGAGAAACCATCTCTCTCACTCTCCCTCCCGTCCTGAAAGAGAAAAGCAGAAAAAGTTAATTCATTTAAAAAATAATATTAAATAAATCATTAAAATAATAATATAAATAATACAAAAAAAATTATAATGTGAGCTGTGATGTCATTGTGACATCACTGGCATGTTCAGGAGGTCCCTAGGAGGACCTCTAACCATTTCTGTGTAAAAATAATATATAAAAAATAAAAAAATAAAAAAAATTAAAATTAAATTTTTTTTAAAAAAAAAAAATATAAAAAAAGATAATAAAAAAATTATTAAAAAACCTTACTTCCCATTGCCCTAGCATAACATCTAGCCAGTATAACCCTTCTGCCCCCGTTCACAACCCCCAAACCCGTTAAGCCATAGGCATAATAATTATACAAAAAAGTATGGAAAATCTATATAAATTAGGTATTTCTGAAACCATGACACCTGAATTAATAAAATTGGAGCGGATTTTCCATCACTTCACCTAATTTTGTGAGGATTCAGAGGGAAAATGTAAAAAAAAATAGTTTATTTTTCTAATCTTCGCTAGTTTTTACTAAATTTCTCATTCTAAATTTTCAGCTAATCATCCAACTATGGTATCAAACGAAAGCTCTATCTCTCCTTGAAAAAACAATATATAGTTTATATGGGTACACTATTCACAGAAAAGAGAATCATCGCTAAACCGACATACCCCAAAAATGGCAAAATTGCTCTGGGCTTTGAGGTACCAAAAACCCCTGGGATTGAAGGGGTTAAAAAAATGCAGCACAAACATTGCACAAGCCCTCAGCATGATATCACAAGAGTGAGCTGATTGGACAAACGAAGATCAGCTCAATGTCCCTCCTCTTCTTTGAAAAATTGTCTTTGAAAATAGTGATGGGAAGTTCGGATCATTAAAGTGAATCGGATCATTTCGATTCGTTCACTGAAATGATCCGATTCATGATCCGGATCTTCGGATCACTCAGTGTGTCTGCACGGAGTTACTGTTTTCCAGTAACTCCGTGCAGGCACACTAACGATTGGCCCCGCCCCTTTCATTATGAATCCTCCCCCCTGCCTCCAGTGATGTCAATGAAGGCAGAGAGTCGTTCAAAGATTCGGATCTTACAGGGATCCGAATCTTACAGTGATCCGGATCACTGTAAGATCCGGATCATTGTAAGATCCGGATCTTTGAACGACTCTCTGCCTTCATTGGCATTCTAATCATTAAGAGAATATCACCATACTGTTATAAATAATACATTAATAATCACTGCCCCCAGGATTTACATTCCCCTTTACCTGCAACTGCACCTTAAGCTAACTTTATTAAATTAATTAAATTAACCCTCACCATTAAATTAACCCTAAACACCCCATCAACCATGACTGCCCTAAAATTAACCCTTAACACCCCATCAACCATGACTGCCCCTAAAATTAACCCTTAACACCCCATTAACCATAACTGCCCCCAAATTAACCCTAAACACCCCATTAAGCATAACTGCCCTTAAATTAACCCTAAACACCCCGTTAAGCATAACTGCCCCCAAATTAACCCTAAACACCCCATTAAGCATAACTGCCCCCAAATTAACCCTAAACACCCCATTAAGCATAACTGCCCCCAAATTAACACTAAAGACCCCATTAAGCATAACTGCCCCCAAATTAACCCTAAACACCTCATTAAGCATAACTGCCCCTAAATTAACACTAAAGACCCATTAAGCATAACTGCCCCCAAATTAACCCTAAACACCTCATTAAGCATAACTGCCCCTAAATTAACACTAAAGACCCCATTAAGCATAACTGCCCCTAAATTATCCTTAAACACCCCATTAAGCATAACTGCCCCCAAATTAACACTAAAGACCCCATCAACCATACCAATTTATTAGGTAATTTATCTGGAGTACATGCAATTAATTTAGGGGCAGTTATGGTTAATGGAGTATTTAGGGTTAATTTCAGGGGGCGTTATGGTTAATGGGGTCTTTAGGGTTAATTTCAGGGGCCGTTATGGTTAATGGGATCTTTACGGTTAATTTCAGGGGCAGTTATGGTTGATGGGGTATAAGGGTTAATTTTATGCTGATGACTGAGGGTTAATTTAATTAATTTAATAAAGTTAACTGTAGGTGCAGTTATAGGTAAAGGGGGGCAAACTCAGGGGAATCTAAATCCTGGGGGCAGTGTGAACATTATTAATGTATTTATTTATAAAAGTATGGTATCAGTGATATTCTCTGAATGATTCGAATCTCTGTAAGATTCGGATCCTTGTAAGATCCGGATCCCTGTAAGATTCGAATCATTCGACTCTTCGGTTCATTCGACTCTTCGGTTCATTCGACTCTTCGGTTCATTCGACTCTTCGGTTCATTCGACTCTTCGGTTCATTCGACTCTTCGGTTCATTCGACTCTTCGGTTCATTCGACTCTTTGAACGACTCTCTGACTCTATGAGTCATCGTTCCTGTGAGAATTAATGAGCTGTAACCTGACCCCAGAGTGCTCTGCAGATGACTCACAGCTCTAGGATCAGGTTACAGCTGCATGATGATTCACAGACTGAACCGCTACAAACGAATCGTTCAGTCTAGTGAACCGACTCATCCGGATCACTAAAAAGAACCGGATCAAATGAACGATTCGTTCATGATCCGGACATCACTATTTGAAAATGAAGACGAATACAAAGAAATGAAGAATCTTTATTTTGTGCGTCTTCATGCATGTTTTGTGCCGCTGCTGCCGTGTTCGTTTCTTCGGTATTCGGACTATTCATGTTCGTTTTCATGTTCGCCCGAATATGAATGCACAAGTCTAGTAAGAAAATCGGGAAAAGATAGGTATGGATGGTGGGCTGATTTGGTGGCGCAATGGGCCACTTGACTAAACTTTTCCCCCAGGCCTTAGGCTGCCAGCCCTCCCCTGCCTGCAGCACATCTAATTTTCTCTCACTGCAGCAAGGGACACAAATGGTGGATTTGATTTAGTCCTGCCCTAGGTCTGATAAAACTCAGGTGCTCCTGATCTTAATTTGACCCACCCAGGCCACATCTCCTACACCTTTTATCTGTACATACAGTCATACATGCATACTCCCTCCCTCCCTTACCCTCTTCTCCTTCCCTCCCTTACCCTCTTCTCCTTCCCTCAGCATTCACACATTAGTACACAGCAAACTTTGATCCTTAAAATGCTTAATATTATATAATTTGCCATACAAACATAGTATTTGATGGTAGATAGGAATCATTTTACCGATCTAGGTTGCCCATTTTTCTGATGTAAGGACTCAGACCTTGGTCTTGTCTCAGATTTAGTATGGCTTTAGCCCATGCATATCTAAATTCCCCCACTATATAAGCATCTACCACTTCTGCTAGGAGGTTGTTCCATTTATCTACTACCATTTTAGTAGAGTAAAACTTCCTTCCATTGTGGATGGAGGATGCAGAGGTAAATGTTTTGATTTATTATAAATGTTGTCCACAAATGTTATTAGTGCCAATTTTACAGATTGTTTCTATGATACAAGCATAGCCCATATTAAAGTACACAATGGGGTCCAGAGCATGTATGTAAAACGAAAAGGTAGTTAAAGTAAAGCATTATTTTTTTCACTTATCAATGCATGTGCAGCACTGCAGTCGTCAGGTCATTTCTACCACAAAACACAAAATGCTCAAAAGACACAAAAGATGTTCTAAAGACATACTGACATGCTGGCATTATGCTGGTATGTGTCTGTTTTCGCAGCGCAAACATACATAATGCGGGAATGGTTGTCCTTCAACTATGTTCTTACTCGTATGTCCTTAAAGTGAGTATGCCTGTAATATAGTACATTTTAATTTGCAGTAAATTCTGCATTACTTGTAAACTTAGACATCTTGTTTTAATTTTCAAGTGCCAGAGGCAGTTTGCAATTAGAGCTTAGCATTCATGCTTGGTCCACAGATCCATGTAGTAAGCCCTTCAAAACTCTACCATGGCCTACAAACACAATGTTGGATTGATTAAAGCTTTTCACGACCTATGAAAGACCTATGTTAACACTCATATTACTATTGCCTGTAACATGGTCAAACTAAACATTTCTTCATATCTTGTTTCTCTTCCTGTTTGTTTCTTTTGACATTTGTGTACCTTAGTGATGTCATCAAAATAATAAAATATGCCCTTATACCGTGTACTTTTATCCTTATTAGAATGATAAACCAAGAATTATTAACAAAATGCAAAATACAGTACTATGTAAGAGAGCCTTGTAACCCTCTAAGAAATAAAAATAAACAATGCATATGGAGTTTTACTGCAATCAGGTGATGTTGCTGTAGATAAATTGGATTATTGTTTAGTAGTGACACCTGCTTTGCTAAAATTGTGTGCAAAATTGCAAACATTAACACTAGTAATTATAACGGTATATGTATTTTTATGGTTACAAAAGGACATCCTATCTTTCCTAAATAAAAAACAAAATAAGAAACAATTAATAATTGTTGAAAGAACTCCAAACAAAGAAAAGAGTAAAAAGGGTTCTTTAGGGTAGGGAAAATCCTTGATGATGAAGCACTAAACATTTTAAGAATCCTGAAGAACCTTTTATATTTTACATTTAAATACTCCCCTCATTTTTATTTTCCTTTTCCAAATTACACTGATATTTTGTACTTAAGGAAAATAACAAGATTAAGTTTGTTTTGTATATTGATCGTGGCATGTATGATTCTAAATTAGGTTAACAATTTTTTCTTAATGCTAAATTATGCAATTGGAAGCATAATTTTAAATATGATACCTTATGATTTGTAATTGGTGAAACTCCAACTTATAAGAGGAGCCCAAAGTTTAAACAGTAACAAACCAAAAAATATTACCGTATTTGCTCGATTATAAGACGAGGTTTTTTCCAGAGCAAATGCTCTGAAAAATACCCCTCGTCTTATAATCGAGGTCGTCTTCTAATCAGACCTCATTCTGCTTCGGCCGTGCTGCTTACTGGGCTTTGATGGCAAGCAGCGTCTCTGCTATTAGCAGCAGGAAACAGGAAGCTAGCACAGTCCTCACATAACTCTACCTCCCCCCTCCTTCCTCTGGGGGCGGGGCCAGAGAAGTTGCTCTCACAGCCGGGCCCCTGCAGAAGTCTGCGAGTGGGAGATCTGCAGTTCAGGTAAGGGGGTGGGGGGTTTGAGCGTGTGTGTGTATGTGTGTATGTGTGATTAATGGAATGAATGAGTATTTAAATGTTTGTGAATGAGTGTGTCTGTGTGATAGCATGGATGTGTAAGGGGGGTGGGGGTGGTAGCATGGCATAGGGAGGCTGTAATCACACTTCTAACATCCCCAGATTCCAGCATGTACTGGCTGCCTTGGCTTGATAGGAGTGTGATTGCTGTTAGCAGTCTATATATATATATATATATCCAGAAATGCATTTTAACCCCCTATATGCCACTCAGCCCCATGATATGCCTTTTAACCCCCTATATGCCAGAGTGTATAAGGCATATCATGGGGCAGAGGGGCATATAGGGGGTTAAAAGGCATATCATGGGGCACAGTGGCATATAGGAGGGTATAAGACATTTCTGGAGGCAGAGTGGCATATAGAGGGTTAAAAGGCACATCACGGGGCAGAGTGGCAAATAGGGGGGTATAAGGCATTTCTGGGGCAGAGTGGCAAGCCTGGGGGGGCAGGTTGGCAAATAAAAGGAAATAAAAAATATATTTTTCTCAATCGTAGCTTTTATTAAATATGAAAATTAGTTTACATGAATTAATATTTACTACTAAAACTTTTTTCCTATAGGGTAGTCTTATATTCAGGCTTTTTGTTTTTTTCCTAAATTAATATTTTGATTTTGGGGGGTCGTCTTATAATCGAGCAAATACGGTATTTTAGGATTTTGCGCCATATAACACTAGAAGTTTTCATGCATTATTTCCCCCAAGTAGTTTTTTTTTTATTTAAGGTAATATACTAGACATATCTTCAGAAAATTGGCAACATTTATGGGGGCTTGCAATTGAAAGTCAAATATTGCATTTAGGCTTATCTGATTAAAATGTATGAGCAAGAAAGTCAATTTAAAATGCTATATGGAAGCAAGTACAGTATAATGGTGCAATTATAATATGACAGTTTATTTTACTTTAAAATATCCACAAGTAAATCAATAACAGGGAAACTTTCTTAAGAATTATAAAGGCAATTTATTGACTTATATTGTTAATATTACAGTTGTTTTAATGCTCCTATGTTTTTATTCTAATGTAAGACAATATATAAAAAGGCATAACAATGCATTCTAAAAATAAAATCCAAAATAAAACAAAACTTCCTTTTGGGGTTTATCGGGAATACGCCGATGCTCTCCTACCTATGCTATCTTCTGTTCTCTCTGAAAGCCTGAAAAGAAAACAACTTCCAAGCTCTATGCTTGAGGCAATAATTATTCTTATTCTTAAAAAGGATAAAAATCCAGTTAAAGTGGAATCATACCGGCCTATATCTTTGCTTAATGCAGATGTGAAAATTTTGGCCAAAGCGCTTGCCAACAGATTGGCAAACTGTGTTGCAGACCTGATTGGAGAAGATCAGTCAGGTTTTGTACCAGGAAGACTCTTACACTCTAATCTCGAAAGAGTTTTTGCCAATCTTCAATTGGGGGGGAATTCTTCCCATTCCATCCTGTCCTTGGACGCTATGAAGGCGTTTGACAGGGTGGAATGGGGATTTTTGTGGCACACATTAGAAACTTTTGGTTTTGGGGAGGACTTTTTGAGGTGGATTAAACTTATCTATAGCTCTCCAGTAGCAAAGATTAATTTAAATGGCTCTCTCTCAGAGGCTTTTTTGTTACTCGGCAGGGCTGCCCACTTTCGCCCCTCTTATTTATACTATATATTGAACCATTAGCTCTGAGTATTCGGAGCAATCAGAAAATAAGAGGATTTGGGCTTAAAGGTAATGAAGACAAAGTTTTACTTTACGCAGATGATTTATTATTATTTTTAGAAGACACTGAAAAAATGCTCCCAATAGGGATAAATACGGTACAGAATTTTGGTAGATTCTCAGGTCTTAAAATCAATTGGGATAAATCGATACTCTTGCCCCTGAATTCAGCAAAAATTCCTAAGGCTGAGGGTGTTAGGATTTTGAGACAAGGAGACCCTATGGATTACTTAGGGATTAAAATCTCGAGTAAAATCAATCTGTTTACGAAGCAGAATCTTATTCCCTTAGCCACTAAGATTAAAAAAAAAGTAGCGATCTGGACTAAACTTCCACTCTCACTAGCAGATAGGGTGGGTCTTGTTAAAATGATTGTTCTCCCTCAGGTGCTGTTCGCTCTCTCCGCCTCACCAGTATGGATTCCAGATAAATGGTTTAGAGGCTTAGAAGCCTCATTGAGTAAACTCTTGTGGGGCAGAGGTAGAGTTCGTATGAAATATGCTAAGTTTACTGCACCTGAAGGGGAGGGTGGTTGGGCATTGCCTCATTTTAAATTTTATTTTTTGGCTTCAAAAGCTCAGAATTTGAGAGCTAATCGACCTGGACCTCTAATACAATTTCTCTTAAATCTTACTGGGATCCCTAATCCTGCCGAAATGATGGAGACAGATTTACAGCTAGAAGGGGATTTGGAAAATACACTTTCGGTGAAACTATACAGAAAAATATGGGATGAAATTAAACATATCTGTAAGATTGAGGGGAGTTTACCCTATACACGAATATGGCACAATGTAAAATTTCAGGAATTTCACAAAGGATTAGGAAGTGATTTTTGGAAAAAAAAAGGGATTTGTTTTGCTAAACAGTTGTTTGTTATGGGACAGATTAAGGACTTTAACCTTCTTAAATCTGAATTTGAATTAGATAATAGACATAAATTTTGGTATAATCAACTAATACATGCACATAATTCCACGAAAAATAAGAAGATTTTCGATGTTAGGACACACGATTTGTTTGAATTTTTGCAAAAAAATGCTAAAAGGAAAAGGACACTTAGTTTTATTTATAAAATTTTGATTAGAGAAATGGAAACAGAGTTCCGTGGCAATATCAAGAGGAAATGGGAAGAGGAGATTGGTACTATTGATGAGGCCTCTTGGAATCGTATATTAAAAAACACAGGGTGTTGCACTACAAATAAACAATATCAATTTACACAACTTAAAATTATTTATCGGTTATATTACTCCCCATTTCAGCTATGGCAAATTAACTGTAAAGAAAACGCAGACTGTCCTAGATGTGGCTACCTTGATGCGGGCTTACTCCATCTTTGGTGGGAATGTCCTAGGATAAAAAAATTTTGGGAAGATGTATTTACTTTTGTCAAAACAAAATTTAGATGTAACGGTATAATGGACCCAAAGGTCGTGATCTTAGGAGATGTGGAACAGTTTGGTAAATTTAATAAAATTTTTAGAAAGATTTTTTTCTTGGGGAGACTATTGATCCTTAGGTATTGGTTTAATAAAAAAGCCCCTTGTCTTGCTCAGTGGCTAAATTTGATAGAACGAATTATAAAATACGAACATTATAGAAGTTTGGAGTGGAAAAAGAAAAAGAAAGAGTTCTACCTCACTTGGAGTTTTTGGTAAAATTAAGTATAATTTTTTTTTTTTTTTCTTTCCCCAGACCTTGCCTTGAGGGGGTGGGTGGGGGGTGGGGTTTTTTTTTGTAATTTTGTAATCTGTATAATAATATTTATGGTGGATATATTGCTATTGCATAATAAAAAATTTAAAAAAACAAACAAAAAAAAAAAAAACATAAGGGATATAATATTGTAATAATATAGTATTATGCATTTTACTCATGGAAAAGCCATACGGACTAACAAGAAATCCCTATGGAGTTTTTAGACAATATTCATTAATTGTGGGTTGAATTAATCATGAATAGAAAAACCAAATCATTGGTTATTTTGTTTTGTCTCCCAAAATAAGAAAGAAATAATAAAAAAAAAAAAAAAGGGTAGGGAAGGAGGCGTGCCTTTGACTACCACAGTGCCAAGGAGCAGCTAATTCAGTGGCGTATCGCATAAATGACTGCCTGCTTTCAGGAATCCTGTCACGCCCCGCCCACTCCTATTATGACATACCGTCAACGGATAAATACTACCTCACTACGACGTACTTGGCACGCCGGAGGGCGGGGTTATGCAAATAGTGCATGTGGAAGCCGCGTCCAAGTTCTTATTTACAGAACATACCGCTAAACGTTTGAACTGTGCAAATGGGCACTTTTGTTTGAGGGGTGTGGCTAGAGGCGTGGCTTGGAAAAACGCCTTTACCAAAGACTTCTTGTGACTTATTAAAAACTATGTTGTAGAGTTAGGCATTTAGAAAAAAAAAAAATAAAATCCAGAACAGATCCATGTTGATAATACTAAGTAACTGTGCAATATTTAATCTAAGGCATCAGATTTGAAAGAAGTAAAGCCTTTTCTCAATGAAAAACCCATCCTGTAAGACTCATTCACAAACCAGACATGGAGCAATTCAGAACATGACTGCGATTGCCTTCTCTTGTTAGTTTACTTTTCTGTTTTCCAAAACCAGATATTAACCTGTCATTTGAAACACCTGTTTATGGTGCAGCTATATTTGAATACATACTCCGCCGTATCTCAATTGTTGATTTTCTAATACTTACCAATGTTGAGACTTCAAGGCCCAGGTCTAAGCCAACCTGAGACCCATAAAGAATTTCTTACCGCTCCAGCTGTCCTTGTAATGCAGCCTCCAAGATGGCCAACTATCTAGCCACCTCCTCCTCTGCAGGAGAATGCTCCCCGCCCTTGCAACCCGCAATGCCCTTGTGACCAACCACAACAATATGTTTAGATCTGCAGAACAAAAGGGAAAGTATAACAAGTTTGACTGCCTAACACATTTCACACTTTAGTGCATTTATTTACAAACTTTATCTTTAACGAAAATTGCATGTTTCATGCATTCGTACCAACGACAATGAGGACGATCTCTGTTGGGAACCCCCCCCCCAAAAAAAAAACCCAAGTAGAATAGTAGCCAAATAAATGGGATGGTTATGGCTGTGATTGATGGGTCCAACAACCTGTGGAGTTTTTCCTTACTTTTTCACTTTGGCCAATCAGCATTTACAAGGGGAAGGGACAAGCATTAGATATGTGTGCTGATGCCATTTTAACTTGTCAGTAGCAGACTGATGAGAGTTGGAGTGTGAGACAGTGACAATGAGAGTTAGGTTCACAGAGGCTGGGATTAATGCTCATTGCTTACCCACCATACTGCAAGTTAGACTCACGCTGCAGCCAGAAGGAGGCGTGGCTAGCAGCGGGGGTTGTCTGCGTGCATCGCGCAGACATTCCCCGGCTGTCAGAGATCAGAGTTCCCCGGGCCGGCGTCGGTGCAGGGAACTCTGATCTTTGACAGCCGGGGAAGGTCTGCGCGATGCACGCAGACAACCCCCGCTGCTAGCCACACCTCCTTCCGGCTGCAGCGGAAGTTGTCTACGCGAATCGCGTAGACATCTACACGCTGCCCCAGCTGCACACCGGGGACTCTGAAGTACCAGTAAGTGGGGCGGGGGGTTGAGACAGGAGGATCCAGATCCCCTGCAGCTGCGGGGGATCTGGATCTTAGTCGTCTCATAGTCAGACTTTGAGGTCTGATTATAAGACGACCCCGATTATAAGACGAGGGGTATTTTTCAGAGCATTTGCTCTAAAAAAACCCCTCGTCTTATAATCGAGCAAATACGGTAATAGTTTATTATAGTGCAGAAAAGTTACTGTTGTGGGGTGGATTGGAGAAGCTGTAGTGACTATTGTAGTTTATTACAGGGACTGGGACATTTTCCCCCTGTTCCTGAGTTTAGTTGATTAATTTAGTTGCCCATTTTGGCTACTTGCCAAACCTGTATTTTTTTATAATCTTTCTATCATATGTATTATTTTTCATTGATAATTTGACAAAACTAGGCATTTTACTGGGTTCGCACATAGTGTAACTGTCTTTCAGTCATTTAAAATGTAAAACCTGTTCCTGAGAGAGTTGCCCATTTATGCTAGTAGCAGCCAAACCTGTAATTTGTGGGCAAGTTACTTTTTTAGCACCTTTCTATCATATCATCTATTAGTCTTCATTGATAAACAAATATTGGTGGCAAAAACAGGCATTCTACTTGGCTTGCGCACAGTGTGACTGTCTTTCAGTTGTTTAAAATGTAAAACCTGTTCCTTAATAGTTTACAACAGTTGCCCATTTACTCTACCAGCCAAACTAAAATATTTGTTATAATTTACAATTAATTGCTGAATAATAAATACTGGTGACAAAATCTGGCATTTGACTGTGTGAAATTCGTAAGTAGGGGTTAACCCTTTTAATTTTGTTTTCTTTCACGGCGAGTATATAAAAAAATTGAAAATGTCCATGAGAAGGAGTGATGAATTGGACAGAGCTGGCAGCAGGTGTGTATGAAAAAGTAGTCAGGTGACCACCGGTGTACTAGTCACATGCTTCTTGTTTGAAGTCTGAAGTTTAACTACCACAAGTCGCATGCAGCAGCCGCAGCAGTACAGATGAAAATCTTGAATCTACTATTGCTAAAATCTTGTCCATCCCACCTACCAAAGTATGGTGTGGTTTTAGTCACAATTACAACCAAGGACTGACTGAGGGGTCAAGATCCAGGGTGAAGATAGCTTGCAACCTATTTTAAATTAAAGGATGAAATAAAACCACCACTACCAGTGCAACCACAACTGCCCTTGGGGCTACCATGACCACCTCTGGAGCTACCACTACTGTAAGCATTGGCAGCACTTTTCAGAGCAAAGAGGGGCAGCAAGCAGTGGCACTTTCAGATGATAGTAGGATATATAGTTTTGTCTCAGAAGATGGTGAGGAGGAAGAAGAAGGAAGGTCTACTCTTGCTGCAGGTGTTGACCTTGCTTTGTCTTCTGCCCAGGTCGAAAATCATGTGGACAATGACCTGGATTTAGATTATGAGCTAGCGACAAACCTTCCAGTTTCGCTGTTAAAGTGTTCCTCCTTCCACTGTGCAGAGGCAGCAGCAGCATAGTTATAGAGGTTCCCCTCCATGCACTGGCAGCACCACCACCCAGTGGCGTCGCTACAGGGGGGCAAGGGGGGGCAATTGCCCCCCCCAGGTTATTCCTTGCGCCCTCTGTTGCCCCCCCGCCGAATTTGTAGCCCCTTGACTGCTAACGACGGCATGGTGCCGTCGCTAGCAGTCCCAGTCAGGTGCTAATGACGGCACCATGCCGTCACTAGCACTACCTTACCTTGATGGAGGTCTGTGGACCTCCATCACCACCTACCCCGGCGTTCTGCCCCTCAAACTGAAGGGCATCACCGGAGCCACCCGATCTGCACGGTGACGTCTCGCGCAATGACGCGATGACATCACCGCGCAACTTTATTAACAACTGACAATTGTCAGTTAAAGAGGTATGGGGGCATGCTGCTTAGATGCCTGTATCTCAGGCATCTAAGCAGCTACATACCCACAACATATACCATTGGAAAGGTAATCGCCTCGCCTTTCCAACGGTATATAGCTTGTAAAAAATAATAAAAAATATTAAGTTAAAAAAATAAAAATGTAAAAAAAATGATTTGGGGGTCTCTAAAGTCAGATAAAAAAGATCAAAATTGCCTAGTGACCCCCAAATTAAACTATTTAAACAAAGTAGTTTAACTTTAAAAAAAAAAAAAAAGTTTAAGTATTCTAGCTAAATGATCACTGTGGTAGCCAATGTTACCACAGCGATCATATAGCTATAAAAAGTCACATTCCCTTTTTAAAAATGGCCGATACTAATTTTTAATCCTATGATCCCTTTGATCATGGGGTTAAATTTAGCCAACGGTAGAGGGAGGCAATTTTTGAAATCCTGATGAACTGCAAATATTATTAAAATCAGCCATTTAGCCTGTGCGGTACGTGAGTAACCATATCATCCCTGGAGCGCCTTGCATTTTTACTGCAAAACTTATTTTTGCTGTAAAAGTGATTTTTTTTCTCCCTTTACCATCATTTCTTTGGGATTGTACGGGGAAAGAATGGTGTGTGAGTGAATGTATTTAAAGTATGGTGTGTGCTTCTGCGAGTGAATGGAGATATGAAAGGCGTGTGAATGATCAGTAATTAGGGTTGAAGTCTTGACATGGCATTACTGCTCACATAGGAAGTTAAATTATGGCACAAAAAGTACACATTTGCAAAAACGACATCCCTTGGCGCATCAAATGAGGGGCTGCATGTGTTTCTAGTACAAACCTGGAGTGCGCAAGACACAAATGAACATGTCGCTATGGATAGAAAAAACATATTTTCTAGCCAAAGCGACATATTCCATCATTATTTGTGCACTCAACTTTTGTCCTAGAAATACATGTAGCCCCTCATTTGAAGCTCCAAGGGGTGTAGTTTCTTAAAATGGATGAATTGTGTGAATGAGGGAGAGCATGAGTTAATATGTGGATGAATTGTGTGAATGAGGGAGAGCATGAGTTAATGTGATGTGCGTATCATAGATGTATAATTGTGGAAGGGCAAAGATGGCACTAGCAGGATGTTTGAGCCTTGGGGACCAAGATGGCACAGGCAGGGTGTATATGGGACAAAGATGGCAAATCGTATGTGTGTTATCTGGGTGTGCAACCTGTGATCTATCCCTGTAATTTAGGGGGTTTTAAATATACCATTAATGTCGTGTTTTTATGTGAATTCCAACTGATCTTTACCTGCAAAGCTGGGTTTCTGTGTTATTCTGTAGATCCATATCTGCTATGCTATGTTTCCATACATTATTTATGTATACCTGCAAATACAGGGTTTGTATGTCTTGTTCAGTTGATTAATACCTGCAATGCTGTTTCCATGTATTTATTTGATCTATACCTGCGATGCTACGTTTCATATATTATTATTGTATACCTGCAAATACAGGATTTGTATGTCTGATTCTGTTTATTTGATATATACCTTCAGTGCTGAGATCACAAGTGAATTCCAATTGATCTATACATGCAAAGCTGGGTTTGTGTGTTAATGTGTTGATCTATACCTGCTATCAGCAGCAGGGTCTAATATTTATATATATATCGGCAGCAGGGACTAATATTAATATATATATCGGCAACTGGGGCTAATATTAATATATATGGGCAGCAGGGGCTAATATATATCAGCAGCAGGATCTAATATTAGGCCCTTAAATCATTTAGTGCAAAAGTTAAGGTATTGTGTTGTTTAAAGGATTTCAAGGATTAGTCTTACTAAATTGTGGCTTCAGGCTTCCTATGTTGAATGATCAAGTATTGTATTGTCCAATAACAAAAGTATCATTCCATAGCACATTACTTTTGGCAATATATATATATATATATATATATATATATATATATATATATATATATATATGTGTGTTTTTTTTTCAGTGGTATGATTTAATGGTGGAAATTATTAATGCCCCTCCAGTTTGACTGTGGTATCTTGTGTGCCCCCCTATATATTGTTTATAGAGTCGCCACTGCCACCACCAAAGTCAATTATGGAAAAAAAGAACAAAATACCACTATTACCTCATCTGGTGGGCAACATCATAGTAAAGTGTGGGAGAATTTTGAGGCTGTGGGAGATGGGCACCGTGCAAGTTGCATACTGTGTTGTAAGGTGAAAGGACATTTCACCAATTCTGGGATGAATCAACACCTACGTACACACCACAGTGCAGCTTTGCTTCATGGGGAAACTGAAGACATTGGCGACAACAGCAAACTCACAACAGCTGCCAGCAGCAGCTACCATCACCAGCAGCAGCTGCCAGACCAAAGGTGTGGTGAGACCTCAGCCTTCTGCAGTACTGTAGCACCCTCACTTTACCAGTCTTGTGTGTCATTGTTAAAGGCCAAGCTGTCCAAGGCAGCTGGGCAAACCATCCACTTCACCTATGACATATTGTCAGAATTCCACCCTGTCAGCCAGGCTAACGAACTGACCAGCTGTAACCCTTCTCACTCTGGAGCACCCAGCCCTAATCATTACATCCAGCTGAGCCTTGTTTCCTGTATTGATTAGCTTTTGAGCTGAAAGGTTGCATGCAAGCCATCATGGACACCCCAGAGGACATGCTGGCCGCCCACTGTGACCCAAGGGTTAAGGGCAAGTTGACCCTTAAAAATAATTTTAAAAGTTGAAGAGGCATGTTTGTCTATAGGGTGCATGAGATGCAGCACAAAAGGGGCAGATGCAGGAGTTTGAAATAGAAATTCCCAGCAGCAGTAGCAGTAGCACCAGCCATGTTCTCAATCCTTTGCACCTATGCAGCTGCTCAAGAGGGACCAGAGCATCACCTATTTGGACAGCAGCCCTTTGTACCAGAAAGCTGCTGTACCAGAAAGCTGCTGTCTAGCCAGACCTTAGTGGCGCAACAGTTAGTTTCATGCCTACCCACAGTGTTCAGAGTGAGAGGGTTTTCTCTGTGACAGGCAACATAGTCAACCCACAGAGAACATAGCTCAATCTTCCCAAATAAGGCTACCCAGCACTCAATAATTAAACTAAAAAGATCTAGTTCTGCTGCTCTGTCTCCTTCCTTCCTCTGAGTGATTGGTTTTTTTGTTAATTTTGTTAACTTTGTCAAATTCAGTCCTGCTCCACAGGGCTGCATGTGCCTATGATGTACCGGTGTCTGCCTGTCCAGGCCCAGTGCTCTACTCCTGCTGCTGCACCTCTTTGACCGTCTTTACTCTAGGGAAAGCTTTTTTTTAAAAAAATCTATGTTATTGGGAAAATCCAGTCCTGCTTCACAGGGCTGAATGTGCCTATGATGTGCCAGTGTCTGCCTGCCCTGGCACATTGCTCTACTACTACGGTTGCTGTTGGGCTAAATTGATTTGTGCACATGTCTAGTGCTTAGTCATAGGCTAGTGGAACTATATAACAAACAATCCTTATATGGTACCATAATTAAATGCATTAACATCTGAAGTTATCATGGACATTGTTTTGGAGTCTTGAGCCACCAGGTGTATGAAAAAATGCACAAAGGGAAAGTCATCATCCAAAGTTGTTAAATGTGTTGATACAGTTTATCCAGTTGAAATGCCAAAATACCAGGTATGTGATATGCAGAAGAACCAGGCATACATGATGTTTCAAGACTAAACAAACAAACTGAACAGACATAAAGTGAGGTGTTATATTGTGTAGTAGAAATTCTATATACCTATTTAAAGGTGTATGTAATCAATGTACATACATGTTCTGCGGTATCTTGATTTATGATTTGAGGACCTTTTTTGCGGTTTTGATCCTAACATCTGCGGTAAGCATTCATATTATTTGGAGTGAGATCAGAATCATACGATACTTAAGTAGTGGGCTTATGAACTGAAACCACACATGGAGGAAACTCCAATTCAAATGCCCCAAGAGGACCTGAGTAGGTGTAAAGCACAGGATTTATTTAACAAGGATTCTGTTTATCGTACTAATGAACTTGACCTATGCATACTTGTGACGGATCATCCTGTGCCCCAGACTGGACACATCCGCCCGTCAGCTCCTTCCCTCTCCCAGCAAGCGGACACGCTGTGGCTGTCCGAAGAAAGCAGTCACAGACCAGCACATCCCTCAATCATGAGACAGGACTTCATGCTTTGAGGTTAAAAACAGAACTCTCTTTATTACAAACACATAGAACTTATATACAATCTCCATTCACTGTGCACCGAACCCAACCCCCAATCCTATCCGCCACATCCCATCACAAATCCCATCAGCCACATCCCCTCACAAATCCCATCAGTATACAGGGGATGTATCAGGTGAGGGGATTAAGGGATACAAGGGGTTTCCCCCACCTGTGTTATCCCCCCTGTAGTGGGGGTGCCGTCTGGGCAGACAGGGCTGTGTTGGCTGATTAAGAGCCCCAGCCAGATTACAGGATTGTCTCTTTGAAGGCTGGAGCTGCAGCCACATTCAAACAGGTTACAAATAAATATAATAATAATAACAGTGAAGATCAGACATGGTTCTTCACAATACTGTTTAAGCAATTGGAGAGACTTATTGCTAAAAAAACAAAACTATGGTGGGATATAACAAGTTTAGATAAATACTTGGATTATGTATAGTTAAATCACTGGCTTTTATCGATGAGGAACCATATAGTTACATAGTTAGACAGGCTAAAAAAAAAGACGTGTCCATCAAGTTCAGCCTTTCCCATATCTGTATATTTCTTGCTGTTGATCCACAAGAAGGCAAAAAAAACAGTTGTGGCTCTTTCCAAATTTGCACAAACTAGGGGGAAAATTCCTTCTTGACCCCAGAATGGCAGTCAATTGTTGTTTAAATGTCTCTACGGACTCTGATAAAACTACCTATGCGGGCAGAGAATTCCATATCCTTATTGTCCTAACTGTAAAAAACCCTTTCTTTTGTCTTAGGCTATTCTTTAGAATAGGTGCCCAAAATTGCACAGCATATTCAAGGTGTGGTCTTACCATTGATGTATAAAGGGGCAAAATTATATTATATATTAAATTGATGCCCCTTTCTATACATGACAATACCTTACTGGCCTTAGCAACTGCTAACTGACATTGTTTCCTAATTTGTTGTCAATAACAATTCCCAAATCCTTCTCATTTGTTGTTATCCCTTATTCGCTACTATTTAGGGTGTAAGTTGCTTGTGCATTACTTACCCCGAAGTGCATAACTATGCATTTATCTACATTAAATTTCATCTGCCATTTGTGTGCCCAGTCCCCCAGTCTAAATCCCCCTGCAGCAAAGTAATATCCTGCTCACATTGTATTACTTTACAGAGTTTAGTGTCATCTGCAAACACGGAAACATGACTTTCAACACCTATTGCAAGATCATTTATAAATATGTTGAATAAAATTGGTCCCAGGCCAGAACCCTGAGGAACACCGCTTACCACTTTTGTTCACCTTAAAAATTTACAATTTATGACAACTCTCTGTACTCAACCCAAGAACCGAAGAACAAGAATTTGCATCTAAACCAATTACAATTTTGAATACTAACCTATTGTGTGGAACTGTGTCAAACGCCTTGGCAAAATCCAAGTAGATTACAGCCACTGCAACACCCTGATCTACACTTCTACTTACTTCTTCGTGGAATGCAATTAAATTATTTTGACATGACCTATGTTTCATAAAACCATACTGATTTTTGCTAATAACACTGTTCTTCCCCATGAATTCCCGAATATTATCTCTTAATAGCCCTTCAAATACTTTCCCAGCTCACGGGTCTATAATTTGCAGGCAAAGAGTTTGAACCCTTTTTGAATATAGGAACCACATCTGCCTTCCTCCAATCCTTTGGTACAATTCCTGAAAGAAAAGAATCCCAGAAGATTAGCAACAGAGGTTCACTTATTTCCAGACTCAGCAACTTAAGTACTCGTGGGTGAATATGATCAGGCCCCAGAGCTTTGTTGACAATAACTTTCTTTAGTTGCTGCAGCACCTTGTCCTGGGTCATCCAATCACAACTTGTCTGCAAATTATTTGCAGTAGTCATTTGCATTATCATTGCCATAGGTTCCTCCTTAATATATACTGAGGAAAAATAGTTATTTAAAGTTTATGCTTTTTCCTGGTCTTCATTAACTAACACTCCCATCTCTGTTTTTAGTGTACCTACACTTTCCTTTTTAGAATTTATGTACTTAAAGAACTTTTTGGGGTTGGTTTTGCTCTCTTTGGCTATCCCTCTCTCATTTTCTAGTTTAGCCCATCTAATCACCTTTTTGCATGCATTATTGGCTTCCTTATATCTTTTATAAGATGCCTCTGATTTGTCTGATTTAAATGCTTTAAAATTATTATTTTTAATTTCTTAGTTTACTTCCCCACTAAGCCACATTGGTTTCAATCTGTTTCTTTTATATTTATTACCCAATGGTACATACTGAGAAGTGTACCTTTCTAATATTTGTTTGAAGATACTCAATTTTTCCTCAGTATTTTTATCACTAAAGAGTTTATGCCAGTCAATATGTTGTAAAGCTGCCCTTATTTTGTTGAAATTGGCCTTTTTAAAATTATATGTTTTAGTATTCCCCATGTGCAATTTATTTTTTGAGTTTATTTCAAAAGACACCATATTGTAATCACTATTACCCAAGTGCTCCCCCACTTGAATGTTTGACAATAGATCGACATTGTTTGTTATAACAAGATCCAGACAAGAATCATTTCTAGTTGGTGCTTGTATCAGTTGTGACATGAAGGTGTCATTTAACAGGTTCAAAAACCTGAGTGCCCTTGCAGAACTATTAGTTCCTCTATCCCAATTTATGTTTGGGTCATTAAAATCTCCAATAATTAACGTGTTACCCAGATGTGCAGCTTTCTCAATTTGCTCTAACAGCTGTTCGTCCTTGGGATGGAGCGACCAGGGACCTCAGGTTGTCCTTCTCTGCCAAGAGCGACTTCTCCCTTTAGGACAATAAAATATCTGACAATTCCCCACAATCCATAGGCAATATCCCCTAAATAACCAGGCACAACTACTCTTTAGGTACAACAAAAGGAATAACTGTTTATTATGGGACAAGTGTTGCCTTTTATAGGAAGGGACACCACAAGGGGGGAGAAACAATACAACAGGACACCGGCTCTACTAAGTCTGGGAGATAAAGAACACACATTATCTTTATTGAGATTATCTCTCAGACCTTAGTGTTACAAAATAAGGCAATAATATACATTTTTATTAATAACGCATTAAAGAGTTTCATGTCACTGGATAACATTAACTGAGGGGACTTTGTGAGTTAGGGCAACAATAGCGGAGGGGTAGGGTGACTCTAGGAACCGTCACATTCCTCATCAGTATTAACATTAGATGGTTTATAACATATCCCAACCAGTAGTTGATTTCCTTTTTTTCCCAAGCTGATATCTACCCATAAAGCATCCACATTTTCCGTGTCACATTCAAGTTGTTTAATATTAGATTTTAGCTCATTGTTAACATACAAGCATACGCCACCACCCTTCTTGCTTTTTTCTATCCTTCCTAAATAACGTGTAACCATTTTAGTTAACTGCCTAGTTATGCGCCTCATCCCACCATGTTTCCGTTATGCCGATTATGTCATATTGCTTAGTGTATGCTATTGCCACTAGTTCCCCCATTTTGTTATTGAGGCTCCTTTCATTAGTAAGCATACATTTAATATTATCATGAGTCTCTTGTATTTTATGTGAATTTTTATTATTACATACCTCCTCTGTTCTGATCTTGCCCCTCCCCATCTCTGTCCCCCTTGTTCTGATCTAAAGCCCCTCTCCTTTCTGTGCTATCTACTTTTTCTAGACTTCTGTGTCCCTCCCCTCCTACATCTAGTTTAACCCCTTTCAATCCCAGGGGGTACCTCAAGTCCCAGAGCAATTTTGCCATTTTTTGCGCTATGTCGGTTCACCGATTATTCTCTTTTCCTGTGAATAGTGTACCCATGTAAACTATATTGTCAGGTTGGGGGGAGCGTAGCGTAGTGCAGGTGCCACCATACAATGTCCAGCAACGAGGGAACACAGGGGCAAATCCAAGAGAGTAGTCGGGGTCACGGTCCAGAGGTCAAGGCAGGTAGCAGACAGCAGTATCGGGTAACAAAGCCAAAGATCAAAATCCAAGGAGTCAGTATAAAGCAGCTATAAAGCAATAGACAGTACTTTGCGGTACTCAGCTTAACTCAGAAGCACTGGGAGTGAGGTCTGTGGGGTTTATATAGGGGCAGTGATTGAGTAGTCCACCCCCTATCACCTGATCCCCTCCCACCTGAAGCACCTGATCCCCTCCCTCCAGATACACCTGAGAGGAGGGGGACATGGAAGTTTCCATCTCCTCCCCTTATACGAGAACTCCGCTAGCGGTAACAACGAGAACCAAACGTCTTGGAGATGTGAGCATCGCAAGTATTGCTCCAGTATTTGGTTAACCCGTTCGGTCTGTCCATTGGTACACGGGTGATAGGCGGAAGACAGAACTCCGAGACCCCGACAAAAAGCCTTCCAGAATCTGGAGGTGAACTGGGTACCGCGGTCTGACAGTACAGTGTTGGTGGTCCCATGCAATCGGTAAATAGCATGCAAAAACAGGTCTGCCGTCTTTGCCGCGGTGGGCAGTGCGGTAGTGGGGATGAAGTACGCCATTTTGGTGGGACGATCTACCACCACCATGACTGTGTTGTATCCTTGCAAGGGAGGTAGATCTATGACAAAGTCTACTGTGATGTCTTTCCACAGTTGGTCTGGTATGGCAAGGGGTTGCAGGAGTCCAGCGGATTTGGTGGTAGGGTTTTTTGATCGCGCACACACTGAGCAGGAGCGGACATAATGGTCGATGTCCTTCGGCATAGTCGGCCACCAAAAGTACCGTTGGCCGAGGTCTAAGGTCTGACGGTATCCTCCATGTCCGGATGAAGGAAGATCGTGGACAGCGCGGAGCACCGCGCCTCTAGCAAGAAGGGGTACGTACACCAACCCGCCTTTCATGAATAGGCTATGAGAAGCCCTGCAAGATGCCGTCTCGGGTTCGGAGCGTAGGTGTCAGCTGTGTTTGAGGACGTCGTCCATGAGTGAAGTCTGTAATCCCAAGAAGTGTGCTGACTGCAGGAGGTTTCCCTAGCCGGGTCTTGTAATCTGGATAAGGCGTCAGCCTTAGCGTTTTTTGTCCCGGGTCTATAGGTGATATGGAGATGGAAGCGAGTGAAAAATAATGCCCATCTGGCTTGTCGAGGGCAGAGTCTCTTGGCCCTACGGAGGTATTCCAAGTTGCAGTGATCGGTGAACACGGTGATGGGGTAAAGCGCTCCCTCGAGCAGGTGCCGCCACTCCTCCAAGGCCATTTTGATCGCCAGGAGTTCCCGGTCTCCCACGTTGTAGTTGCTCTCTGCTGGGGTGAGTCATTTGGAGAAGTAGCAGACCGGGTGAAGGAGGTCTTGTTTTTTGGTAAGGCTGGTGATGGGGAGCACCAGGCGAGAGAACCCCTTGATGAACCGCCTATAGAAGTTTGCGAACCCGATGAATCTTTGGACGGCTTTAACCGAGTTTGGGTCAGGCCATTGTTGTATTGTCATCACCTTCCTTGGGTCCATCTCTATCTTCCTAGGGGTGATTACGTACCCCAGGAAATCCACCCTGGTGGTCTCGAACGTGCACTTGGATAGCTTGGCGTATAGGTGGCGTATATAGTTCCATGTGCTTTCGATGTTCTGTGAGCGAGGAAGAGTAGACGAGGATGTCGTCCAGGTAGACCACCACACTTGAGTCAAGCATGTCTCTGAACACGTCGTTCAGGAATCGTTGGAACGTGGCTGATGAGTTACAGAGACCCAACGGCATGACCCAGTACACGTAATGTCCGTAGCAGGAACGACAGGCCGTCTTCCATTTGTCCCCCTTCCGGATTCGAAGGATTATAGGCTCCCAGTAGGTCTATCTTGGAGTACACTTGCGCCCCCCTGAGACGGTCCATGAGTTTGGGAATCAGAGGCAGGGGGTACTTATTCTTGATGGTTATGTGGTTCAATTCTCTGTAGTCGACGCAAGGTCGAAGACCGCCATCTTTCTTTTCGATGAAGAAGATCCCTGCCCCTGCTGGGGAAGTGGAGGGTCGGATGAGCCCTTTCTGTAGATTGTCCTCTATATACTCTTTGAGGATCTTGAGTTCGTGTTCTGAGAGGGGAAAGATACGACCGAACGGAATGGGAGCACCAGGGAGGAGATCTATCGGGCAGTCATAAGGTCTGTGTGGTGGAAGTTGTTCGGCTTCCTTGGGGTCAAAAACAGAGGCAAATCAGTGGTACGGGGTTGGGAGTGTAGGAGCCCCAGCAGAAGGAGTCGACGTCTGCTGGAGAAGGGATAGTGTAGCATGCCGAAAGCTGTTACATCAGATCGGACAGCAGAAAGCCGGCGATGCTTCTGCTGTCAGTGGGGAGTCCAGGCTGTCAAACGATGTGTCCCTGACGCTGCAAGAAGGGCTGGACGTACAGGTACGTCCATAGGGGATTGAAGGGGTTAAAATCCCCTCCAACCTTCTTGCCATCCTGTCCCCCAGCACAGCAGACCCTCTTCCGTTTAGGTGCAGTCCATCACGGCTATAAAGACTGTACCCAAGCACAAAATCCACCCAGTGCTCCAAAAAGCCAAAACCCTCCTTCCTACACCACGACTTAAGCCACGCATTAATCTCCCGCTGCCTTTCTACTGTTGCGTGCGGCACAGGTAATATTTCTGAAAATACTACCTTGGAGGTCCTTTTCTTCAGATTCCCTGAAATCATTATTTAGGACCTTCCATTTCCCACTGACTTTGTCATTGGTACCTGTGACAGAATGACCTGTCATACAGGGCCCCAAGGTACTCAGAGATGGCTCCAGCCTGGCTGTCAAACAAAGATAGCACAGGCAGGAACTCCATTGTTTAATTAATCCCATCAATAGGATTGCTGCCTGGGGATTAAAGGTTGGGTTGAATACATGTATCTGTTAATTTATGTTAATGCAGTTCTCTGGATATATGAGTCTATGTTTTACATCAATAAACTGTTCATTCTTGCCGTACTCAATTCAAGGTAGTTGTGTCTACTTATTGGGTACACATAGCAGGGTTCCAAGGTGCGCATGCTGGCTGGTGCTGGAAGTGATTCCGGGGACAACAGGAGGATACATGTGAGTGGTCTCTGGGAGTTACTACACCTCTCTTGGTGAACCCGTTACAGTACCAATATGGACCACGACAGCCGGGTCTTTCCCAGCCCTTCCCAATAATCCATCCACTCTGTCAGCAACATGCCGGACCCGAGCACCTGGGAGACAGCAAACTGTCCGGTTGAGCCGACCAGAGCGGCAGATTATACTATCTACTCTCTTAATTATAGAGTCCCCTACCACCACAACCTGTCTAGCCTTTCTTACACTCTCAACCCCATCCGTACTAGAGGCAGGGCCAGCCCTACCATGGAGCAGAGTGGGGCAATTGCCCCAGATGGCACTTTTGAAGAGGCGGCACTTTCCCGCCCCAAGCGCCTGTTTTTTGGGGGGTTTTTTTAAGTGGAGGAGAGAGAGGGGGGCCGAGTGGTTTTCGCTTACCCGCTCGGCGACCCTCTCTCTCCTCTGCGAGCCCTCTAGCTCGGTCTCGGTGCCGGCTTGTAATGTTGAGCAGTAAAGCAGCGCGTACCATGGCAGAGCAGGGAGACTCGCCACAGGACTGCTGAAAGGTAAGTGCAAAGGGGGGTGGAGAAGGGTAGGTAATGAGCCCTAGCATCAGTGGGGGGGCGGCATTTTAAACTTCGCCACAGGCGGCATTATGTCTTGGGCCGGCCCTGACTAGAGGTACTGTACTGACTCCTCCAGTACAGCTAATCCTGAGCTGATGCACCCAACATCTTTATTCAAGCAGGCAAATCTTTCAGGAATCATTCTGATCATCAATGTGTATGTTGTTTATGTACGTATGTTTTTTTGTATTTTTGTACTAAATAAATTTTAAAAATAATAATAATTTTGCAAAGATTCCATTTCATTAATTTCTCATAAATAGATTTGTTTGGGGAATTTGCTGGATAAGTAGAGATTTTTAAGGGGCAATGTCAATAAGGGACAATAATAGTTATTTATGGATTTAGAGTTTTGGTTCTTTTCATTCTCCTTTCATTTTAATGTTCTACTCTCCTAACCTTTCTTTGTATCCCTTTCTCTTCATTTTCCCTTTTCTACCTTTCATTCGCCTTATTTAATAGCAACTGACTACATTTGCAAGACAGAGCACCGAAAAACATGGTTCTATATATTAATAATTCAAATAAATCAAATGTAACCCCTTCAATCCCAGGGGTTTGTGGTACCTTAAGTCCTGGAGCAATTTTGCCATTTTTGCGGTATGTCAGTCCAGTGATTATTCCCCTTTCCTGCAAATAGTGTACCCATGTAAACTATATATTTATTGCTAGGAGAGAGAGGGCTTAGGTAACGTGATGAAAAATCCCCTCCAAATGTATCAACTCAGGCGTCCTGATTTCCGAAATACCTAAATTATATATAATTTTCATACTTTCCCAGCACTTATAGGAAACATACTATAAGGTTTATATTATTTTTTTCAAAGCCGTTGAATCGGGACAATTGGGGGGGCATGGTACTTAAGGAGCTGAGTCTGGAAATAAGTGAACCTCTGTTTCCAATCTTCCGGGAATCTTTTCTTTCAGGAACTGTACCAGAGGATTGGAGGAAGGCAGATGTGGTTCCTATATTCAAAAAAGGTTCAAACGCTTTATGAAACATAGGTCATGTCAAAGTAATTTGATTGCATTCTACGAAGAAGTAAGTGGAAGTGTAGATCAGGGTGTTGCAGTGGATGTAATCTATTTGGATTTTGCCAAGGCGTTTGACACGGTTCCACACAATAGGTTAGTATTCAAACTGAAATAAATTGGTCTAGCTGCACATTCTTGTTCTTGGGTTGAACAATGGCTCTAGTACAGAGAGTTGTTATAAATTGTAAATCTTCAAGCTGGACAAAAGTGGTAAGTGGTGTTCCTCAGGGTTCTGTTCTGTGGCAGAATGTAGATAAATGCAAAGTTATGCACTTCGGGGTAAGGATTGCACAAGCAATTTACACCCTAAATGGTAGTGAATTAGGGATAACAACAAATGAGAAGGATTTGGGAATTGTTATAGACAACAAACTAGGAAACAATGTGCAATGTCAATCAGCAGTTGCTAAGGCCAGTAAGGTATTGTCCTGTATAAAAAGGGGCATCAATTTGCTGGATAAAACTAAAATTTTGCCCCTTTATAAATCAATGGTAAGACTACACCTTGAATACGCTGTGCAATTTTGGGCACCTATTCTAAAGAAGGATATTATAGCACTGGAAAAGGTGCAGAGGCGGACTACAAAATTAATAAAACGAATTTAGTTATGAAGAAAGGTTAATTAATTTAAATCTGTTTAGTTTAGAAAAACGGCGCCTCAGAGGGGATATGATAGCATTATATAAATATATTCGGGGCCAATACAAACCATTGTGTGGAAATGTATTCATGAACAGGACTATGCATAGGACACGTAGTCACGCAATTAGACTGGAAGAAAGGAGATTTAGTCTAAACAGGCAAAGGAAAGGCTTTTTACAGTTAGGACAATAAGGATGTGGAATTATCTGCCTGCAGAGGTAGTTTTATCTGTACAGACATTTAAACAATTGGATGAATACTTGCAAAAACATAATATTCAGGGATATAATTTTTAAATTATGGGGAAACAGCTTCTTGATCCAATTTGTTTTCTCTAGTTTGTGCAAAATTGGAAAGAGCGACAACTGGGTTTTTTTGCCTTCTTTTGGATCAACAGCAAGAAATAAACAGATATGGGTAAGGCTGAACTTGATGGATGCATGTCTTTTTTCAGCTGTGAAGCACTTGCCTAATCAATGTTTCTGGTTTAGATAAAGTTAGCAAAATATCGGCTGCGTCAAGAGAATTTTATGTTGACCTACCGGAGTTGCAATACCATGAATCCCGCAATCTAATCAAATTAATGCGGCTAATGGTTTGATGGTTTGATGGCTAATGGTCTAATGCCAAAAAGGCGGATTGAACATTATCTCTATTGATAAGATTTATTAAATTTAATAAATTCTGTGTGTTCTCCATTATGTCTCTCCCTTGAATAAATCCAATTTGATCTTTAACTATAAATTTGGAAATTAATTTTTTAAGTCCGTTTGCTAATATTTTAGAATATATTTGAATATCTAAGTTGATCAGAAATATAGGACGGTAGTTTGACAGAGTGGCTGGATCCTTCCCTGGCTTCAGGATGGGAATCAGATCTGGTTGTAAAAACTGGTGGAATTTCCTTTTTAGCTGAAAATTCTTCAAAAACTCTTAACAACTTATGAGATATTATCTTTACAAATCTTTTATAGAAGGACGCAGAGAACTCATCTGGTCTTGGTGCCTTTCCATTCTCCATAGTTTTTAATTACATTTTAAATTTCTGCCAGAGTAAAGGGGGGGTTTAGAAGTTCTAATTTATTAGGTGCGATTTAAGGTAGTTTACATTTTAACAGAAAACCTCTAATTTCTTTTTTATCCATAACCATATTCCTAAAATTGTACATTGAAGAGTAGTACTGCCTAAATGCTGTGCCTATATGTTTGGGTAATAGGTCTTATCCGCTTGTATGATTTTTTTAATAATTCCATTCCTTTTTGAATTTTAATTTGTTGGAAAGAGTTTTATTTAGTGTCTGCCTAATCGAAGATTCGTTCAAACTTTATCCAAGTTAGCTTGGTAAACTATTGGATATTTAGAGAACCCCTAGCTGGGGTTGTCTAGTGAGTTTCCTGTACAAATGCCAAGTCAATGTGTCCTTGGCGGAGCGCCTGGTATTGTTGGCCTCTTTTTTGGGGGGTATTAAGGCCTTGAGCATTAATTCACATTAGATATATCCTATTGACAAAGCTGCCATAAAGTCACTTATAGTGATTCCTTTCTGACAAAATATTTCTATCCAAAAACATATAAATGGACAAATAACATAAATTATACCAACAACATTTATTACAATAAATCCTACTATGAACAATCGGGACCCCGGTCCAGATATGACCTGCTGCCGCCACAGGTCCCATACAGACGGGTGTGATCCAAGGATGGCGCAGCTTTATCAGCAACACAGGGCTAATAACTTAAAATAAGGGATAAAGACATATTCGTGTTTGTGTTCAGTATACTGCTGATACTTAAGTTTCGGCCCCTTTCCGTAGCTATACCTAAATCATTTAGCTATAAAAAAGCAAAAACAAACAAAAAAATAATAAGAATATTTAAAATAAAATACAAAAAGTATATAGAAGTGAATGTGTGTGTTTAGTGATATCTAAGTGAGGGGGAGGGAAAAAACGATAGTAAAAAAATAGTTATAGTGTTAAAATAAAATATATAAAAGTGAGTGTGTGTAACGTTTCACCCTTTGCTGTCTGGAATTGTTTGAACTCTGTGCTGCTCATTTTCATTTCCAACCACTAGTGGCCTCCCTTGCCACTCTGAACCACTCAGAGTGATTATCATGTCCAGCTGCACTTAGACCTGACTGCCATGTCCAGGTGCACATTGTTTCCTGGTTATCACAACCTATATAAACCTGCCCAGCCCTTCAGTCTGGGCCTTGACATTGACGTTATAGGACTGCCTGCTTTGGTTCCTGCTTTGGTTCCTGCTTTGGTTCCTGCTTTGGTTCCTGCTTTGGTTCCTGCTTTGGTTCCTGCTTTGGTTCCTGCTTTGGTTCCTGCTTTGGTTCCTGCGTTACGGCCAGCGACCCTCAAGTGGACTCCAAAGCTGAGTGCCCTACAAGAGGGATATCTGCCGTGTGTGCCCCATCCAGAGGGCTTGCAGTCGTGTGTGTGCCCCATCCAGAGGGCTTGCAGTTGTTATTTCAGCTGTGCAGTCCAGTCTGACAGCAGTGGGGCTTGTCAGTACTGGATATCCGTGGCACCAACCCCCCACACGGATTGAGGCGTTTTAAGGTAAGATTAATTTATCTTAACCTTAAAAAAAGCCTCTGCCCTGTAACATTTTTTTCTAAAAAGATAAAGGCTTCTTTTAAGTCCAAATATATTTAGTGCACTGAGTGTGCCACCCCCTTGCCGGACAGCTGCAAAAAGGAGTTATGTAATCCTTGCTCTCTGGGAGTGACTACAGCTCTCTTATTGAACCCGTTACACTGGCCAATTCAAATTACCCCATCAAACCATATATATTTTTGAAAACTAGAAACACCAGGGTATTTTAAATGGTGGTATTGTAACACACAGATTGTACTTCAGGTATGAATTTACAGAGCGGCCAATGTTAGATAACAACAGAAAATCATTTCAACTTTAATTATGGAAAATAACCAAAACAGTGTCACACTGGCTCCATAAACCCAGCGTAAATTTTGATGATGAAAGGCCCGTTGGTCACTGAGGACCTTTAATCATCCCCAGGTGTCACTAGATTGAACGACCACTGCTGGAGACCTTTAGGAGGTTAGATGTGAATAATTGTGTTTAGTGTCCTCTTAACAACTATATATTGTTTTTAATGACAAGTAGGACTTTTGTTTAAACTATACTGATTCATGTAATATAACATTATTAGAAAGAAACTGGGCATTTTTTTTAATTGTTACTACTGGAAAAAAATCTTGATTTATATTCAGCAGCCTAACCTAGTACAGTAATACCACACATACATCTTTTTTAAGTTTTATGCCAAAATGCTCCTTTATATACAATTGTTTTAAATTATGTTCAATCAATGTTGTGCAGCAAGATAGATAGATAAAAATGGGATGTTTTACAAGCAAACATTTTATTTAAATAATTCTGAGATTAGAATGATATTAACCCCTTGGCTGCTAAGCCATTTCCCACCCTGGTGCTAAGCTGGTTTTCGGCATTTTGGTGCATCTCACGTTTAAACGTGTTTAGAAGTACATTTCTTGGGAATAAACTATACAAACCATATATTGTTTTTTTCAGCACACCCAGCAGATTCCAAATATACCATTATATGTGTATGTCTCATTAGGTTTGCAAAATAAAGCCAAAAATGGGGGGGGGGAAGTGTAATTTCTCACTTCCGACTCAATAAAAACTAGTTTGTAATGTTGTTTTTCTAAACTCTAATATCAAAAGCTGTATTGCTAAATATTTGTAGTAGGTAACCGGTCTAAAATAAACAGAAATTGAGAACAGTAGACTGTGTTTTTCTAATATTTTATAGCTAAAAGTGAAATTTATTAGACTATCACAAAAGACATCTTTAAATTTAATGCATGGCTGCCGTGAATTAAACAGCTCTAGCTGCCCGGGATGTTAAAATATGCCAACAAGGTAGAGAGGTGATGATGTAAGACGCCAGAGGGGTGGCGCCTGGAGTTCGCGGGCAAACTAAGATTGATGTGGTCCTCCAGTACATGTCTCGGTTGTTCTGAGCCACAGAATTGCTCAGACTGAGAGATTAACTGCGACATAACGAACGCCTTCAGACCCTTGACTTTGGCACGAATACAGTGATCTGTACACTGCCTGAGAAAGCTTCACTCAAGGACGATTATAGGAAGTCAGCAGTACGAAATGTATGTTCTTTGGACTCCATCTGGTGATAACACAGCCCGAAGGTCATAGACCACCCCGCCAAAATTACATACAACTCTCTCTGTAGAATTCAAAGGAGCGGTTCTCGGGTCCCGGACTCAGTGAGTCTCTAAGAATAACACACTAAATGCACGGCTTATCTCTGAACACTGCTTGAGTACTGTTCGAAATTGTTGGTATATAGCTAATATTACAGTTTTGGTAGGAGCTAACTTAATTAATTTATTGCTATGATTTACAAACATAATAGAGGAACATAAAGAGGAAGGGGCGCTTGTGGAGTGAGAGATCTAAACAAAAAAGAAACTGGTAAAGATTCGGCAGATTTATTAAGAAACAAACTTGCAGAAAGGAGAGGAAGAGGGAAGGAAAAAGGGGAAAGTAAAGGCGTAAGAAAAGGAAAGAACCCCGAAAGAGAGAGGGAGAGGATTTTGTCTGAAGGGATCAAAACATGGCTCAAAGAAGGAATACTGGTGAAAAAAGGAAAGAAAAGAGCATTGAAGCAAAAAAGAAAGAAAAACTGCATCAATATTCTCACCAACTATACATAACAAATATTCACATGCAAATGCTGATGATTCAATTTCGTCTACGATAACCTCCATAATAGAAGATCCAGAAGATTATGCTGAAACTATTTCACAAGAAAGAATTCTCAAAGCTTCTAAAAAATCGGATGATTCATTTTCACAATTGAAAATGCAACAGTGCATTCAATCATGTGCAGATCATCAATTATTGATGATAAAACAAGAATTACAAAATTATTATGAAGAAATATCCAAAAAGATTGCTTCCATTGGTGAACGTGTGTGTGTCTGGTAGAAACCAAAGTGGATAAAATAGAATTTGACCTAAAAGAGAATGACAGACAAATTAACAACGGCTGAAGAAAAAATATTAAAGTTGGAAGAACAAATTACTTATATGGAAGACTCTATCCGCCGTAAAAATATCCGAATCAGGGGGCTTCCAGAACAATCCAAGCCATTAGACCTTATCCCACTACTCATGTCCCTTCTGCAAGACATGGGTATCGACAAACCTCAAGAAGAGGCATGTATAAAAAGAGCATACAGAATTATGAAACCTCCTCAAATCTCTTCAGACACTCCTAGAGACGTAATGCTACGATTCTCCACGTTTCAAATACGACAAAAAGTATATCAGCAAGATCATATACATCAGAAGATGCCAGATTTAAAAACCTAATCTTTTTGCAAGATTTATCCAGGAAAACCCGTCAGCTACGGTCGCATTATAAAGATTTCACTAAAACTCTTCGTGAAAAACAAATCAAATGCAAATGGAATCTGGCTTCAAATTTATTAGTATATTATGATAACCGAGTAATCCCTTTGGACTTGATTAAAAAAGCTCAAAACTGGTGGGAAACTACAAACAGAAATAATTGACCCAATTTTTTTTCTTAGTATTTTAAGAACTGATTGAATAATTATTGGTAAAAATGAAATTACACCGTATGCCCTTTAGGCATTTTTATCAGTTCATGATTGTGATCATATAATGCGCTGTATTAATTACGGTGAGCCAATGTAATATGCACTTGCAGGTCTTTTTTTATTTTTTTTTATTTTAAGAATTGATTGATTATTGGTAAAAATGAAATTACACTGTATGCACTTTAGGCATTCTTATCAGGTAATGATTTGGATCATATAATGCACTTTATCAATTACGGCGAGCCAATGCAATATGCACTGGTAGTTTTTTTTTTTATTATTATTATTTATTTATTTATTTTTCAGAATTGATTTATTAATTATTGGTAAAAATGAAATTACACTGTATGCACTTTAGGCATTTCTATCAGTTAATGATTGAGATCATATAATGCACTTTATCAATTACGGCGAGCTAATGCAATATGCACTTGTATTTTAATTTTTTTTATTTTTAATTTTTTTTTTTGCATTAATGAAATTACACTATATGCACTTTAGGTATTCTTATTACAGTTAATGATGGAGAAAACATAGTGCACTTTAATAATTATTTATGGAAAAGAATAAGCAGAATTAATGTACTAATATAATCAGCACTTAAAGTATTTAAGAACACTTTATGCACTTTAAATATTTTGTATTTGCACTTTAGTAATTAAGGATCAAGATTAATAAGTTAGTCGAATGTAACATACACGCAACGCAATTCCCCCCCCTTTGTTTTGTTCTTTTGGTTATAATCATTATAAATAAAGCCCGCAAACTCCTCAATGGGGGCCTCGCACAATGTTAACCTCATACAGTGGTAGCACACAACATGAGGTACAGTCATTTCGATCCAGGTAGAGGGGAAGGATCGTATAATGCCAATCAAATTTCTGTACGGGTTGGCTTAGGAAATAGGACATATTTTGTCCTCTTCCGTTTTTATTACTTTTTTCACCTTTTCTGCTTTCTTTCCTTTTTTTGTACTGTCCACTTTCCTTTAGCCAGGGGTTTAAATTTTCAAAACGAAAAATATGGTACGTTTTATCTCGTTAAATGATCAAGGGTTGAACAGTCCTCAAAAAAGATCTTCATTACTCAAATTAATAAAAAAAGAAAAAATCGATATATGTTTCCTACAAGAAACACATTGGTCTAATTCTTGTAATGTTCCTTTAAAAAGCAAAAATATATCATATATAATTGCTTCCTCTTTACAATATAAAAAAAAGAGAGGTGTCGCTATAATTATTTCTACTGACATAAAATGTGAAATGTTATTTCAAGATACTGATGTGGAAGCTAGATATGTGATAATTGTATGCAAAATAGAGGACCAACTATATACTTTAATAAACTTATATGCCCCCAACACTGGTTCAATGAGATTCATAGAAAACCTTTTCAAAAAAGCAGAAAGATATATCTGTGGAACCCTAATTATGGCGGGAGATTTTAATCTAATTCCCGATATTAATATGGATAAAATCCTAAAAAGGGGAGAAACTCTCGATAAGAGACTAGAAAGAACGGCTAAAAGCCTGACTGTTTTTTTTTTTTTTAAATTAATCTATATGACACCTGGAGAGTGTTTAACCCAACTTTAATTAATTAAACTCTATTTTCAGGAGAATGATGATGAATCGATATCTCGTGTAACTCTCTGGTGTGCTTTTAAAAGTGTTATTCGAGGATATTTAATCAAAATTGGAAAAATAGAAAAAGAGGCCCAGAGTTACCTACTCTCTATATAAATCTATATGACCTCACAAAACTGAATAAAATATCCCCAACAAAATTTAGATCTACTAAGATTCAGCAATTAAAAAGAAAAATAAGAGACTTGGAATTCAATAATATTAGTACAAATCTAGAAAAATTAAAACAACAGTGGTACTTTAAGAATAATAGAGTGGATAAATCGCTAACCAATAAGCTTAAGAAAAAACAAGCTAAAAACCGTATCTATAAAATTATTGAAAATAACAGAATATGTACTTCTCCAGAAAGTATTGGACGGGCATTTAATCGATATTACGCCTCCTTATATAATATAAATAATAAAACCCAAAAGGAGGAAATTATAAAATATTTAAAAACTCTGCCCATACCTAAATTGAATGAGGTCCAATTGTCTCAATTAAATAAACCTATAGAAGAATCAGAAGTGTTAAAGATTATACATAAGACTAAAAACGGCAAAAGTCCAGGCCCGGATGGATTTAGTGGCCTTTTCTATAAAAAATTCAACTGTGAGACTGTTACATACTTAACTGCTTTATTCAATGAATTAATGGATAAAGGCCATGCTCCAGAAGAATTGTTAAGAGCCAATATCATACCCATACTAAAACAAAACAAAACACCAAAAGAGATAATTAATTATAGGCCGATTTCACTTATTAATGAAGATATGAAACTATTCGCAGGAATTCTAGCAGAGAGACTGAAGCAAGTAATTTCTTTATTAATACATCCTGATCAAATAGGATTTGTTCCCAATTGACTTGCCTATAACAATATTAGACGCATAATCGATACTATAGATCTTGCCAATGCTGAAAAAAGAATATCAGAAAGAGGGGCGCATAAACATGTGGAGAAAAATAACAACACAATAGTGTAATACAGTCAAATATGGTGATGTGATAAATAATATATTGCACTCACAAAAGTGATAAGTAAAGGATGCCCATCAGATGGAAGATAATCTTCTTGATGTCTGGAAAGCAAAAAAGGAAACCAATGGTGCAGTATTACAAAGCTTATGTTTAATAAAAAAAAAGCTGAAAAACTCACAAGAATGTTGGCATAACGGATAATGTTATGCTAAAAGGCACAAAATACACTGTCCAACGAATAGAAGTAATATCAATCTCCAACGAAAGATAATGACGACAGTCTCAACGCGTTTCGCCAAACTCCGTTGGCTTCTTCAGGAGAAAAATGATAAATAAAATCCAAATGGATGTCGAATAATCTGTAGAAATCGCCTCTTCAAGTTCCGGTTTTTAAAAGAGTTTTGTGGCGTCCTCACGGCTGTATCTGACGTGATCGCGTCATCGCGTAACCGTGTAATGACGCAACTGCGTCAGCATCATCCACACTGATCCCTGTCTTTCTCGACATATATTCAATAAAGTTCATTCGAACAAACGAAAAAAAGTAACAGCGAAGGCGGACCTCCATTCCTCCTTCATCACAAGCCTCGGACTCGGACATGTAGAGACAAAACCCCCCGGACAAGAACAAATGCGATCAATAAACTAATACAACCAATGAAATAATGTGTGTGTGTGTTTTATACTTAGGGTGTACAGGTAAGTAATAGATATATATATATATACGTATGAAGGCAAAAAGGGTAAAAGGAAAAGGAAATCACTGAAAGGAAAGATACCATCACATAAATACAATTAAATACAATTAAAAACAATTAAAAAACAATTAAAAAAAAGGAGAGTCAATGGTGAATTGGAAAAAATGAATAAACCCCCAAAAACGAGGATAATATAAAATAAATTGAGAATAATTATGAATATGCGAGTAAATATATAAATATATAAATATAAAATGTAGATATCAATATAAATATGTATATATCAAAAATAAAAAGTAGATAAATATATGTAAATATATAAATAAATATATAAATGAATAAATATATTACACAAAATAAGATATATATAAATAGTGTATAAAATATAAATATTTATTTATAAATATAGGGATAATATATATAAATAATGTGTATAGGTATTATATAAAAAAGATTAAATATAAATCATATATGTATGTGAATATATTATGTAATGTATCAAAAAAACCTAACGTTAACCCTACTCCTAACCCTACCTCTAAACCTATCATTAACCCTAACCCTAACCCTAACCTTAATCCTAAACCCTAACAATAACCCTAACCTAAAAAACTATCCCTAACGCTAACCCTAAAACTACCCCTAATCTAAATCTAACCCTAACCCTAACCCTAATATGAAAATAAAAATAAAAATAAAAATAAATAAAAATAAATATAAATAAATAAAATAAGATAAATGAAAGTGTAGTTAAAATGGGTAATGGGATGATATGTATTTAAGATTAAGATATGTTGAAAAATGAATGTATGTAAAAAATAAATAAATAAAATATAAAAAATAGATAAATATAAAAAAATATATAAAAATATAAAATTACATAAAAGCTAATATATCCAATTCAACATTTAGACCCTCTTTTTTATATGTTTGAAACTTATAGATCCACTCTGTTTCCCTTTTAGCTAAAATTTCTTTTATATCTCCACCTCTCCAATGGGGAGATACTTTATCTATACCTATCATTTGGAAATCTGAGAGGGAGAATTTAGTGCAATTTACACAGTGTCTAGGGACACGGTGTTTTAGGTTTTTGTTTCGGATACCTCCCAAGTGTTCAAGGCCCCTAATTTTTAATTCTCTTGACGTGCGGCCGATATATTGTATGCCGCACGCGCACTCTAACAAATAAATGATATTTTTAGATTTACAGTGTATAAAATGGCAAATCTCATATTCTTTTTTTGTGATAGTGCATGTAAATGTAGTTATTTTCTTATTTTGTGTGTGACATATTTTGCAAAATTTACATACTCCACAACGAAAAAATCCTGGAGGTTTTTGTGATAAAAAATGTTCCTCCTTTTTTATCTCTGGGAGGGCACTAGGAGCCATAATGTTTTTTTAGATTATTTAATTTTTTATATATAATTTTGGGTTCTTCTGGCAGGTGTTTTTGTAAAATATTGTCCCCCTGTAAAATTGGCCAACATTTCTTAATGGCCCGTCTGATTTGCCATGCTCTATCATTATATTGAGTGCTAAAAGCAAAATGAAAATCTTCATTCTTTTGTGATTTACATTTATTTTGTAACAGGGCGCCCCTTTCTGTATTTTTAACTTGTGAGAAACTTTCTTTCAGAAGTTTCTTAGGGTAATTTCTCTCTTCAAATTTCTCTATCAAGTCTTGACTTTGAGAGAGAAAATCGGCTTCTTGAGTGCAGTTTCTGCGTATCCTTGCTAATTGACCTTTAGGTATATTTCTTAACCATTGTGGATGATGACGACTAGAAAAGTCGATGTATCCATTTCCGTCTGTGGGTTTAAAGAAGGTTTTTGAACCTATTTTCTCATTATCTTTACCAATTAGAACAAGATCTAAAAAGTTAATCTGTTCTTTATTAATGTTTGAGGTAAAGGTTAAGTTATACTCATTTTGATTTATATATGTAATGAATTGTTCTAAACCTTCTACCGGTCCCTTCCAAATGATTAAAACATCATCGATGTAACGTTTCCAGAGGACCAGATTTGCACCAAAAGGATGATGGGATTCGATGTAACTGGCTTCCCAGTCTGCTACATATAAATTCGCATAACTTGGTGCAAATCTGGTCCCCATGGCAGTTCCACATTTTTGTAAATAAAATTGTTTATCAAATGAAAAATAATTGTGAGTAAGTATAAACCTGATACATTTTAAAATGAATTGATTTTGTAAGTTATCCATTTTTTCATCAGTATTAAGTACCTTCCCGATTGCTTTAATCCCCTTCTCATGGGGGATTACTGTATACAACGAAGATACATCTACAGTGGCCCAAATGTAATCTTTGGACCACGTAATATTTTCCACAATTTTTAATATATGTATGGTATCTTTTACATAGGATGGAACTGTTGTTACATATTTTTGTAAAAAATGGTCAATGTATTGAGATAAATTGTTAGTAAGAGAATTTATACCACTTATTATGGGGCGACCCGGAGGATTTTTGGGGTCTTTATGAATCTTGGGCAATTTTGGGAAACTTAATATTTAAAAAATTAAACTCATTTTTATTTAAAATATTATGATTTTTACCTTCCAGTAGTAAATTATATAACTCATTCTGAAATGATTTTGTAGGATCTCCTGTCAATTTTTCATATGTGTCTTTGTCATTTAATAGGCGATGCGATTCTTTCATGTAATACACTCTGTCTGAAATGACAGTTGCTCCCCCTTTGTCAGCAGCTTTTATCACAATTTCTTTATTTTCTTTTAAGATTTTTAAACTTTCTTGTTAAATTGTGTTGTCTTTTCTTGTCATTATCGAATTTACTAAACTCCATAAGGAGCATATCCGAAAAGACTTCTAGATGTTCACCCTTACTTTTTTGAGGAAAAAAAGTAGATTTTGGTTTGAAGTTAGTATGTACAAATGTATCTCCTTTATCTATATAATTTATCACCTCATTATCCTTTTCTAGGAAGAATTTTTTAATAGCCAGTTTCCTAATGTATTTTTGTACATCTAAAAATAAATTAAAATTATTAGGTCCCTTGTTTGGGGCAAACTTCAAACCTTTATTTAATAGAGTTAATTCTGTTGAATTTAAGGGATGTATTGATAAATTAATAATTTCGTTTTTAGAATTTATATTTTCAGGTTCTAGTGATTTTCCTTTTCCTCTCTGTCCTCTTGATATCTTAGGGTTTTTCTTTTCTTTACTGGAGAGAAAGGTATCTTTGGAAATTCCGATTCGTAATCCCTGCGTGGATAAGACATTTGGTCCTTTTGTAAGGGCCTTCTTTTTGGTGATGGCCCCTTGGCCAAAAAAGCCTTATTAAATTCGTTAGGGACCTGAGATCTATTTCTAGTGATTAATAGGGGATCGTGCAGGTGAAGAATCTGATTTCCTTTTAAAAGTTGTTTTTGTAGGTGTTCTTTCATTTAATTCTCTGGTTTGGTACCTTTGTGGAGACCTGTAATTGGTGTTACTTTGTCTCTCAGTGTAATATTCCCCAGGAGCCCTAAATCTATTACCTTGGGGGTAATGTCTATTATTCCTATTTTGGTACTGTGTATTTCTATGGTGTATATAGTGTTTAGGTGTATATCTCATATCACTACGATCATATTCATTTTTATATTTATGCATTTCTCCTAAGGAGTCCTTTTTATCTCTTTGGAGTTTGTAGCTTTTAGTTTTAATAATTGTCTCCTCCATTTTTTGTATCTTTTCTGTTAGATGTTTATTTCTAGCTGCATCTAAGCAGCATGCCCCCATACTGCTTTAACTGACAATTGTCAGTTATTAATAAAGTTGCGCGGTGACGTCATCGCGTCATTACATGCGACGTCACCGGCCAGATCGGGTGTTCCCAGTGATGCCCTTCAAATGAGGGGCAGATCGCCAGGGTAGGTGGTGATGGGGATCCACCTCCATCAAGGTAAGGTAGTGCTAGCGACGGCATGGTGCTGTCGTTAGCACCTGACTGGGACTGCTAGCGACAGCACCATGCCGTCGCTATGGTTAACCATGGTTAAGCTAGTGTGAAGTAAATATAGTAGTATGAAAACAAGCCTTGTGTCACGTGCACCCAGTAGCGTACCTAGCGGGGGGCGGTCCGCACCGGGTGCCGCTCATCAGGGGGGTGCCAACTTCCCGGCACCCCTCCAGAGACGGACAGCAATGTCCGCCGCTGGAGGAGAAGGCTCGCAAGGGAGCGGTATCGGAGGTCTTTAACAGACCTCCGGCTCCCTTGAGTGATTTTAAGCCGGTGGAACCGGCTTAAAATCACTCAAGGGAGCCGGAGGTCTGTTAAAGACCTCCGATACCGCTCCCTCGCGATCTGCGTGGCAATTTATGCTGTGCGCCGGGGTTTGTTGCAGATCCCGGCGCACAACACTGAAGCCACGCCCACCGCCGTCCGTGCCCTCTGAACCAGGAAGAAGACAGAAGAAGAGGAGCGAAGAGAAAGAAAAGGAGCTGACTGCTGTAAGAAGAAAAGAGGAAAGGTAGGAAATCATTCAATTAGAGTGACAGTGAGAGTGGATTGGTATGTGTGGAATCTGTGGATTGGTAAATGTGGATTGGTATGTGTGGAATCTGTGGATTGGTAAATGTGAAATCTGTGGATTGGTAAATGTGGATTGGTATGTGTGGAATCTGTGGATTGGTAAGTGTGGAATCTGTGGATTGGTAAGTGTGGAATCTGTGGATTGGTATGTGTGGAATCTGTGGATTGGTATGTGTGGAATCTGTGGATTGGTAAATGTGGATTGGTATGTGTGGAATCTGGATTGGTATGTGTGGATTGGTAAATGTGAAATCTGTGGATTGGTAAGTGTGAAATCTGTGGATTGGTATGTGTGGATTGGTATGTGTGGAATCTGTGGATTGGTATGTGTGGATTGGTTTGTGTGGAATCTGTGGATTGGTATGTGTGGAATCTGTGGATTGGTATGTGTGGAATGTGTGGATTGGCAAGTGTGGATTGGTATGTGTGGTAAGTGTGGATTGGTAAGTGTGGATTGGTATGTGTGGAATGTGTGGATTGGTAAATGTGGATTGGTATGTGTGGAATCTGTGGATTGGTATGTGTGGATTGGTAAATATGTGAGAGTGATGGGTGTTATGCTGTACCATTTCCAATGTCTTTTTCATTATATAATTATGCTCTAAAGTACATCATAACTCCCATCACTCTCACACATTTACCAATCCACACTTACCAATCCACACTTACCATGCTGTTCCATACAGGGGCAGAGCTGGGAGACAGAGGCCTTGCACCCCCACTGCAGGACTCCTGAAAGGTAAGTGAACTTCAAAGGGGGGAGAGGGTAGATAGTTAGGGGGGGGTAGATAGGGAGAAGGGAGTGAGGCGGGGGGGATAGGGGGTAGATAGGGAGAAGGGAGTGAGAAGGGCTGGATAGGGCAGAAAGGGGTGAGAATGGGTAGATGGGGAGAAAGGAGGGTAGCAAGAATATTGAAATAAAGAGTCGGAATGAGAGCGAAAATGAATGGATTAATGTGTGGATGAATTGTGTGAATGAGTGAGAGAATTAATGAATTTGTGAGAATGCATCAATGAATATGTGTAAATAATTTGTGAGAAAGAATAAATGATTGAAATGAAAGTGAATTAGTGAGTGACTGTAAAAGTGTTTGTGTTAATCATAGGTGTATAGTTGATTTGTCAAAAAGGCAAATATGGTATAAGCAGGGTGTTTATGGGACAAAAATGGCACAGGCAGGGTGTTTATGGGACAAAGATGGCACAGGTAGCGTGTTTATGGGACAAAGATGGCACAGGTAGCGTGTTTATGGGACAAAGATGGCGTACACTCGGCTGTTTGGGAACAATGCTGACTCATGCTGGGCTGTTTGGGGGCAAATATGCCACGTCCTATGTGTGTGTAATTTGGGTGCTGGTCAGGTTCTATGTGGGCAATGTGGACGCCATTTTTTTGGAGGGTTATTAAAGAAAGCACTATTATATGTTCAGTAAATGTTATTTAAACGTGTTTATTTTACTTATAAGTTATTAATTTATTTTTTTCAGATTTCTTGCTGTTTACAGTTGACATACAGTTTACAAATTGGTGCAATAAATATTCTTGCCAACATAATTTTGTAGATGTCTTTACATTTTTGGGGGGGGGTGCCACTTACAGGATCCGCCCCGGGTGCCAAATACTCTAGGTACGCCCCTGCGTGCACCATCATGGAAAGAGCTCTCATCCCAGAAGTTCTTCAGCCCTGAATCACCTGGCAAGGATTTGGTCCCAAACCTAGGTGGACGGGGACTTAAATGATACAAACAGTATGGAGGCTCAGATGTAGGCAGGTAAGGTTCAGTACTGAAACTCCTAGGCAAAGCACAGACAGATCCAGATAAATGTATAGGTAAACTGCAGGCTGGAATCACAGATGGGTGTGACAGGATGCCAGGGGTTAATGCAGAATGGATGGTCAGACACTAAATGAGTAGTCATACAAGCCAGAGCTCGGTACATAGCGCAGTATCCAACTGCCCTTAGTTGGTGTAACATTCTAATATTGTTCATGCGCTATTTTGGTAGATTTTCATGTTGTGGCCCGGCTTAACCCTGCTTGCTGTTTCCTGATTCGGCAGGTTCGGTTCTGACCTGCATTCATTTGACCTTGTCCATTTGTTTAAATGTTCTGGCCCTTGCTACATGTTTCTTCTGGTTCATATCCTGTTCTTCATATCCTGGCTTATTCTGCTACACAGGATCTTCAGTACTTTTCCAGTACCAAGGGCCATCTATGGATCTTGCAGGAATAGGCCAAAAGATGTCAGCCTGTGAAGCCCGGATTGAAAGCATGGACCACAGCATGGATCAGTTTGCCCAGGCCCTGCATACTCTCTTTCCCCACACCTTCTCATGTCCAGACTCCTGTGGTAGCGCTTACTCCTCTGCCGCTTGAACCTGTGTTCCATCAAATTCTGCAGTAACCCCCTCCTCCCGGTTATGGGGATGAACCATCTGTTTGCAGGGATTTCTGAACTAGTGCTCCTTCTATTTTGAGTTGTTTCCATCAGACAGAGCTTGAGTAGGATATATTATTTCCTTATCCACTGACAGAGGATTGGCACAGGCTTCTTCTCTATGGGAGCAGAATGCACCATAACTTAATAACTACAGTGACTTTCGACATGCAAGGCTGTAGTTACACTGCTTTGTCCAACTTATTCTCCCTGCGCCAAGGCTCCCCTAGCCTGTATGAAGATGCTGTTGTGCTTCCTGCTTTGTCAGCAGAGTTCTCCTGGAACAATGAAGCATCATCATAAGGATGAATTAGCAGCCAGTGACCTGCCATCTGGTCTGAAGGAACTAATCACCTACGTCGGCCGTGTTGTCTTCTGGCTTCTCCAGAGCCAGGGAGACCATTAAAGGAGACCTGTGGTTTGTCTGGCTCCATGCTTTACTCCTCCTGAATCTTCTTGTTTGCCTCCAGAATAACCCATGAAGATTGGCACCACTCAACTAACAGGAAGAAAAATATTTCTGCCAGGATAGACCTGATGGTCCCCTCTTTTGCCCCTTCTGCGATTCTCTAGGTGGGGTACTATAACGTTTTACCAGCAGTTTCATCCCACAAGGCATCAGTGCTGACCCTAATTGTCTCGTTGTCTATACAGCCTATATTAGTACTGGACTTTCAGTATCCAACTGCTCTTGGCTGGTTTAACATTCTAGTATTGTTCCTGTGCTATTTTGGTTTCCTGATTTGTTAAAAAAAACTGCAGTCTGACCTCAAAGCGGAGTTTGACAGCTAACAGGATCGTTCAGCCGGAAAATAGGTGTCACGGGCAGGGCTATCGGCCGAGCCGCGACGTGGGAGTATGGGCGTAACAAGGTTCAAACGCCAACCAGACTTCTGGTGCGTTTGGTCACTTTCCCCGCAGGGCACCAAGCAACCACCCCCAACCCCAACCGGTCACCCCAAAACTCCCAGGGTAACACACACTGCCACCACCAAGAACTTTAAAACCGGGCGTCTTAGGTTACCCAAAAACAGACTGCGATAACTACACAATCCCCAAACTGATATTTATATAGCTAACCGCTTAGTAACGTGACATATCTATATGTGTACAAAAGGCTATCTCTAGGCTGAATTCGGTTAGAGAACAAAGACAGAACTGATTAAAAATGTTTAATCTGAGTATAAAATGGGTCACAGTGCTGTTACACAAAAATGCGTATAAAAAGAGACATAGACTAAAATAGTACAAGTACAGTGTAAAATAAAAGGGATATAACAGAGTTTCATGCCATACTTCCTTGGAGCCTTGATGTGGTCTCTGTGATGGTAAAAACAGGCTCTCCTCCATTACCAATTGCCCACCTTTTTATCCCCAAGACCGCCCTTTTCCTGTTACCTGAGCAAGGGGATGGGAGTAGGGGGTTCAGAACTATGAGCTTCTGAAGGCGGGGTTATATCTTCTCAACTTTGGTCTGGGATCACAAAATATGTAATATGACGCCGGCCGAGCTTGGCATAATTATGACACCAGGATCATCATAATTCTCTGGTCCTAGTGATCATTTTCATACCAAACTCCACACCTGTATCAGTTGGCACAAGGACACGTTCGCATAACACTTGTTATGGTCATGCCTGCATGGCGTGTTTGGTCTCCCTGAAACCAGCACATCACAGGTATAAGGATGCAATGTAAGATAGGGCCCAAAAGTTATGTACCCATCGTATTTTGGACATTATGCATTTAATAATTTTACCCTGTGTCCATTGATACCCTGTCTCCACATCCCAGGGAGATGTAGCCAGGATGTCTGGCCCTTCACTCTTCCACAGGCATACCTTCCTGTCCCAGGTGACAATACCCAGCATGGGGTAATCAAGTTTTATTTTGGGTTCTGGATCCAAAAGGAAAGGTGTGAACAAATGTTACTGGACTTAACCTCAAATCCCTTAACCCATTCAGTGCCAAGTCCCAGTTACTCATGCCATGGCATGACAATAGGGTCGAACATCTTACTAGTGCTCAGCAGGACAGAGACGCGGATATAGCCCACTTAGAGACCACATGTGCAGACATTCAAGATGCCTTGGAAGATCTGGATAACCGCTCCAGGTGCTCCAATTTACGGGTCCGGAGAGTGCCGGAGACCCTGACCGATCTAAGGGCATTTTTCCACCATTACCTGCAACGGCTCCCGTCTGAGACACCCCGGATGAGGAACTACATCTGGAGCGGATCCACAGAGCGCTGTGCCTGAGGCCAGGGGAAGAATCTCCCCGATCCTGCGCTCTACGCGGAATGTTTCACCTGCGATGGGCGGCATTACCCCTATTTGGTATGCTGATATTGCCCCCTCCACCCTACAGATTTTCTGCGGGAGCAGGGGATTTTGTACCGATGGGGATTCCCCTTGAAACTTCAGTGCAACACAGTGGGTCGCTTCTAATGCTGAGAGGGATTGATGAAGCTGAACCCTTCCTGAGATGTCTGGGCTTACAACCACATGGTAATTTGGAGCAATACCTCAGCAGAATGCTTCAGAGATCTCGATCCAGAGGGGGGCCTGCATGGGAATCGGGGGCTCTTCAATGTTCCATTCACACTGAGGAAAATCCTGCCACGTCTCAAGAGAGGGGTTAATCTGCACGGGTTTCTGCTGATTCTCGTAAAGGGATTTAATCTTCCTTACCTGATGCCTAACGAGTTTGCCTAAGCGGCTTGAACAGGTTTTCCCTTGACATACAGCTTGCCTAGGTTGACCTGGGGCCCCTCAGCGCCTCGCTTGGCTTTTCATACACTCTTAGGTTCTCCATATCATGCCATGTTGGGCTCTCAGGCCCTATGATGGGGCTTGTCTTAGAGGTGGTGTCTGTTTGTCTTTCTGTTCGGGGGCTGTAACCACCGTGTTGGCGATATATAGGCAAGCAATTACCCTGCCACCCCCCCCCTTTTTTTTGTTGTTAGCTGTGGTGCTTCAGTAGGGATGGGGAGCGCCGTCCCTTCTGGGTCATTTCCCCACATGACACAGAGGGTGATCATTTGCGTAGGGCCCCATGTTTGCTGTTCACTCTTTATGTCTGGGTTTCCCATTTATCTTTAAGCTTTAGTTAGGTTTACCGAGTTTGATGAATTTCTCCCGATTTTATGTTCATTGTCGGGATAGTGTTTTCGCCATCTCTCTACCTAGTTACCCCCCTGATTACCTATTATAGACATAAATGAGTTTCATTTAAACTCATTTATTTGTGCTAAATTGATCTGTATTTGGTGGTCTTTCCCACCAGCGTTTGCTCTTTCCTTCATCCTCTTCTTCTTTTTTTTTTTTTTTTTTCCTGCCTCCAGATCCTGGTTCCTCTGGGATGACTCTGCTGTTGCTCCCTAACTCCTCCCTGACCTTGGCAGAACTGAAGATCATATCCCATAATGTGAAGGGACTTCTTTCACCACAGAAACGACGGCTGGAGGTTCGCACTACCTCAGATCAAGGGCTGATATTACCGTATTTGCTTGATTATAAGACGAGGGATATTTTTCGGAGCATTTGCTCTGAAAAATATCCCTCGTCTTATATTCGAGGATGTTATATTCAAGGTTCTTTCTCTTCGACAGCCGGTGGAGGTCTGTGCGATGCGCGCAGACAACCTCCGCTGCCGCCGGCACTTCCTCTGGGGCTTCTATGAGGACCGCCAGCATTACATGACCTTCTGGTGCTCCACCATAGAAGTCCTAGCGGAAGACCACTGGTCTCCCTGCTCCAACAGTTAAAGGTCCGTACAAGCGACTTTATTGGTTGTTCGTGTGGACGTTTAACTGTTGGAAATGGGAGACCAGTGGTCTCTGCCGGCCAAGTTGCACCAAGTTAACCCCTGACGGTGAACCTACCGATTTCCGCTCCTGTCATCTACGCAGCATTGCAGGGGTTAACGGGAGCGAAAATCCATAGGTTCGCCGTCAGGAGTTAAAAAGGCTGTGCGAGTGAGCCTATTAGTCGCCTGCAGGGTCCTCCTCTGGCATCAGGCCAATAAGCTGGACACTATGATGGCGACGAAACTTAAGGGCCTTATGCGATCCAGAATAGCGTGAGTGATCAAGACCAAAACAGGCTGCTTGACCTCTGACCCTGAAACTATTTCGGACAGGTTTGCCAAATGTTATGCTTATTTGTATGATGGCAAGAAAACCTCCTCATCCTTTTCACAAGACTTATAGAAGTTCCTCTTGGAATATAAGCTCCCTTCACGTACAACCTTAACACAAGCTGACCTCGACGACCCTATCACACTGGACGAGGTTTCGGCGGCTTTGAAATTTTTTAAGAACCCCAAGGCTTCAGGCCCAGATGGTCTGACTGCAAGGTATTATAAGTCTATTACCGTATGTCTTCTCCTGCATCTAACGAAATTGTTTAACTCATTTATGACTGGGGAGGCACAACTATCTTCAGATATGCAGAGAGCCAAGATAGTTGTCAGGATTCTATCCTGACTGCAGGATATTTCAAGTTTAGCCCTTCGTTTGCTATGTATTTAAGACATGTTCTGTGTATTTATGTTCAGCTGTGTTTGGTTATGCCATATCTATGCCTCCCCCACCTGAAGCCTATGCCATTACCACACCTGACCTAACAACAGGCTTTATTACCCTGCCTCCCTCACCTGAAGACTATGTCATTCACACCTGACCTAATGACCAGGCCTATATCTGGACACTCCCCTGTTTGTTAGGCACCTTTACATTACAGACTGTGATGACCTTACAGTCTGTGTAATTTACCTGACTAAAGAACCTGGTTCCATTGGAATTAAGATTACCAGACTCAAATTCCTCAACTACAGAAGCCTGTGTATCTTTATAAGAAGTCTTATTGGAACATCAACTCTGCTTCATTGATTCTGCCTGCCACAGGTACACCTGCTACAGATTCCTATACTCCTTATAGCTCCAATATCTCACTTGGACCACAGCTATTAACTCTGGGGTAAGAACTGTAATCACCTGTGTATATCTGCCTACCTGCTTTCATAGCTGTTGTTGCTACAACAGCTCCAATTGGATTTTCTCTTAGACTTCATGCTATGAACTCTCATGTCCGTTATCTTATGCTTTGCTTTATGAATTGTCTGCAACACAAGATATAACTTGCCTGCCTTGGATTAACGCATCTGTCTCTGTTTTTTTTGTACTTGGTTCTCATTATGAATAAAGACCAGCAATCTGATTTAACTGATTTAACCCCGAGCTGAGACTCTTTCCTGACCTGGTTAGGTTCCTGACAATAGTAATGCTTCCTGAAGAGGGTAAAGATCCTTCTCTCTGCACTAGCTACAGGCCTATTTCCCTCATTAATATAGATTTGAATTTTTTTTTTTTGCGAAGGTCCTTGCCCTTCGATTGAACCATGTTCTGCCTGACCTGGTCCATCCGGGTTGAGACGCTCCGTATAATGTTTGGGGAACGTGGAACTTGATCCACTCGTGTCTCTAGATGCAGAAAAGGCCTTCAACCGGGTGGACTGGGTGTATCTATAGTCCACTATTCAGGCATATGGATTTAGGGGGTTCTTGAAGGGTGTGCAAGCCCTCTATACACGGCCCTCCGCTGTTGTGGATATAGGCACATTCCGCTCTTAACCCTTTTCAATTATGGGTGGGACCCGTGGGATCACCTCTATTATTTGCACTGGCCATTGAACCCTTAGCACAAGCTATCCGTCTACACCCTAATATTAGGTGCCTAACGTAGGAGACCATAGCTACAAGCTTAGTCTGTTTGCAGATGACGTCCTGCTATCTCCGATGTCCCCTTTAACATCACTGCCTAATTTATACCATCTGCTAGGGAGATTTGGGGAACTCTCAGGATACATGATTAACTCTGATAAGTGTGAGGCCCTGAATGTAAATCTCCCTCACCCCTTGGTAAAACCTTTAACCCTTAATATTGATTTTAAGTGGCAGTCACTACACATAAGATCATTGGGCCTTAACATCACCCCTCCCCACCAACAGATGTACTCTGCTAATTATCAAAGATTACTTTTACAGTTGAAACAAGATCTGGCCACATGGTCTCCCTATGATTTATCTTTTTGGGGGAGAATATACGCGGTAACAATGCCTAAGCTGCTTTTTCTATTTCGCTCCATCTCATTGTCAGTCCGAAGAATGGACTTAAACAACCTCCAGAGGGCCATTGAACGATTAATTTGACAGGGTCAAATACCGTATTGGCTCGGATATAGGCCGCCCCCGTATATAGGCCGCACCCTAAAAGTTTGGTGCTTTTTTAAAGAAAAAGTTTTTTTCTTTAAAAAAGCACCAAATAAACATGCTGCCACTCTGTCCTCTCCCCCCCCGAGATATGCTGCCACTCTGTCCCTCCCCCCCCGAGATATGCTGCCACTCTGTCCCCCCCAACCTATGCTGCCACTCTGTCCTCCCCCCGAGATATGCTGCCACTCTGTCCCCCCCCCCGACTTACCAGAGCAGACTCCCGGGTGTCTTGTGGGGCCGGAGGGGGACATCTATGCACATCGTGTATGCAACTCCCGGTGCCAGCACTCAGCGGAAGTGCCGGCACCGGAAGTTGTATACGCATATTGCGTAGATGTCTTCCGCCGGCCCTGCAAGACACCCGGGAGTCTGCTCTGGTAAGTCGGGGGGGGGGATGTACAATGCATCATGCGGACGTTCACCTGCAGCGGCGCATCGCTGCTGCCGGTGAATGTCCACGCGATGCGCTTAGACAACCTCCCGTGCCGGCACTCCCCCCGTGGGAAGTGCTGGCAGGGGAGGCTGTCTGAGCGTATCAGACAGTAGGATACAGGTCCCCTGCACCGCTGCGGGGGATCTGTATCCTGACCCCGCTGCCTGCCCGGCGCCCGGGACTGCATGTCCCGGGCGTCGGGCGCTAGACCCCGAATATAGGCCGCACCCCCACTTTAAAGACTTAAAGTGGGGGGGAAAAGTGCGGCCTATATTCGGGCCAATACGGTAAGTAGATTTTCTAAAGCCACTCTCTACAGACAGAAGACAGAATTGGAATCAGATCTATGTGGTGGTGCACACTTGGGATGGATGATGTGGCATTCGAATCTGAACAAAGCAGTCGCTTCTAACAGTCCCACCCTCTCCTGTTCGCTTACCTTATGGTACCGAATTCAATACAAGTATCAACTCACCAATAAAGGCACCCGTTTGACTCCACTAAAATTTGGCATGTACTCAAAATGGAAAAATTACTGCAGATATACATGAAACATCACATTTGTTCCACCTCACCTGGGAGCCTTGGATGGAGAAGTTTGCTCCGGCGGACGCCACATTGTCTTTCCTCTGAAAATGGGGGACGTTACGAGGCTTCATTAATCCTATAATTTTAGGCTTTTTCTCTTTTCCTCTTCTTTTTTCTTTTTCTTCCTTTCACTACCATGATTTTCATTGCTTGAGTTATCAATTATAGAGCATATTGCTAGCAGTTGTATACTGTCAAGCTTTCAGAGGACCAACTTTGTATTACCACGTGCACAGAATGATTGCATGGATCTCATTGCATGACCCGGCTTTCTTTTATGCTATTGTTGTATACTTATGCAAGGTAGTACAAATAGAATAACATTAATAGTTTAGAGCTTCTTGATCCAAGGAGAAATCCGATTGCCTCTTGGAGTCAAGAAGGAATTTTTTTCCCCTGATGGCAGAATTCGAAATCATCTTATATACTAATAAAATACCACTTTAAAAAAAAAAAAAAAAAAAAAAAAAAAGCAAATGGGGCCTTGGATTAGTAGACAACCCTCTTTTCACCAGTGCTGTGAAGCTGTCAGTTCCCTCCCTCCTGGGGGCTACTCCTGTCAAGACTCATGACAGACTAGTTAGACCCATCTCCTTCCTGGGGCAGTCTCAAATCTATAATAATTACAATACCTCCAGTTGCAATTTTGGTAAAAAAAATATTTCCTAAAAATTACTTTTTCTGATTAAGGTTGAGTGCCTTTTTGGATAAATTGCAGAACCATCCCTCCCCAGATTTGGTAATATTTTTCTGGTTTGTCGTCAGGTTTCCATACAGGAATTGTAGAACTGGAGACTCTAGAATGGCTAAATCTCATTTCATATACTGATGCGATAGAGCTACTCCTGCCTCAAGAACAGTTGAGGCTCAACTGAGCCAAACTCCGGGGCGGCAGGTGCTGGAGAGCTGGGAGACACGCAGGGCACGGACGGCCGTGGATGGAACAACGGCTAGAGGAGCTCAGGTAAAACACGGGCTACACCGTTGAGCACGCCCCCGGGAGTCCCAGTGTATAGCTTTTAAAACCTCTTCAGGTTGAGCTCTCCCTTTCTAATGATTAACTCGCGTTAAAACCGTCTGGTCCCCAGTAGCCCAATTGGACAGCAGGTTGTGTGAAATAAACTATAAGTCTAAACGTGAGTAGCTGTCATGGGAATGGGAGTAAAATGAGTAGTCCCTTAACGTGGGATGGAGCACACGCCAAACGTCAAAGAGATTATGTCTCATGAGCCTTTCCAAGGGTCTGTTTGAACTGAAGAGCGGTGTAGACCCTCCGAAATCAGAATTTTTTTTTTTTTTTTTTTTTTATTTGCAATGTTTTCAGTGCAGGATGGTTAGAGGTCCTCTTAGGGACCTCTTGAACATGTTATTAATGCCAGTTATGTCACAATGACATCACTTAGCTCACTTTATTGTTTATTTGTTTTTTTTTTATTTATGGCAGCCATTACAGGAGATCAGGAAGCAGAAAGCCAGCTATGCTGGCTTTTGCTGACATGGGGGAGTCCAGGCTGTCAAATGAAGGTCAGGACGTACCGGTACGTCCATGAGGGTTGCTTGAGATGCGTTTTATAGACGAACCCGTACATCCATAGGGGACTGAAGGGGTTAAAGTGAGTCTCCTGGATCATAACAATATCCGCGTGGAGTGTATAGTTTCGTATGCCTTTGAGGCTTTTGTGTGAAGAATTAAGCCCATGTGTGTTATGTGTAATTACCTTTAGTGTGGTCCCCCCCGGAGACATCTTCACTTTCTGCCATCACCTGTATTGCGTGTGACATTGACATAGACATTCGCAAGAAGCCTACTTTGTTCACTAGATAAAAGAAAAATAAAGAAAAGGGAGGGTCAATATAATATAGTTGAGCGGGAATATTACACGGAGGAAAGCTCAGAAGGACTCGGGGCAGGAGGGGAAAACACCACAGTTATGTAAAAAAGAGGAACTAGCTTTGGTCTGAAACGCTCGTCACTCAAAGATTTCGATCTCAAACAATATAACAGAATTGAGTTGTTGCAGAAAGACTAAAAACTATATACGTCTCGGGATAAGTGCAGGACTTATTAAATGAGATCTGGTTGAAGAACCAGGGTAAATGCCTAAGCCTCAGCCCAAATCAGTGTGAACTGGTTCTAAGTAGGGACCCAGGTAACTAAATGGGATCTACTGCCAAGATGAACTAGATTACAAGATTAACAGTGCATAATGTGGCACAAAAAACCTAATTTTATGACAAGACACGGAGGCTCCTATTGCTTAACTCTTTCTTTACTGAATCATATAGCAGCAAGAAAATTTGAATAGAGATAAAAGTTAAATACAACATGTGGCCCCAACAGCCAATCCCAACACAGCACTAAGTATAACTCTAGTCTCCTCCCGGAAGTCATCCTCTTTCTTTGCTGCTCACTGGATCAGATAAGTATCATCCAGTGTATTATATTATATTTTTATTATTATCGTTTTGCATATATTTCGGTATATTGTTTCTTGATTATTGGGATTATTCCTTGTCTTTTATTGCTTTTCTTATGTCTATTTGGTTATTTTTCCCATTTTATTTCCCTGTGTCTCCCTTTGGTTTTTGGCTGTTGCCCTTTTCTTTTCCCCGTTTGGAGCCCTGTGTCTCCCTTCAGTTTTGGCTGTTGCCCTTTTCTTTTACCCGTTTGGGGTCCTGGTCTCGTCTGGCGTTACTTACCTTGCTCCGGTATGTCCAGTTTCTCCTTTCATCGCCTTTCTCTGACGGCGTAACCTGCTGTAGTTTCTCCTGCTCGCGTCTCTCTGAGACGCTCTATCGGCGGTTTCCTGCGCATGCGCGCGGCCGCCGATACTGCACAGCGGCTTCGCGGTTCTTTCAGTCCACGCGGCTTTTCTGTTGCGACAGTCAGCTCCGTCGTTCACGTCTCTTTCAACGTTTGTTCTTCGTGTTCCCAGGCAGGGGTAAGCTCCCAACCTGGTTTCCAGCTGGGGAAAAGCATTCTTTTTCCCCTCTCTCCTCCTACGGATTTTCCTTGGTGTCGCGAGACAAATAATTAATTAATTGTATTCCTTTTGGCTGATAACATGCCTAAAAATATTAAAGATGTGCCTTCTCAGGCAGAGAGTGTTTCCCCTGAAGGGGATTTAGATGCTGTACCTATTTTGCCCATTGCCACTGGGACCTGTGATCTCCCTTCCACTTCAGGGCCTCATTTAGATTTTCAGAGGTCAGTTTCAGAGGCCATTTTAGCAGCCATGGGTTCCATGACATCCACCTTGTCGCACTCAATTGCACAAGCTATTAATACTTGTCATCAGACATCTATATCTGCCTCCACTGCCCCTTCCCACCTGGGTGCTTCAACTTCTCTGGAAGCAACAGCGCCCAAAAAGGCTTTATCTAAACAGAAACACATTTACCCCCCCCCCCCGACCTCCAGAATTGTTGGACATGGCGATGTACATACCGCCCCAAGATAGCGTGGCACCAGCGCGCAAAAGAGCCTATCCGCGCCAGGCAGAACGGGCGCGGCGGTGGAAGTGTGCCAAGACACTCCCCGAGGACTCAGATTCGGAGCTTGACTCCGCTGAGGAGGTTGTGCCATCTGAGGTTTCCTCAGATTTTGAGGAGGATTTGGATGAGGAACCTTTGGATTCCTTGGAACCAGGTTCCCCCAAACAAGAGGACCAACGGGTCTCTCATTCTTCCTCCTCGGCAGGGATTTTGGATCCCCAGGGGGATTCTTTGTTTGATCCGGAGAATCTTCACCACCCCCGATCATCGGAATGGGTACCGTCAGCACATATTGCTCAGTACCTGGAGAAATGGGTCAGACGCCCTCTCTCCAAATCCGCCAGAAATAAATTGAGGGCGGAATGCCCTCGCCCTATTGTTCCTAATAAGGTCTGCGACACGCCCTCTGTGGATCCAAAAATGATCCAATATTTAGCTAAATCTGGCTGGAATCCTAGAAAGGGCTTAGAGTCTGCCCTTAAATCCTGTCAGGATAAACATCTGGATGTTTTTGGCCAATTGACCAAATTATTTGAATTGGCGTCTAATGCCAAAGAGAAAGGAGAATCGGTTGATCCGGACACCCTTTTGGGGTGGATACAGAGAGCAATTTGTATTGCAGGGAATGTCAACACTTCCTTCTGCATAGAAAGACGTAAGGCCATCCTTCTAAAGGGGGAGCCTAAGTTGGCCAACCTTGCCCTGTCTGAGGCAGGTAAAGATGCTCAGGGTCTCCTGTTTGGAGATTCCTTTATAAAGGAGCTGGGGCAGTTTGTCGGTGCCTTTACGGCCTTGGATAAAGCCCAATCGTCCATGAAAAGAGTGTTTGAGACCCGGGTCTCCACCAGGGCCGGCAGATTCCGGGGCCGTCTGGCCGGCCGTACTTCCTTCGGTTCTTCGAGAGGCTCCTTCACTCAACAACCTCCACAGCGGGAATTTAAGCAGCCCTCACCTTTCTTCCCTTCGCGAGCCAGACCATGGCGCTCCAGGGGATCGGGAAGAGCCCATAGACGTCCATATGGTGAGTACACAACTAACCACCCCTTCTTTCCCGCTTTAGGTGGGCGGACGTCTCCACGCTTGGCAGAACCTAACGGCAGACGCGTGGATCCTGGATTGTGTTCGAGGTTACACAATAGAATTGGTTGTCTACCCATATCAGACGGTTCTTCCCTCTCCTATTATGTTTTCCCAACAGGAACAACTGTTAATAGACAACGAATTGACCACTCTGTGGGAAAAGGGCGCGATCGAAGTTGCCGCAGAAGGAACCCCAGGTTATGTCAGCAACATATTCCTGGTTCAAAAGAAAGGAGGCAGTTTCCGTCCGGTCATCAATCTCAAATCTCTAAACCTTTTGGTACGTTACAGGCACTTCAAGATGGAGGGGATCCATCTTCTTCGCGATTTGCTGTTACGGAACGATTGGATGGCAAAGTTGGATCTACAGGACGCCTACCTCACGGTTCCCATGGCAGAACAATCCCGAGATCTTCTACAGTTTTATTGGAAAGCGCGGAAATGGCGCTTTACATGTCTTCCATTTGGACTCTTGTCAGCTCCATGGTGTTTCACCAAATTGCTTCGTCCAGTGGTGTCGTGGCTTCGCACTCAAGGGGTGAGACTTATTATCTATCTGGACGACATTTTAATCATGGCCCAGGATCGTCAGACGCTGTTGTCCCACCTTCGATCGGCGATCTCATTCCTTTCGGGGCTGGGGTTTCTCATCAACGAGGAGAAGTCATGTATGGAGCCGTCTCACACAATGGAGTTTCTGGGGTTCATGGTGGATGCCGAACAGGAGATGCTCAGTCTTCCGACTCCCAAGATCCGTTCGATTCGCAAAGAACTGACTCGTGCTTTGCAACGTCGGACCATTTCGATTGGTTGCCTGGCCAGGATTGTGGGTCTGCTCACGTCATCAATCCAAGCGATTTTTCCAGCTCCGCTCCATTACCGGGCTCTTCAGCGTTTGAAGATAACTCCCCTCCGCGCAAGTGCGTCCTATGCGGATCTTGTTCCTCTGGACGCAGACTGGAGGGACGAGTTACGCTGGTGGATCCGGAATCTGGAGGCGTGGAACGGCAAGGCTATCGTAGGTCCACATCCGGATTTCACCATCGATTCGGATGCCAGCCTGCATGGATGGGGAGCTCATTGCGAAGGTCTAACTACGGGAGGCAGGTGGTCTCCAGAGGAAGCTGGGCTTCACATCAATTCTCTGGAGCTTCTCGCGGGCTCTTTTGCCATTCGCAGTTTCTCGAAGGACCATGCCAACATCTGTATCAGACTCCGGATGGACAATGTTTCGGCGGTGCGGTACGTCAACCATTTCGGAGGTACACACTCCAAGGCGCTAGCGGATTTGGCTCGAGAGTTCTGGGATTACTGTCTGAGCAGGAACATTGTCGTCCGCGCGGAATACTTACCTGGCTTACACAATACCGTGGCCGATTGGAACTCTCGGTTCCTGCGGGATTCCAGCGATTGGAGATTGGATCCGGCGGTGTTCCTTTCTATCGTTTCGAGATGGGGTCCACTTTGTACAGACCTATTCGCTTCCAGACTCAACACACAGCTTCCGACTTATTTCAGCTGGCGACCGGATCCAGGAGCGGCGGCAGTGGATGCGTTCGCACAGCATTGGTCCGGGGGCACCCAGTACGCTTTTCCCCCATTTTCCGTGATTCCGCGTACCTTGCTCCAAGTACGGCGTCAAGGGGTTCAGTTGGTGCTCATCACTCCGCTTTGGAGGTCATAACCGTGGTTTCCTCCATTGTTGGAGCTGTCGATCGACCAGCCCAGACTGTTGCCGCAGTTGCCTCTTCTGCTGTTGAGCCCGGAGGGTCATTCCCATCCTTTGATTCAGGACGGGTCTTTACGTCTGGTGGCATGGTTAATTTCCGGGGACCTTGGTTGATCCACGGAGTTTCGGACACAACTAAGCGACTTCTGGCAGAGTCTTGGCCCCGGGAACCAGAAGAGCTTATGGATCAGCCTGGAGAATTTGGTCTAGCTGGTGCTTGGCTAGGGACTTGGATCCCTCTTCAGCACCTCTGAATGCAGTTCTCCAGTTCCTCTCATCCCTCTTTGACGAGGGCAGGGCTTACCGCACCATTAACGTTTACCGGTCTGCGATTTCGGCATCTCATGCCGGGCTCAACGGTTGTCCGATCGGTAAACACCCTCTGGTTTGTCGCTTGATGAAAGGAACACGGCTTAGCAGACCTCCTCGGCCTAAGTATTCGTCCACTTGGGATGTTTCTTGTGTTCTCTCCTTCTTGGCCGGCGAATGTGGACCTTTCCCTGAAGGACTTATCGGCTAAGTTGCTTACCTTATTATGTTTAATATCATGCAAGCGAGTCGCGGATGTTCGAGCTCTGGATGTTGACGGTCGTTCTTTCGATCCGGCAGGGGTTACGTTTAATATATCCAGAAGCACCAAGACTTCAATCAAATCTGTTTCTTATCCAGCTTTTCCATCTTCTCCATCGTTGCGTCCTGTGCTTTGTCTCCAGGAATACGAGAGGCGTACGGCGCGTTTGCGATCTCCATCTCATCCTAATCTTTTCATATCTTTTAAAGCACCGTTCGGACCAGTTTCTTCCACTACTTTGGCTCGGTGGTTGAAGCGGATTCTGGGTCTTGCTGGGGTAGACACTTCTGTGTTTGGGCCTCATTCCTCTAGGGGTGCCGTTGCAACGAAGATTATCAGTCTCGGTGGACGTTTGGAGGATTTAATGAGAGCGGCTGACTGGTCCAGACCGTCTACTTTTAAAGAATTCTATTTTCGACCTTCTCCGCATCTTTTTTCTCCTATTGTGGATCAGCTTTAAACTTGCAATAGGAGCCTCCGTGTCTTGTCATAAAATTGCATGATTTTACTATTACCATGACGTAAAGTCATGATTTTATTAAAGACACGGAGGCGAGTATTGCTTCCCACCCCCTTTTTCGCTTTGTGGAACTCGCTCCCACCCGATGACTTATGGTGGATAGGGGGTAGGTTTTATGTCTTTCGATCTATATCTTTGTTCTATGGATGCCATGTTTGTCATTTTGGTTTGTTTTACCTTATTCTGATATTGTCTGATTTTCACGAGTTTCATGATTTATTTAGGTCTCCTTGCTTCCCTCCTGTTTCAGGGTTGCATTACACCGGAACTAATCTATAGATTCCTTTTATTTCTTGTCTCCCTGCAGTTTGACCTGAGTGCACGGATTCTCCAGTTCCGTTTGGGGTTTTGCCGTTGTTCATGCCGTTACAGTCTGCCTCACGCCGGGTGTTGGTCCTGGTTGTGCTGATCAAGTTCGCCTGTCAAAGAAAGAGGATGACTTCCAGGAGGAGACTAGAGTTATACTTAGTGCTGTGTTGGGATTGGCTGTTGGGGCCACATGTTGTATTTTACTTTTATCTCTATTCAAATTTTCTTGCTGCTATATGATTCAGTAAAGAAAGAGTTAAGCAATACTCGCCTCCGTGTCTTTAATAAAATCATGACTTTACGTCATGGTAATAGTAAAATCATGCAATTGAACTGGTGAAGTAAGCAGGCAAATCATTCAAGTCTCCTCCCACACCCTCTACAAGAGCAAGACCTGAGAGGGGGAAAAGAAAAAAGGAAAAAAAAATAAAAGGAGGGGGACAGTAGATTTAAGCCCTCTCAAATATGCAGACGGCATCTATCTAGACCCCAACCCATGAGAAGGTAAACAAAAAGGTACCAATGCAAAAATGTCAAACATATACAAGATACAAATGTTAGGCTAGGGAAACTTAATATACCACAGGATGGGGCCTAGTAGCCCCAGCAAGTACCACTTGTACCACTTGTAAATAAGTATGCTGTCCCAAAAAGAAAATGTCCTCAAGCAATCGGGTGTCCTTTAAAATATAAATATACAATATGGGGCTAGCTGGGGGGCATCAATACACAACAGGGGTGTGACGGACCGACCAGGGACCTACGGTTGTCCCTCTCCGCCAAGAGCGACAATCCGTAGGCAACATCCCAAGCAAAGTAAAGAGATATCGCTATCCAGTACCCAAATAACCAGGCAAGACTAGTGTTTAGGTACAACAAGAGGAGAACTGATTTATTTTAGACACAGGCGGCTGGATATATCCAGCAAAACACACATTAACATAAAACAAGATACTGGGATACAAACCGCCCCCTTAATTTGCCTCCCAGAGACAACAGGGGCAGTAAAGGGATTAACAGTAAAAATACAGACGCCACTAACATAAGGAATACACATTGTCTTAATTAGATCATCTCCTAGACCTTGGTAAAGTAATAATAATAAAATAATAAATGATGTCCTTCTGGCAGTTGCGCAGCCGCATCTCTACCTTAGGAGGGTCATGGAACTGGGTTCAGTGTCAATCTCAACTAGACCACTCCCCTATTTTTCATAGGATGAGGGTGCCACCGAATCTAGCTGATTTGGGCATACATTGGGAAGCATTACTTATTTGGGCACAAGGATCCTCAAGAAGAGCTGCTATCTTCAAAATTATAACCACAGAATCAGCTTGACAAGGCTATATAGCTCTAGGGCAGATCTGAACCTTAATGTCCCAATACAATCTGGCTGTGTTATCAAGATATGCCATATATTGAGGTTCCCCCAGGAGTTTTGGGGGGGGCACCTACAGGAGCCAAGTCATCTTTTAGGGTGTCTGTCAGTCCCAACTGAAATTGATCAAGTAATGCAGCCTCTTTGAAGGCTGTCTCAAGGGCAGACTGGTAGAATTGTGTTTTGTACTCCTCCACTGGTCTCTATCCTAGTCAAACGTGGCATATAATTGATTGGGCAGTGTATGTGGATCAACATAATAAGCTCCCATGGCTTGTTGGAATTAAGCCCACAAATCCAAAATAGGGCTAATGATGCAAAGCAGATAGTGACCATTGCTGCAGATCACCTGCGAGAAGGGTGATAATGGTGTGAACCTTCACATATTCAGAAGAATAGGCCCAGGGTTGCAGAGAAAACATCACTTTGCATGTGGTAACAAAGGTGTGATATTGTGAATGATCACTTGAGACAGCTGAGGCTTGACGCCTGACTCTTGAGGGTGCAGGCGTCACCTGACAACCAAGGGAGGACAGTTAATGCAGGAAGTCTGACACAGGATGGACGAGGGAAGATGGGTGTCCTAAAATGGACAATGTACTATCCTAAGATACTCTAACCACCCTGAAAAACACTAGTTGCAGACGTAGTATGTATATCATGGAAGGAAGCAACTTGAAAATACGTTGTTTAATTTTTAGTTGAGATGCTTGTGCTCATGCTGGGATATCTTAAAAATGTTGGTCTGTTTGCAGGATTTGAGAGCTGTTTTGCACTACTGTGGCCTGATCAACTGAAATTAACAACATTAACAACATTACCGCTGTACGATATATTCTTAGTTTTCACTGATATTGGACCAAAGTAACATCTACTAAAAAAAAAAATGAATAAAAAATGTGAAAAATATGAACTAAGTAGTACATATTGTGTGGCATAAATACCAAAGTGGACTTAATTTAATGTTAGTCTTTCCCAATTAATATATGGCTTACTTTAAGAACTTAACTAGTCCCACTATAAATCATACCTTTATTTCCAAATGTAAAAGTGCATATTATAATTAGTAAGGATCAAAACAGCAGTTGCATACATCATACACAACTACTACTTTGTAGTGTTATATACGATTGAGAAAGTCAGTTTTATTTTCAGAAATAAAAAAATTAAACTTCACATATTTAAAAACAAGGTAGTCTGGATTTTCAAGTAATTGTAACTTGTCCACCTGGAGCAGACTTATTCTCTTGTACATTATGCTTCTGGTCAATAGATTTACAGTGTTCAGATTGTGTAAAAATGTTGTCTTTACTTGTATCTTTTTCGCTGGAGGTCTGAATATTTTCTTCATGATTTCGGCTTTTTTCCTCTTGAGGTGCTAGTAACTGCGTTTGTGGCTCAGCCTCTTGATGTTGCAACAGTCGCTCCACCTCAATCTCCAATTCCAGTTGTTCCTCATCAGTTTCAACTTCTAGCTGCTGCATAAGTTCCTCTAACTTCTTAGCTTTACGAATTTCATTCTCCTGTATGATGGTACATAGATGTTCTGTCAACTGTTCCTTAATCTCAGTCTTCTTGTGTAGATCTAGCTTGGCTGATATGTACTCAGACTCCGCTTTATCAAACCGTTTCCTGGAGACACAAATAGAAAATGCTTCCTAGCATTATTTGCTTCCTATGGATTTTTTTTTTTTAAAATGAAAATGTTAAAAAATGTAAACAGAATAAAAATGAGCAAGGTTGACCAACTACTTTCTGCCAGTAGAACAACCTCTTATCATTGTGGACTGCACCCCATCAAGAATCCAGTAACAAAAAAAGACATTAGAGGTGGGATAAAAGAAGGTGGAGGCAGGGGAGGGCTGGCAGCCTAAGGCCTGGGGGGGCAAGTCAAGTGAAGTGGCCCGTTGTGCCACGAATCAGCCCACCATACATGCCCATCTTTTCCTGAACGCATATTCATTATAAAAATACAAACAGGATTCCAATGTGGTTCAACATAAGTAAATTTAATAGCCTCAAAGGATGGTAAAAAAAAAACAAAAAAAAAAAACAAAACACAAGCAAAACCTAATGTCCCCCTGATGCTCAGCCAGTTAAATGCCCCCCATGATACTGGCTGAGGATTATGGGAAGTATAGTACACAGCAGCAGGAGAATTGTAAAGGCTAATATGAGTACCCTACCAGGATCATACCTTAAAGTGGGCTGATTGGGGACAGAGCTGACACTGAAGAGCTGAATGGGGACAGAGGTGACACCGGGAGGGTCTGATTGGGGACAGGTGACACTGGGGATTTGAATGAGGACAGCATTGACATGGGGGGCCGAAAGGAGACAGAGGTGACACTGGGAGGGGCTGATTGGGGACAGAGGCGACACTGGGGAGCTGAATGGGGACAGCAATGACATGAGGGGCTGATTGGGGACAGAAGTGACACTGGGGACACACATACAAAAAAAATATTATATAGCTTGTACAAAAATAAATTGGTTTACTAGCCTTCTACTTCCACTTTTCGGGGGTTTCTTCTAGACCTCCATCCCCTATGTATACAGGATGTCAGTGACACGACATCCGGTGCTCCAGCAGTCTGAGTGCGAGGGGGCGGACCTTTCACCCCTCACGCTGCTCCCATCACTATGCGGCCATCAGACTGCTGGAAAACTGATCTAAACGGCCGCTGGGTGCTGATGTCGCCGGAGCTACGGAGCAACAATCTGATGGCCGCATAGTGATGGGAGGAGCGTGAGGGGTGAAAGGTCCGTGCGAGGGGGCGGAGCTTTCACCCCTCACACTGCTCCCATCACTTGGCGGACATCGCATACGGCCGCTGGGGGCTGATGCCGCCAGCCGGCGCTACTTTAATACTTTATTTCATTTAATAGCCGATCCGGCTTGCCATATTAAATTAAAAAAAAAAAAGTATTAAATAGCGCCGGCCAGCGGCATCAGAACCCAGCGGCCGTTTAGATTAGAGTTAGGGTGGCCTGGGGGGAAATTGCCCCCCTGCCCAGCCCGCCCCTGGGTGGAGGGATGTGCAGCACAGAAAGGAGGTGGGAAAAAAAAAAAAAAAAAAGGAAGGCAGAAGGCTGTGGCAAAAGTGATACACGGGGGTTAATTCTTGTGTGATTTTTTTGATTGAGGGCACATGTCATAGCCCTGCATGCTGACCCAGTGATCTAACATTAAGCTTCACTGTGCTACTAATTTACAAGCAAAAATTGTTGGTTGGTTTTTATCTATATTTTATTTTACAGAGATGCTTCTCTCTACCCTACTTTAATATAGCCTGAAGCGATTTAGTGTAAATTCAGCTGGAGCTAATAGAAAGTGATACAGATTGTCAGCTCCACTACAACACAGAGCTAAGAACTGAGTTGAAAAATACCAGGAAAAAGGAAAGTGGAGAGTGCCGCTAGTTTTCCCAACCATGTATCCCTTCGGCATTTCCAATCAGCGATTAAAGAAAATCAAAACGCTGCCCTGCAGGATGGGGGTCTACACATCACTTACAGCCTCCCTGTGCCATTCCTCCCATACACACATACTTACACATCCATGTTATCACACACACATTCATTCACTCACTCATTCAGAAACATTAATTCACTCATTGATATACCGATTCATTCCCTCATTCACAGATACTCATTTGTTCCCTCTGAACTGCAGGTTTCCCGGTTGCGCAGACTTCCGAAGGGGCTGCTGCTTCCTTCTGTGTTGTTCGCACTTTTGTTCCGCCCAGGGGGAAGCAGGAACGGAGCCATGTGACGTTATGTAAATTGACATGACTCCACTGGGTTCCTGCTTTCCCTGGGCGGAACAAGAGATGTTTTTCACACATACTGCACAGGTGAGCAGCAGCAATTGCCCCCTGCCCAGCCCACACCACTTTTTTTTTTTTTTTTTTTTTACAGCATTTTGCAGATAATGCCATTTTCGGCCGATATTTCAGTGCATCCCTAGTACATATATATATATATATATTTTATTTTGAAAGAATGCTTACTTAAGTATTTTTAAAATACTTTAATACAGTGAAGGAAAATACTTGTGCAAAACATAGCAATTAAACAGAGCATCTATAAGAGGTTTTAACAACACGTAAGGCGCTTACTTGGCGTGTGAAAACTCCACACATGCCTGATCAATCCGGTTACGTAAAATGCCAATGTCTGTTGAGACCAGGTCATCCAAGGCTTGCAACTGCTTCTGGATCCTCTTTAGTTTGATCGCTTCTGCCTGGGTTTTTTTGGACCTAGATACAAATTTCCATTATGGACACTGAAATGATTTACAGAAAAAGGAACATAAACACTCTTAATGTTAAATCTACGGCTGCATGCAGTGGCATATAGGGAGATATATAAGGCATATCAGGGGGCACAGTAACATATAGAGGGGTGTAAGGCATATCTGGGAGGTGAAGTGGCATATCAGGGGGTATAAGGCATATCAGGGGGACAGAGTGGGAAGCCTGGGGTCAGATGTGCATAACTGGAGGCAGGTTGGAAAATAAAAAGGAAATAAATACAAGAAATGCATTTTTCTCAATCAAAGTTTGTATTAAATTTGAAAAAAATTGTTAACTAATAATATTGATTAGTAAAACTTTTTTCTTATAGGGTAATCTTATACTTTTTTTTCTAAATTAACATTTAAATTTAGAAGGAGTTGTCTTACATTTAGGGTTGTCTTATAATCGAGCAAATATGGTAGATAACGGTGCTATATGAAAAAATTATGATAAAAATCTGCCACTGCACAGACTCCAAATATACCAGAAGTGTTAACTGTAAACATATTACTCTCACTAGTGAAGGGAAACACCAACATACACACATCTGGCTCTCCCTCAGATCACACACCTAAGAACTCAGACTCTTGATACCACTAGGTCTGCTACATACTTGCTCACCACCATTTTCATCTCTGGCATTACTCCAGCTTACCTCTGTAGATATAGCATCTATAAATACAGATGCACAAAACTTTTAAATGCACATAACAATTGTCAATTCTTTGCCTTTCAAAACTACTGTCAAACATTTTGTTGAGTTGACAATGTGTTATATATTCACTTAAGTGAAGATTCTGTAGTTGATTTACTGACCTCTCAGCAATGGCTTTTGCAAGAAGAGCTCTCTTTCGTTTATTCTTCTCTTCTATCAATCTTTGTTCCAGCTGAAGCTGACCCAGACCAGGTTTATGTTTCCTGTTGGGATAAAGTAGATTAAAGCATTGACCTATATTTCACAGCAGAAAAAGTATAAAATAAGTATCCTATTTCTGTGATAGGATAATATTTAGTGAAAAAGTACCAGTTTGACTTTCCAACAGATGTTGGTGGTAATGCTGTCTGATGCACCATATAATCAAATTACTGCTTGTTAAAGTGATGCAAAAACAGGAGGATACATCTGGGTGATCTCTGGGAGGTACTACAGCTCTCTTGGTGAACCTGTTACATTGGTGGCGGCAGCGGTATCCTCCTTGCAAACGTCCCAGTGAAGTACCAGCAGCAAGCTAAAGATGGTTCCAGCACTACAGGACGTGTTGGTGCGCAGCAGAGTCGCAAGCTACCTGAATGCCTGGATGGAGGCTCTCAGAGTGGACCAGGGTGTCCATGGAATAGTCCTCTCATCCTCCAAGGAATGGTACGTGCTACAATTAGATTGGCGAATGCTGGATCCTGGAGTAGGCCAACTGAGAACTCTGATTGTGCTCAGCAGTGTGCCCCGGGGGAGGTGGATCTTGTGAGTATTGTGCCCCCACCAGAAGCACAAACAGCCATGCAGAGCGCAGCTGGACTCTTCCCGCTCCCTTCCCTCACCCCAGACACTCTGCCCTATTCCCTGCGATATGGCCCAGAAACTGACAGAGACCCCCCCCTGCATGTCCCAGCTGAACTGCTGGCATCGAGGCAGAGCACTGCTGGCCTCTGTCCACCCCTTCCCCTTGTTCCCAAGCCTGACCGCAGCAACCAAGGAGGGTCTGGTCGGACAGCCCCAGAGTTAGCGGTGGCCCTGGATTTTACAAATGAAGCTGAAGCGCTGGCTTCTGCCCACTCCCCTCTGTGACCCCAGCTCCATTGGCTTTACCACCGCAATGTTGCTCAGAGGTGGTGACTTCTATGGATCCTGTAACCCCAGCAGAAGTGTTGGCAATGGGAGAGAGGCAGATAGACATCTCTCCACAGCAGATGGAGTATACAGGAGGGGATGCATGTGGCTTCCCTCCCCTCACAGTGGATCATCCAAGCATTTGTACCATGCAGGTGGATTGACTACGGTCGCCACCTGCAGTCCCCAGAGGTGCAGGGCAGCCAGCCCAGAACCCAATATGGAAGGGACCCCAGCCTCTGTCTTCTCCCCAGCGGCTGAGACGATTCCATGGAGAAGGCACATTTGGCCCTTGTTCCCAGCGGCAGTTACGTTACTGGAGAGAAGCAGAGCGCTGGGTGAGTAATACTCTTGTTAAAAAATTGTTTTGGGGAGTACCAAGTTGTGGCTGGCAGTGATGGTCCAGATCTACAGACTGACTTCGGAGTCAAACCGTCTGTGGTCTAATCAGACTTCAGTCTCCCCCAGAAAAAGGAGATATGTGACATAACTGTCCATCACTGGGGCCCCTGGAGAGGACTGAAAGCAAGCCTGCTACCCACAGATTGTGGACCCCGTCTCCCTGCCCTGGTGAGTGGGACTGTTGTCCTTGCCTGGGACCCAAACTCCCCAGTCTTTACGTGCACCCCAGTACTGGTTAGTGGCACAGGTGCCTCTTGCAAGCCCCCTGCATCCACAACTCTAGGAGCAACGGAGCTGTGCTCTCCAACTGAACTGGTTGCAGACCCGATTGGGTCTGGCCCCAGTTCAGTCTTCTTTTTAAAGGGGAGATATGTGACAGAATGACCTGTCATACAGGGCCCCAAGGTACTCAGAGATAGCTCCACCCTGGCTGCCAAACAAAGATAGCACAGGTAGGAACTCCATTGTTTAACTAATCCCATCAATAGGATTTCTGCCAGGGGAAAAATGTGGTGTTGAATGCATATATCTGTTAATTTATGTTAATGCAGTTCTGTGGATATAGGAGTGTGTGTCTTACAACAATAAAAACTGTTCATTCCTGCTGTACTCAATTCAAGGTAGTTATGTGTACCCAATAAGTAGACACATGGTTCCAAAATGTGTATGCTGGCTGGTGCTGGAAGTTATTCCAGGAACAACAGGAGGATACATCTGGGTGATCTCTGGAAGTTACTACAAACACAAATTAAATGTTTTATTTTAGCCAGAACTCTTAGATTCTGGTAAAAGATCAAGAGGGGGATCATTACAGACTTACATCCTGTAAATGACCAAGGAAAACATAAAACCCCCATCAAAATATAATGCACTGGACCTAGTGTATAATACAATTTTGTTTTGAAAATGGAAACGGGTACCTGTAAGACTTGAGAAGCTGTGCAAAAATCAATGCTAGGCAGAACCTAGACCACCCCATACACAGTTACTGCACTGCTGAGGGGAAAAACAGGGCTTTAAAAAGTTGAAGCTTACTGCAAAACACTGCTGATGTCATAATCCGGCATCTTAACCCCCCAGAACTTTTATGGCAGCTGTCTTCAGCAGAAGACTAAGGAAAGAGGAGGAAAGATCGGTGTCCTAATGCCTTGCAGGATGAACTCTGGGTGCCTGCCCAACCATGAGGCTCCAACAGACCTACGAGTTGACCAACCAGAGTGAGTAAAACAAAACATGTCTCTGCCCAGGACAGGACAATACGGAGCAGTTATGGGTATGGTGAGAGGGGGGGGCTATAATTAAACTTCTTTCTAGTTCCTGTTAAAGGTCTGCATTGGGATGCGGGTCCCGTGGGCGCGTGCGGTTTTTCGGTAGTTGCGGGTGGTCAGACAATGTACCTGTGGGTCCCGGTAATCCATCGCACGCCCACAAGGCTATCTTCGCGTTGCTCCATCACAGCGTCTCTTCTCTTGTTCCACCCAGGAACCCAGCGGAGTCACGGGAAGTGACGTAAAATCACGCGACTCCGCTGGGTTCCTGGGTGGAACAAGAGAAGAGACGCTGTGAGGGAGCAACGCCAAGGCAGCCTTGCGGGGCTGCATAGGAAATCTGCAGTTTAGGTAAGGGGGTGACCGGGATTGACCACATATGTGGCGGGAGCGGGCGGGATTGGACACCTATGTTGTGGGAGTCGAACACACACACACACACATCGCGGGATTAAACAAAACAGTCCCGCGCAGGGCTCTAGTTCCTGTCCTGCTCATTAGGTTTCAAGAAGAAACCCATCTGTATGCTGCCGATTGGAGGAATGTGAAATATTTTTTTCTTTTCTTACAACACTCTTACATAAACTAATATGAAGTCCTATACACACACACACACACACACACACACACACAGCAACATCAACATTTTAGACTTACTAACAATTCCAACTCCTTTTTCGTTATCTCCTCATTTTGTTCTGTTCCGAGTTCTTGGGAATCCCCGCTGGTACACAGATCCTGAGAACCAGCTTTCACCTTATCTTGGCTTTCTCCAATACTAGAGGGTACAGACTTGGTAGAAAGGGCCCCATCTTGCTTCACTAATATTTCATTTTGTGCTTGTAAGGCCTTCCTTCTTTGGATTTGCTGTCTACTTAAAGCTGCAGAAGGCTGTTTCCGAGGACGAGCAACAGAATGAGGTAGTTCTAAAAAAAAAAAAAAAAAAAATAATAAAAAAAAATAATAATAATATTAAAAGAAATCAGGACACTCAGCTGGTGCCAAGTGAAGGATAACAGTGCATGTATTAATATAGGGGCAGCAAATTATGTAGTGCTGTTATAATAAATATAGATGGCGGAGACAAAATAATTCACCCTCACTTAACTTGTCTTAGCTTTGTTAAATAACTTAATAAATGCTGCTCTAGAGCTGCCATGTACTATCCCCTCTTGTCTCAGAGATTCACAGTTCTTTCAGCGCATACATGTTTCATTATACCCCATGATAATCTCACAAAAACAGTGTTGTAGTTGACTGGCTATGATTATCTGTGCATGTTTGGCAGTGGTATAAGGCAGCATCTTCAGTAGGAAATACCGTATTTGCTCAATTATAAGACGAGGTTTTTTTCAGAGCAAATGCTCTGAAAAATACCCCTCGTCTTCTAATCAGACCTCCGCTGGGGCCAGGCTGCTTACCGGTGCTTTGGTCGCGAGCAGCTTCTCTTCTACCAGCGGCAGGAGAACAGGAAGCTAGAAGAGTGTCACATAACTTTGCCTCCTTCCTCTGGGGGCGGGGCCAGAGAAGTTGCTCGCACAGCTGGGCCTCTGCAGAAGTCTTAGAGTGAGAGATCTGCAGTTCAGGTAAGGGGGTGGGGGAGGGTTTTTGAGCAAGTATGTGTGATAAATGGAATGAATGAGTATTTAAATGTTTGTGAATGAGTGTGTGATAGCATGGATGTGTAAGGGGGGTGGTGGTGGTAGCATGGCATAGGGAGGCTGTACTCACACTCCTTTCATCCCCAGGTTCCAGCATGTACTGGCTGCCTTGGCTTGATAGGAGTGTGATTGCTGTTAGCAGTTATATATATATATATATATATATATATATATATATATATATATATATATATATATATATATATATATATATATATATATATATATATATATATATATCCAGAAATGCCTTTTAACCCCCTATATGCCACTCTGCCCCATGATAACCCCCATGATAGGGGGTTAAAAGGCATATCATGGGGCAGAGTGGCATATAGGAGGGTATAAGGCATTTCTGGGGGCAGAGTGGCAACCCTGGGGGCAGATGTGCATAACTGGGGGGGCAGGTTGGCAAATAAAAAAATACATATTTTTCTCAATCATAGCTTTTATTAAATATGAAAAAATTGTTTACATGAATTAATATTTACTAGTAAAACTTTTTTTTCCTATAGGATCGTCTTATATTCAGGCTTTGTTTTTTTCCTAAATTAATATTTAGATTTTGGGGGGGGTCGTCTTATAATCGAGCAAATACGGTATATATATTAACCCCTTCAATCGCAGGGGGGTTTTGGTACATCAAAGCCCGGAGCAATTTTGCCATTTTTGCGCTATTTCGGTTCAGCGATTATTCTCTTTTCCCGTGAATAGTGTAGCCATGTAAACTATATATTGTTTTTTCAAGGAGAGATAGAGCTTTCTTTTGATACCATAGTTGGTTGATTAGCTGAAAACTTAGAATCAGAAATTTAGTAAAAACTAACTAAAATTAGAAAAAAAAATAAGTTTTTTTTTTTTTTTTTTAAATTGTCCCTCTGAATCCTCACAAAATTAGGTAAAGTGATGGAAAATCCCCTCCAAGTTCATCAATTCAGGTGTCCTGATTTCATAAATACCTAATTTATATAGATTTTCCATACTTTCCCAGCACCAGCACAAGGTGTACATTTTTTATGCCTATGGCTTAACGGTTTGGGGGTTGTGAACGGGGGCAGGAGGGTTATTCTGGCTAGATGTTATGCTAGGGCAGTGGGATGTAAGGTTTTTTTTTTTTATTTTTTTTTTTTTTTTTACACAATGGTTAGAGATCCTCTTAGGGACCTCCTGAACATGCCAGTGATGTCACAATGACATCACAGCTCACATTATTATTTTAATGATTTTTTTTTATTATTTTTTAAATGAATAAACTTTTTTTTTTTTCTGTTTCAGGACAGGAGGGGGGGTGAGAGACATGGTTTCTCACTCCCCTCCCCGTGATCCCCCTGCACCGATCACACTGATCTCTATGCAGGTCCTCACAGACGTGCATAGAGATCGCAACGTCTGTGCCTCAGTGGCATATATTTCTCAATCATAGCTTTTATTAAATACGAAAATTAGTTTCCATGAATTAACATTTACTGGTAAAACTTTTTTTTCCTATAGGGTAGTCTTATATTCAGGCTGTTTTTTTCCTAAATTAATATTTAGATTTGGGGGGGGGTCGTCTTACAATCGAGCAAATACGATATATTGTTTTTTAAATACTTAAGTTTTCGCTTTTTTTCCCCCCGCTCTCCTCCGACGTGAAGATCCTCTCCTCGCCACGAGGAACTCTTCTGTGAGCCACTCAGCAGCATGGTGTTTGCAAGCCGGCCGCCTAAAAAAATTAAAGCGGTCAGCGCGCACAGTCTTACAACCTCACCTCGTGGCCGCACCACATGAACACTGGTCTGCCAGCCCACCCGGTTCACGTGGTGTGGCTGCGAGGCGGTAAGACTTGCTCACACAGGCCGCACGTTGGACGCCCCTGACCTAGGCGCCAAGACAAATTTCTCAGTCGCCATGGCGACCTGGGATTTGTCGAGCCGTGGTATAAGGCATATCTCAGATGTACATAAAAACAAGAAATACATTTTTCATTTTTTTTATTCTGCTCTTTGTTTTTCACCCAATTTATTCATTATTTTAAATAAACAAAAAAAAACAATTTCTTACTGTAAATTTTCTTTTTCCTAGTATAGTGGCAGTACGTATGGTTCTTCTTTCCCCTCAGGACAAGCTTCTGAAAGACCAATCAAAAAGTAAACTCCTCCCCTCTTACCCATAAAAGCCGGCAAACTGGTAGAGTCCTCAGTAATAAGAAATACTACTCACTCCAACGTATAAGGGAGGGAACTATGTACTGCCACTATACTAGGAAAAAGAAAATTTACGGTAAGAAATTGTTTTTTTCCTGCGTATAGTGGCAGTACGTATGGAATATAGAAAGATCCCTTACACGAGTTTGATAGAGGCATTGACCGCTTGAAGAACATGAAGGCCAAAGGCAGCTTCCGAAGCTTCAGAAAGGTCTAGCCTATAATCAGGGGAGGGCTGGCAGCCTAAGGCCTGGGGGGCAAGTCTAGTCAACTGGCCCATTGCACCATCAAAGCGGCTGCGAGTGACATTGAAAGTGGCCGTCGTGCGGCAGTCACTCCACCAGCGCCTAATGAAATTAAAGTGGCCGGCGTGCACGCACCGCATGCCTCAGCTCTTCATCACACCACTTTTAAGACGTGGGAAGAGGAGCTAAGGCATGGCCATTGGGTCTGACAGCCGCATGATGCAGGGGCGTACCTAGAGTATTTGGCACCTGTGGCAAATCCTGTATGTGGCACCCCCCCCCCACACACACACTTTAAAACTGCATAGTTTCTATGGTTAGGCAAACATTGACAGGGGTACAGCATATTTGTTATCATTATATGCTTAGGGATTACGCGGTACCACCGTCAATGTGTGCCTATACATTGAGCCAGACACTGACAACCCCTATCACTATATACTAAGCCAAACATTGATGTGGTGTAGGCTTACCACTTTAGTGACTGGCATAGTATATAGTAGGGATGCACCGAAATGAAAATTCTGGACTGAAACTAAAAATTCAGCATTCACTTGGCCAAAACTGAAAAAAAACAAAAAAAAAAAAACTTTAAAATACTTTATTAAAAGTAACACCAAAATTAGACAAAAAAATCAACAATAATATTAACACATACACATATATATAACAACAATCACAATCCTATCATGTCCAGGTTCTAGCATGTGCTGGCTGACTTAGCATGATAGGAGTGTGATTGCTGTTTGCAATTATATATATAAATATATATATATATATTAATACTGTCATTGAATTATTCTGTCCAATAAAAGTGTTGACACACCGAAGTTGGACCAAAAAATTATTTATAACAATCACACTCCTATCATGCCAATCACACTCCTATCATGCCTAGGCAGCCACTACATGCTGGAATCTGGGCATGAAAGGAATGTGATTACGGACTCCCTATGCCACGCTATCCCCCAACACTTACACATCCATGCTATCTCAAACCCTCATTCACAAACATTCAGCATAACACCCATCACTCTCACACACTTACATTCAGCATAACACCCATCACTCTCACACACTTACATTCAGCATAACACCCATCACTCTCACACACTTACATTCAGCATAACACCCATCACTCTCACACACTTACATTCGGCATAACACCCATCACTCTCACACACTTACATTCAGCATAACACCCATCACTCTCACACACTTACATTCAGCATAACACCCATCACTCTCACACACTTACATTCAGCATAACACCCATCACTCTCACCCACTTACATTCAGCATAACACCCATCACTCTCACACACTTACATTCAGCATAACACCCATCACTCTCACACACTTACATTTAGCATAACACCCATCACTCTCACACACTTACATTCAGCATAACACCCATCACTCTCACACACTTACATTCAGCATAACACCCATCACTCTCACACACTTACTAATCCACTCTCTCCTACCTTTTCTTCTTTCACTCTCACTTTTCCTCTTCCTCCTCTTCTTCTTCTACTTGTTCTTCTTCTTCTTCCTGTCCTGTGCACTGAGCACGGAAGACGGTGGGCGTGGCTTCAGTGTTGTGCGCCGGGATTTGACATCAAGTCCCGGCGCACAGCCACAGTTGCCGCGCGCACCGTTTCTAGAGGCGTGCCGGCATGGTGGCAGCCCTCAGATGAGCGGCAGCCGGGGCGGACCGCTCCCCTCCCTCCCCCGCCAGGTACGCATGACGGCCGCATTCAATCCTGCTCGCGGCCGCTTAGTTTTTAACTTTGCGGCCGCAGCCGCATTGAATGCCTGTCTGCCGGTCGTCCGTCCGGCCCTGCGGCCCGGATTTAGGGCGGCCTGGGGGGCAATTGCCCCCCTGCCCCCCGGCCCAGCCCGCCCCTGCCTATAATGTCTAATATAAGTATTCCATGAAGACCAGGTTGCCGCTTTGCAAATTTCTTCTGGGGAAGCTAAGGCCTTAGATGCCCAGGAAACGGACATAGCTCTAGTATAGTGCGCATTAATATGAGTCGATACATCCACTTTACAGGATACATAGGCAAAACGAATAGCATCAGCAAGCCATCTAGCCAGAGTAGATTTGGACACCTCCCGGCCCGCAGATTTCCCATGAAACTGAAGAAACAGGTGGTCTGACGCACAAACTGTTGCAGTACGTTGTAAATAGACATCAAGAGCTCTTTCAACATCCAAAAGAATGCCACATGATCTCTTCTGGAGAAAAAGGATTAGGAAAAAAGGTGGGTAACACTAAAGGCTAGTTAATGTTTGTCCGCAACAGGATTTTAGGGAGAAAAGACGGTCGAAGATGCAGAACTACTTCATCCTGATGAAAGACAATGAACTCACTGGATGACGAGAGAGCCAGAATTTCACCCGCTCTTCTAGCTGAAGTGATGGCGACCAAAAAAAAAAAAAAGTGCAGTTTTTAGGGAGAGGAGTTATTAAAAATATGTCCTGTAGAGGGTCAAATGACGCAGAACACAAGGCTTGAAGAACTAGAGATAAATCCCAAGGAGGAACGGACAACCTGGAAAGAGGCCTTAGTAGAGTAATAGCCTTGCAAAAAAAAAAAAATGCCTAATAAAATGGATCTGGGGCCAAGACCAAAGCAATAAGTGACCGAGGGTGGCCACACTTGTCCCTTCAGGGTAGCCACCTGGAGACCTGCACTGAACCCCCTCTCGAGAAACTGCAAGATGACTGGAATAGAGGGAGGATAGCTATGGAACTCTTGATCCTGGCACCATTCCAAAAACTTGCTCCAAGTTCGGAGGTAAAATTCTGATGTAGACCTTCTAACCGAATTTAACAACCGCCCAGCCATAGCACTGTGAATACCTTCTCCTTTAGAATTAGCCATGCAGCATCCATGCCGTTAAGCGAAACATCTGGATGGTGTGTATATGGACATTGCGGTTTCCCAGTAGATCTGGAGATACTGGAAGTTCCCAAGAACAAATCGTCATCTGGAGCAAGTCTGAGAACCAGCCCCAGTTTGGCCAGAAGGGAAGGATTGCAAGCACCCTGGCTTTGTTACCACGGAAACACATATGCTTGTTTGATTTGCCATATTGCTATTAGCCGTCTAGAAAATGAGAATAGTCTATTTTGTAGAGAAACGAAAAAAGAGGGGTTTTCTGTTTTGTCTTGTAGCCATGAGATCTACTTCTGTACGCCCAAACTTGACGACCAACCTGTCGAAAAATAACTGGGCTCAGAGTCCACTCTGTCTGAGAATATCTTCCCCTGCTCAGGTCGTCTGCTAGTGTATTGAAGGCCCCCTGATATGACATGCCGATAGATCTCTCAGAGGATTTTGGGCCCATAAAAAAAAAATCTCCAAACATAGACATTGAAGCTTCCAAGCCCTTGTGCCTCCTTGTCTGTTGAGGTAAGCTACTACAGTCACATTGTCTGACTGAAGCTTACGTGGGGGAACATAATCCACGATTTGAACACCTTTAGGGCTAGAAAAACTGCATTCAGTTCCCTTTAGTTGTATGACTGGCTTGCCTCTTCTGGCGACTCTCTTCTTTGGGCTCTGTGGAACCAAAGGTGAGCCCCCCAACCTGTTTCTGGCGCGTCTGTTGTGACAATGGACCAGTCTGCTGGTTGAAAACAAAGCCATCAATTGAGCTGTTGGAGAACCACTCTTGACACCTGGATCTTAGAATCTAACTCCTCTTGAGACCTGGACCAGCTGGAAAGGATCTGCCACTGAAGTGGCCTCATTCTTGACTGGGCCCATCTTACTGCTGGGATGTTAGAGGTTAAAAACCCAGGAGACTCATTGCTTTCCTGATGACCGCATTTGCTCGATTATAAGACGACCCCCCCAAATCTGATTTAGGAAAAAAAGAAAAAGCCTGAAGACGACCCTATAGGAAAAAAGTTACCAGTAAATGTTAATTCATGTAAACTCTTTTTTTTTTTAATAAAAGCTATGATTGAGAAAAATTTGTTTTATTTCCTTCTATTTTCCAACCTGCCCCCCCCAGTTATGCACATCTGCCCCAGAAATTCCTTATACTATATGCCACTGTGCCCCATTATGTGCCTTTTAACCCTCTAAATGCCACTGTGCCCCATGATATGCCTTTTGACCCCCTATGTGCCACTCTGCCTCCAGAAATGCCTTATACCCCTATATGCCACTCTGGCATTTAGGGGGTTAAAAGGCATATTATGGGGCAGAGTGGCATATAGTGAGGTTTAAGGCATTTCTGGAGGCACAGTGGCATTAAGGGGGTTAAAAGGCATTTCATAGGACACTCTGCCTCCAGAAATGCCTTATGCCCCCCATTTAACACTCCCCCGCCCCCCCCAAACTTACCAGTGCTTCTGACTCCCCTGTCATTGTTAGGGATATTAATGAGACAAAATAGGTAAAACCAGTATTTTATCACACACGCAAAATAACGACGCTACCAAATATTGTAGTACCACATCCACAATATTAATTTAAGGAGATACCCTATATTTTATCTCCGATCCTAAATCCTTTCAGATCGCCGAAAATTATAATTCAAATTAGATATATATCACAATGATAATAAATCAAAAATATTATTTATTGTGAAGGCAATTTATAAAATCTATATATGAGTCAAACAGTGCAGAATACAAAATACAAAGTTCTTAAACATGTCAAATTGCAGTATATCCAAATACGGTATATTATCGAAAGTTATCAATATGAATTAATACTCTATGAGTCTAACACACACAATTAATTTCCATCCCACTCAGCAACCAAAAATGATAATAATCAGGGCGGTAATGAAAAGATCACTAACTCTATGATATTAGTTTAACTAATATGACAATTAAAAATAATTTAATAATGTCTAAGAGTATTAGTGAAATTCCTAATAGATGCAAATAATGTCAAACTTCATCTACAGGTAAAAATACCTTTTCATTATTGTCATTATCACGGGTTATAAGTTGCAGTCTTACAAGCCGTCATATACAATAATGCAATATAGTACTTCCCAGAAACAGGGAATTCTATACGCAGAAGACAAAATTCACCTCTATTTAGAATAATAAAACAATTATAATTACCACCACGTGTTGCTGTTGTCCAACTGGTCCTTGTAGAAGTTAATCCAGGTTCAGTGGCAAGAAATTAAGTGGAAAGAAATATGACTTACTAAAAGTTATATAGGTGGGGACTCAAAGTAGTTCTAAGAGTAAGATTATGGTGCCAGGATCTTGAGATTCCAATTCTTTGGGGTAAATTAAATGAAATGAGTCCGTCAGGTTCTGTCTTCAGGGTGAATTCTTTAGGTCCGTCTTTTAGGTTAGTTTTTAAGGTGAGTCTTTTAGGTTCCGTTTTTTTTTAAGGTTCCCCCAAATTATTAAAGACACAAACTTTTAAAGACATAGCTTATTATCATAGCCTCCACCTCTTGATTGGAATTCTCCAATCATAACGGTGGGTTTTACCCATTATAATTAGGACTTCCACTCATTTTTACATCCTTGTAATTTCTTAATTTACCAGCGAGAGACGCTCTGGTCTAAGAAATAACTTAAGACCATTACATATGTGTTAGGAATTCATTCATGGTCACCCTTATCTTTAGATGTTACCTCCTAGATAGTAAATCAGGTCTTTGTAGTCACCCATATCTCCAGATGTTGCCTCCTAGGTAGTAAATTAGGTTTTGGTGGTCTTACGACGTATCCCCCATTCCAATTTACATTCCTAAGGATATGCAGTGTCTACTCCTTAACTTTCTCATGGAAGATAACATTAATTGGATCATATATACGCTGAAAAATCATTATACATGAATACTCCTTTGTTCTCAATTATAGAGGGAACAAGGACAAAAAGAAATAATCACTACATGATTAAATAAAATAAAATGGCTCTGACTCCATTTTGTGCTCATGTAAATACAGAATATATAGAATACATGTTTTCTAGCATAAAATATCTGACATCATGCAGCCGGGGCAGCGTGTAGATGTCTACGCAAGGAGGATCCAGGTCCCCTGCAGCTGCGGGGGATCTGGATCTTAGTCAGACCTATTTGAGGTCTGATTATAAGACGAGGGGTATTTTTCAGAGCATTTGCTCTGAAAAAAAACCTTGTCTTATAATCGAGCAAATACGGTATACAAATCTGATATCGTTGCAGATGGTTTGATCCGTGTGATCTTCTGAGAAGTAAGGTGCAAAAAGAGGGATACAGAGTCCACAATGCAACCTAGGAAATTGATTCTCCTAGATGGAGTAAGATTAGATTTTTCTATGTTTATGATCCATCCGTGCTGTTCTAAAAAGGCTATTGAAGTCTTCAGTTGGTGATTTAGTTGACTTGGACAGGATGTCTTGAGAAGCCAGTCGCTGACATACGGGATGACGGCTAAACCACCAGGGGACAGAGAAATATTTGTGAAGACTTGTGGAGCGGTAGCCAAACCGAAAAGAATAGATTTGAGATGAAAATGCTTCAGGCCATTCTTTGTTCTTATAGCAAATCTCAGGAACTTCCTGGAACTTACTGCCATAGGGACGTGTAGATGCGCATCTTTTAGGTCTATAGTGACCATGAAATCTCCTTTTCGGATGATGTGGGAAACTGATATAATGGCTTCCATTCTGAAATGTTGATAAGTGATACAACGATGAAAGATGGTCTTTAAATCGAAATAAATAAATAAAATAGAGAATAGACTCCTCTCCATTGATGTTCCGAGGGCACTTGTTCGATGACCTCTTTGACCACTAACAACTTAAACACTGCTGCCGACAAAACTTTGTTCTTACTTTTTGTAAGATAAGAGGAACACAGGAAGTGGTCGCGAGGAACAGTGAAAAAACCTGATCTTGTAGCCTACAAAAACTATTTGTCTAGACCACTCTGTTATGTGTTTTCTGTAGACTGAAACCGTGCTTGCAGGCGACGCCTGCTCTCTTGCCTTCCAATGGCAAACCAAAAAAGTCTTCCTTGTTCAAACAGCAGGTCACATAAGGCTGCTTTAGAGGCTATAATCGCCTTCCAAGATCTTAACCATACTGCCTGTCTGGCCATAAAGTAATCTTCCATTTTCTATATCAACAGGGCTTGATAACAGCTGCTCCCGCTGAAGCTGCTTCACTCTGAAACGCAGCTGCCTGAACCATTCTCCTAACGGCTGTTTCGGCTCTCTCATCCATAGCGTCAATGAGTCCCGCTATCTCACCTATAGGAAGCACGGTTTACTTAGATAACTGTGCAACTTGCACCTCTGCCTTTGGAAGCTCTTGCCATTTAATATCTTCTTGAAACTTGAATTGCTTAAAACGCTTAGAAATAAAAGCTCGATTGCCAGGGTTATTCCACTCCCTCTGCATCAATTCCACTAATTTGGGAGGAATAGGGGAAACCCTTCTTAGTTGCTCTCGGTTGAAACTGAAGAACGCAGTTAACTTCTTTAATAAACTTGTCAATTTCTTGAGGTGGAAAGCCAAATCCGTCCTCTGAATCAAAAGAATTAGTCTCAGAAGATGAGGGAGAGCATTCTCCCGAAGAACAGTCAGACGATGCCACCTTTAATGCCTTTTGCAGGTGACTCAGGTGCAGGAGATATAGCTTTAAATGATGAAAGGTCTGGAATAAATTATCTTGGAACCAGCATAAGAACGACTGCATGACGTTTTACTTTTCTTTTGCCAAGATGTCCGCAGCACACTGTCAAGTCTTTTTTCTGTAGCCATCCAGGAGCAGCATATTACACTCTGCACAGGCTGGATAGCTAGCTTTGGAAGAAGCTATTTAGCCGGAGGAGCAGGTTTGTCTGTTTCTGGAGAGGAAGGGTTCAACATGTTTAGATAAAACTCAAATTAAAACCAATGCAAGACAACCATGTGGACTCTTGTGGTTAGTCAGGTTTGCACAGCTTAAAAACGGGCTGCCAAATCATCAGAATTGGCACCATAAAAGTGAACCGTCCCGCAGAATCACAGTGGAACGAATAGCCACCTGGGCGTGCGTTCCACACAGCTGCACATGCTCCTCCTCCGTAACCAAAAAGAATAGAGTGAACCCTGCCTCTGTAAGCCAGTTACAAAGCGCGCAGCACGGAACCAAACACTTTTTAAATCCGATGCAAGACAACCGTGTGGGGGCTTGGTGACACGGGAACCTGACCTGACACACCCTTGTGGTCAGTCAGGTTTGCACAGCTTTAAATAGGCTGCAAATTGATCAGAATTGGCGCCATAAAAACGATCCGTACCGCGCATGCTAAGATCGCGCTACAGGATCACAGTGGAACGAATAGCCACCCGGGTGTTCGTTCTACACAGCTGCACATGCTCCTCCTCCGTAACCAAAAAGGATAGAGTGAACACTGCCTCTGTAAGCCAGTTACGAGGCGCGCAGCACGGAACATCCACCCGGGAAGTTTAAACCGCAGCCAAACACTCACCCCCCCCCCCAGCAACAACCCGTGTGTCGCACCATCAGAAGAATCCACGAAGCTGTTCACCCTACGTGGGACAAGAAAGAACTGAGGACTCTACCAGTTCTGGCTTTTATGGGTAAGAGGGGAGGAGTTTACTTTTTGATTGGTCTTTCAGGAGCTTTTCCTGAGGGGAAAGAACAACCATACGTACTGCCACTATACGCAGGAAATTTTTTTTTTTTTTTATCCGATTAACCCCTTTGTCATAAAGGCTGATTTTATTTTTTGTACCCTTCTGAACATTTCTGCGCTGCTCATGTTTAGCTGTAATTTTCTTCTTTCCTGTTTACTGAACCTACACAAGTTATACATTGTTTTTTTCAGGACAAGGGCTTTCTTTAGATGACATTGTTTTGATTGTATCATATTGTTTACTTTTAATAAAAACAAAAAGTATAAAATATGGTGAAAAATTTTCAAAAAAAAAAAAAAATTACTTTTGCTTTTTTCTGCACGTTATGGGGCAATAAGTACAGGTGCCATTTCAAAACCATTTTTTCCCAAATCTGCTAATTCTTCCCGCCATGTGCTATTTCGGGTATCTTTGAAGCCGGCCAATGCAATTTACCCCATCAAACCATATATTTTTGTTGAAAACTAGACATCCCAGGGTATTTCAAATGCTAGTATTTTAACTCTTTCCATGCACTAATTCTATCACCAGTCTTTGTCAAACTTTGTGGTAGTCTTTTTTTTTTTTTGCATTCCCCCCCCCCCACACACACGTCAAAACACCCCAATATGTGTTCAGCAACATCTCCCGAGTACAGCAATACCCCACATGAATGGGTTGGTCTGGCTGTTTGGGGGCAAAACGGCCACATTTGGGGCATGCACATTTTTCAATGTTGAACTTTGGCATTTGGTGATCCACTGCCCGTGTCCTATTTGGTACATCTTTGAGTGGTTTGTTAGCCTTCTGGCTTTCAGTGTGCCCAATAAAACCATATATTTTTGAAAACTAAACACCCCAGGGTATTTCAAATGCTGGTATTTTAACTCTTTGCATGCACACATGTTACCACCAGCATTTTTTGAAAGTTTGCAGTAGTATTTTTGTGTGTATTTTTCCCCCACACACGTAATTTAGGTATGAATTTACAGCTCCTGGTATATGTCGCGGTTACACGACACCCCAATACGTGTTCAGCAACATCTGCTGAGTACAGTGCACATGCATGGGTTTGTCGTTTTTTGGGGGAACTAAAAGGCCACATTTGGGATGTGTGCATTTTTCCAATTGGAAATTAGATGTGTGGCCATCCTTTCCCCCTGTGTTAATTGGGACATTGTTGAACCTGGCCAATGAGACAACAAAGTCCATAAATCACATTGTCTGATTTTTAAAGAATTTATTTGCAAATTATGGTGGAAAATAAGTATTTGGTCAATAACAAAAGTTCATATCAATACTTTGTTATATACCCTTTGTTGGCAATGACGGAGGTCAACCGTTTTCTGTAAGTCTTCACAACGTTTTCACACACTGTTGCTGGTAATTTTGGACCATTCCTCCATGCAGATCTCCTCTAGAGCAGTGATGTTTTGGGGCTGTCGCTGGGCAACACGGACTTTCAACTCCCTCCAAAGGTTTTCTATGGGGTTGAGATCTGGAGACTGGCTAGGCCACTCCAGGACCTTGAAATGCTTCTAACGAAGCCACTCCTTCGTTGCCCAGGCGGTGTGTTTGGGATCATTGTCATGCTGAAAGACCCAGCCACTTTTCATCTTCAATGCACTTGCTGATGGAAGGAGGTTTTCACTCAAAATCGCAAGATACATGGCCCCATTCATTCTTTCCTTTACACAGATCAGTCATCCTGGTCCCTTTGCAGAAAAACATCCCCAAAGCATGATTTTTCCACCCCCATGATTATCAGCGGTCCTGTATGTCTTCCATTATCGAATAATTGCTCCCACAGTTGATTTCTTCACACCAAGCTGCTTGCCTATTGCAGATTCAGTCTTCCCAGCCTGGTGCAGGTCTACAATTTTGTTTCTGATATCCTTTCGACAGCTCTTTGGTCTTGGCCATAGTGGGGTTTGGAGTGTGACTGTTTGAGGTTGTGGACAGGTGTCTTTTATACTGATAACAAGTTCAAACAGGTGCCATTAATACAGGTAACGAGTGGAGGATAGAGGAGACTCTTAAAGATGTTACAGGTCATAAAATGGCATAAAATTTGTGAGGACTTAAATAGATGGTCAAAAATGGAGATTTCTTGGCTTGGTCGTATTGCTTCTTTCAAAATGAATTCGCTCCCTAAATTGCTATACCTTTATAGGACTCTGCCCATAGTTCTGCCCTCTGGATTTTTTCGCATGATGCAATCTAGACTGTCTAAATTTTTTTGGCTCCACAAACGGCCCCGCCTTCCGTACCATGTTTTGCAACGCTCTAAGCTACTTGGTGGACTGGGTATTCCAAATCTCAAATTCTATTATCTTGCGTCTCACCTGGCCCAGACCCTTCTTCTCTTTTCAGATCCGTCTAAAGTGGCATGGGTGGATCATGAATCCTTGTTTACTGCTCCATTTACGGTACGAGATTTTTTATGGCTCCCCAAGTCTTGTAGACCTCCCATACCAGATGTTCTGCCCACGACATCACTCTCGTTGGCTTTATGGGACAAGTATAACTCTAAATTGCAGTTTCCTACCCATCTCAGTGAACACGCCCCGTTATCTTCTCTCAAACTTCTTATCCCTCACGTTCATCTAGATAATTGGATACAAAGTGGTATTGTTTCAGTTTCCCATTTACTCTCTTGTGGTCGCCTACGCTCTTTTCAGGACGTACAATGCACGTTTTCCCTGCCTAGTCGGGACTTCTTTAAATATCTCCAGCTGCGTCATGCCCTGTCAAGCCATCTGAGGGTCTTTCCTTCTTCCTGCCCTACTACTCCGATTGTCCGGCTTTGCCTGTCGGCTCCTTGTGTGCCGAGTGCTATTTCGGTCTGCTATGCGGCTCTGTTGGGTCATGGGTCTGATGACAAACTTCCATTTATGTTGCAATGGGAACGGGAACTTGGTAAGGAATATGACGTTCAAACTTGGTACCATGCCCTCTCCTCATTTCAAGGGGTTTCTAAAAATGCTACTCACTTCGAAACCAACCGGAAAGTCCTTTTCCGGTGGTATTATGTCCCCTCCAGACTAGCTAAAATGTTCCCATCCTCTTCCCCCCTGTGTTGGAGACAGTGTGGAGCAGTGGGTACCATGCTCCATGTCTGGTGGAGCTGCCCTAAGCTCAAAACATACTGGACGGCTGTTTTCCACCTAATAATGGAATTGCTGCATATTCCTGTCGTAGCTGAGGTGGAAATAGCCTTGTTAGATATGTTCCCTCAGTGTCTAGCTTCCCCGCTACGGAAGCTGCTAGGCCATGTTTTGATCGCTGCAAAGGTTTGCATTGCTCGTAGGTGGAAAGACCCACTCCCTCCCACGATCCAAGAAGTATTGTATGCGCTTACCACAACCCGTACTTACGAACAGATGGCGCATTCAGCCTCTAACACTCCACATATTTTCCATGATACTTGGGCTGCCTGGGACGAGTACTATGCTGCTACTTTCTGTCCTATGCCCAGTGGTTTTATCCTGAAAGATTTGCGGACCGTCTGGTATCGAAAGGCGACTCTGGAAACCTGATTGACCTTTGGCTTCTTCTCTTTGTTATGCTTTCCCTTTTTTTTTTTTTTTTTTTCTCCTTTTCCCCTCTTCTCTCTCTCTCTCCCTTCCTTTCTTTTCCCATCCCCTCCCCCCTCCTGTTTTAAACATAAAAACTGAGATCTGTATGACATATTGCGTGTCTAATTTACCAATGTGGGGATTACGGATTTTGTCTATACACATTGTACAATATGTGGGATATGTTGTTTATATTGTCCAAATGTACTGTACATTTATATCATTCCTCAGTGGTGCTTGACTGATGTATATGTTTTTCTCTTATGTCGGATCTCAATAAATATTCAGTTATAAAAAAAAAAAAAGATGTTACAGGTCTGTGAGAGCCAGATATCTTGCTTGTTTGTAGGTGAGCAAATACTTATTTTACCGAGGAATTTACCAAATGAATTCATTAGAAATCCTACAATGTGATTTCCTGTATTCCCCCCCCCCCCCCATTCTGTCTCTCATAGTTGAAGTGTACTTATGGTGAAAATGACAGGCTTCTCATCTTTTTAAGTGGGAGAACTTGCACAATTGGTGGCTGACTAAATACTTTTTTGTCCCACTGTATGTATGTATGTATGTATGTATATATATTTTTAGCCTTTTTTAAATTTTTCGGAACTTGAAGGTTCATTATTTTTTGTACATTTTACTGTTTTTTGTATTTTTTAAACTTTTTTTTCTTATTATTTGTATTTTAACCACACTGTGATTAGAAAGCTGGGCTCCATTGACTTGCATGGTTGAATGCAGTACCTGTATTCAACCTGCAAACAAAGCCAGGGTTCTCTAGGAGGGTCTGGAGAGCCTCTGGCTAACTTTTCAAACTTCATCGTTTAGTTTTTTTTTTTTTTTTTTTTTTTTTTTAACAGGGCGGCCGCCATCTTGCGATAGGCAGAATCACTCGGAGTGGCGGTTGCGGTAGCAGCGCGTCTTGGGGCGAGTGGTGTTTAAGAGGCGATAAACACTTTTACAGTGTATGGTGGACGTTGACACCCCGGGGAGGGGCTAGACACGACGTCGCGGCATTACAGCAACACCGTTTGGGTGCAGAAAGCGAACGTAGACGGTTTAGTTATTTTATTAAGTATGAAAAATATCTAAAAATGTGGGGGAAATTAGGGGGAAAAAAGGACATATTTTCAGTTTCACCTATAAAAACTTAATATAACCAGTGCAAATGAGAAAAAAAACAAAAAACTCCAAAAGTGTATTTGGGCATATGTCCTGTTTTTGGAAATACCTCATATGCCCGGTATTTTCATTTATTTTGGCACTTACATACACATATATATACATATACACATATATATATATATATATTTTTTTTTTTTTTTTTTTTTTAAATGTGGTATCCTGGGAGTTGCACCCCAATAGGGGCCAGAAAAAGAAAAGCTGCCCAACAAAAGTATATATTTTTTGAAAGAGGACATACCAAAGTATACTTTTTATTTAACCATTTTAGTGCCAGTCTGTCCTAAGCATTGCAGTAAAATTTCATTTTTAACAAACCCATTTAATTCGAACACAGTATTTCAGTATTTTTTTCCTGGGTACATAAAATGACTGAAACAACTTGTGATTTGCATTTAGAAACACCCCGAGTACAGGAATACCCCATATACATGGGTAGGGCATGTCCCTTTAGAAGTGTGGGTTCAAAATTGGAACATGCGCATTTCAATTTTCAAACATGTAATTTTGGCAGATCAGTTTGCTAGGTCCAGGTCTCATCTGGGACACAGTAGACGTGCCATATTTCATTTTAACCCCCTATAACTATATATTTCCTTAAACTAGACAGGTCAGGGAATCTAGTTAGGGGCATATTGGCCCACCCCATGCAGCTGATTTCACACTGGCGCCTTCCAAATTTAGTCTAGCAAAAAAAGAAAAACAAAACATTTTCACATCCACTTTGCAGTTTCACCATGATTCCAGGCAGACCACCAGCAGAAGAGCCCCATACAAAACTGGTATTAACCCCTAAAATGCCACAATCGCAGCATTGAAGCATGTGTGACCACCTCTATAAAAGCTGAAGTTTTAGCAGTTTGATGGTCTGGAGCATCCAGGGCCAAGGAGGAAAACCATGAGCAGTGATTTAAAGTTAATCATTCTTCAGAGAGAAAGTGGAAAACATTCAAAACAGTTGAAAATCTTTTCAAGAGTGGACATCCTTGCACATTCATCCCAAGGTCAGAGAAATTGTAAAATACCCAAGAGTTACATCTCAGTACCATACAATTTGAAAAAGATTGGGCAAGTATGGTTTGTTTGGAATGGCCGCCAGGAAAAGAACATGGCAGCACAGCTTAGATTTGAAAAATTGCATCTTAACAAACCACAAGACTTCTGGAATAATGGGCTTATGACAGACAAAACCAAACTGGGGATGTATGGCCGTAATTATTATTCTTATTTATATAGCGCCAATCAATGCAGCGCATAATACCATACCGTATTTCCCCATGTATAAAACGCAGCTTAATTTTGGGGCCCGAAATTTGAAAAGAAAAAAAAAAAAAAAAAATAGATTAGTTATTGAACTCAAGTTTTATTTATCATAAAATTCATACTCCTCATCACTCCCATCCATTAACTGCCCCTAAATTAAGACCCAATCAACCATAACTGCCCTTAAATTAACCCTAAACACCCCAGTAACCATAACTGCCCCTAAATTAACCCCCACCTCCCCTAACTTTCAGCAGCCCAAATATAAATTTTGTATTTTAATTTTGAGTTTCTGAACCATGTGGATGCTATAAGAAAATAGGCGGGGCCAATCAGCAGTGAGTCAGAAAGGGGCAGGGCTGATTGTCAGTGTGACTGCAGGGAGGGACCGGGAAGGAGTAACTGCAATCTACAACCACTGTATAAGACGCACCTAGTTTTTAGACCTCAATTTTTTCGAAAAAAGGTGCATCTTATACATGGGGAAATACAGTATATTAAAGGGGTACGAGAAGACGAGAATTGACAGACCAAGACAAACCGATACATTAGGTGGAGAGAGCCCTGCTCGCAAGCTTAATGCACAGCGCCACTTTTGGCGAAAACCAAACCTCATATCAGCACAAACACCTTGTATCAACTGTCAAGCACAGTGGTGGAGGGGTGATGATTTGAGCTTGTTTTGCAGTCACAGAACCTGGGAGCCTTACAGTCATTGAGTCGACCATGAACTGCTCTGTATACCAAAGTATTCTAGAGTCCATGAGGCCATCTGCTCAGCAGCTAAACCTTGGCTGAAATTGAGTCATGCAACAGGACAATAACCCCATACACACCAGAAAATCTAAAACAGAATGGTTGAAAAAGATGTTTTAATCGCACAGTGAAAGGCCAGACTTCAACCTGAATTAAATGCTGTGGCAGGACCTTAAGAGAATGTGCATAAACATATGCCTGTAATCCTCAATGAACTAAAGCTCCGCAACAATGTGACAGATTGATAGTCATCTCTATTTCGTCATTACTTTTCTGTTGAATAAGTCACGACACGGTACAATACGTCAGTTGTTGTCATTCATCTGACACGGGAATAGATGATTGTTATTATGCCCAGATATGTAAAACCATAGAATTTAAAGAAGGTGTACTTTCTTTTTCACACAACTGTAGATGCAATTTTTTTCCCATCTCAGACATGGTCTCTCCTTCTTCTGTTCCATTTCGTGTCCCTCAGCAGCAACTTTTATGGTCTCTTTTGAATATCATGACAGGGGTCAGCATGGGCACCCCAGCTTGTCTGCGCAGCCCCATACACAACAAACTGCCATGCACCGTGCGTTCTTAAACCTATCAGAACTAGCATTAACTTTCAGCTTCTAAGGCATCAACTTTCAGGATGAAATGCTCACTTGCTGCCTAATATATCCCACGCACCGACATGCTTATCAGTGTTATTCACTTGACCTTACGGTGGCCATATTATGACTGATTGGTATAAATACAATCGAGACTGCAGAGCTCTTTGCTTCATTTTTGATTGTTAGAGGCCCCTCCTCATTTTCAGACATATTTATGAATTAATTAAATTGTTAAATTTCGTTAAAATTAAAACTTCATAGGAAACTAGTTTAAGCATAGTTGGTGACTCAAGAAATACCGCTGCTGTTATTATACAGGCTAAAACTCTTTTTACAGCAAAATGACCTTGTAATAAACTGGTGTTTATTATATTATTATAATATTACATATTTAAGACAGGTTTGAAAGCACAATACTATAGTTACGTATCCATTGACCCTGGAACAGGAGTACACACCCTAAAAGCAAACCCGCCCGTTTTCTTCTTGGGACAACTGAAGTACCGTTAGTACCTTTTTGTGTCTTTAAACTCCTGAGTTCTTCGTCGGAGAAACCCGCCCAGCCAGCCATGTCTGTATAATTAAGTTCCGAAAACTTATAGTGTATACACTTCCGCTTCACGTACAGTCTTGCCACGTCGAAGCCCCTAATAAGGAAACACTTTTGACTCACCCGTGCTGCCTGATGCATTGAATAGGAAGTCTTAATATGTTTGGGTTTCTCGTTATAACAGTTGACTTTCTTTTAATTACAGATCAACTGATATAAAAAAAGGAGGGATGCGATGGGACATCCCAATGTTAAAAAAGTGTGCAATCTCAGACAGGCAATTACGCGGACGGCCCATTAGTTGCTATGGTTAAGAGCACGCTTTCGACAAGCGGCCCTTACGGTGATCGCTGAACATAGTCACTAGGCGTACCCGTCGGAAAACCTCAGGTGCAGTAATGACGGAAGTGACGTATATCAAGCTAGCGGAAAAACTTCGATTACTGCAGTAGGGCGGTTAGATAGTTCTTCTTAAGATAATAACAGTTCATTAGTAATTACCATTCTATCGTTGTTTTTGCGTGTGCGCCTATCGATTCAGAAAATGTGTTGAAATTGCAACTTTATGTGAAAAATTTATATATTTTTACCACCAACTTTGGAAGTTGTAAAACCACTTGCGTTAAACATGCCAATGTTTCTCTAGATACATAACCTGGTCAGTTAGTTTTAAAAAGTACATACCGTAGTCTTCCTCAGTTAAGTTGAAATATGGGGCCACTTTTACTGCCTCCAATGAAACACAGGCCAAGTAAACTAATATATATATAAAAAAATGTAAAAACGGAAACATGCAAATTCTAGTGTAGACCCCATAACATCCCCCAAACATGACATATTTATACATGTGGGACGTGGCTATATACAGGGAATGTTTCTGAATACAAATTGAGAGATTTATTTTCTGTATTTGCATGTATTCCGTTGAAAAAAATTAAAGCTTTAAATCATGGGGGCACTGCTGCTGCTCAGGTTGCCAATTTGGCCCACTGAAAAAAATGTCTGATCCCTGCATGACGCAGCAGATCAGACATTGTCAATTAAAGTAAAACCACACACATTAAGCACATAATAAAAATGAAAAAGTACCCTACACCACCATGTTTTTTTTTGTTTTTTGTTATTATTGCAAATTTTAAAAAGTTACAGATCTAGATAAAGTTTACATGATATCAATAAAATGTAACATATAACCATAAATATATAAATATTTATCTTATAATAAAATACCATGAATGTATTAGGGCTGCAACTAGCGATTATTCTCATAATCGATTACTTGGCCGATTACTTTTTCGATTAATTGATACAAAAATAATGGAAGTTTTTGGTTTATTTAAAATAATTTAATGAACAAATTGGGTGTTAAAAACAAACAGCAGAATAAAAATTATTTGAGAAAAATACATTTCTTGTTTTTATTTCCCAACCTGCCTCCCCAGTTATGCACATCTGAGCCCAGGCTTGCCACCAGGGGAGGACTGGCAGCCTAAGGCCTGGGGGGCAAGTCTAGTCAACTGGCCCATTGCACCATCAAAGCGGCTGCGAGCGACATTGAAAGTGGCCGTCGTGTGGCAGTCACTCCACCAGCGCCTAATGAAATTAAAGTGGCTGGCGTGCAGGCACTGCATGCCTCAGCTCTTCATCACACCCCTTTTAAGACGTGGGAAGAGGAGCTGAGGCATCACTATATACTAGACCAAACACTGATGTGATGTAGGCTTACCACTTTAGTGACTGGCACAGTATATAGTAGGGATGCACAGAAATGAAAATTCTGGACTGAAACTAAAAATTCAGCATTCACTTGGCCAAAACTGAAAAAAAAAAAAAACCTTTAAAATACTTTATTAAAAGTAACACCAAAATTAAACAAAAAAATCAATAACAATATTAACACACACATATATATATATATATATATATATATATATATACACATATATATATATATATATATATACACATATATATAACAACAATCACAATCCTATCATGTCCAGGTTCTAGCATGTGCTGGCTGACTTAGCATGATAGGAGTGTGACTGCTGTTTGCAATTATATATATATATATATATATATATTAATACTGTCATTGAATTATTCTGTCCAATAAAAGTGTTAACACACCGAAGTTGGACCAAAAAATAATGTATAACAGCAATCACACTCCTATCATGCCTAGGCAGCCACTACATGCTGGAATCTGGGCATGAAAGGAATGTGATTACGGACTCCCTATGCCAAGCTATACCCCAACACTTACACATCCATGCTATCTGAAACCCTCATTCACAAACATTCAGCATAACACCCATCACTCTCACACACTTACATTCAGCATAACACCCATCACTCTCCCACACTTACATTCAGCATAACACCCATCACTCTCACACACTTACATTCAGCATAACACCCATCACTCTCACACACTTACATTCAGCATAACACCCATCACTCTCACACACTTACATTCAGCATAACACCCATACGGTAGTAACAGACCTTTAATACAGTCTTCTAATCTAATGTCACAACCTATAAGCTTTTCCCATTTTAATAATGGAGCATTTATATCGTTATTGTTATTCTCTTTAAGTAGAACCAATATATATATATATATATATATATATATGTATACATTTTTGTAAATATTTTACACTCTGCTACAATGTAATATAGTGAGCGTATAGCCTGTATAACAATGTAAATTTGCTGCCCCCTCAAAATAACTCAACACATAGCCATTAATGTCTAAACCTTGGCAACAAAAGTGAGTACACCCCTAAGTAGAAATGTCCAAATTGGGCCCAATTAGCCATTTCCCCTCCCCGGTGTCATTTAAAGGTACACCACAGCATTCCAGGAGAAACTTCTCCATTATCATTAACAGCCAAAAATGTTCTGGTTTGAGTATTCATAATACTTTCATTAAGCCTCCATTTCATGGGCGTAGGAACCGGGGGGGGGGCGGTAATAAAGAAATCCCCCCCCAGGGCCGTAGGACCCCCCCCAATAGAAACGCCGCAGGAGGAGAGAGGGGGTGCAGAGCGGTCGTTTTCAGCAACCGCTCAGCGTCCTTCTGTCTCCTCTGCTCCCTGCCGCCACCCGACTACAGTGGTGGGAGCGTGAGGCTTCTGTCTCGGTGCCGGCGCTTCACGCTGAGCGCCGGCATATGACGTCATATGCCGGCTCTCAGCAGTGAAGCCGCACATATCGTACCAGAGCAGCGAGACAGAGGCCTTGCGCTCCCACCACAGGACTGCACGGTAAGTGACCTACAAAAGGTGGTAGGGAGAAGGTAGCTTGTGAGAACGGAGAGGGTAGATAGCGAGAAGGGGGGGTAGGGAGGGGGTAGATAGTGTAAGAAGAGGGGGTAGATGGGGGAGAGGGGGTAGATAGTGTAAGAAGGGGGAGAGGGGGTACATAGTGTAAGAAGGAGGGAGAGGGGTACATAGTTTGAGAAGGGGGGATAAAAGTAACAAAAGGGGGGTAGTAAGCATATTGAAATAAAGAGTGAGAATGAAGTGCATTAAGTCGTATTAAATTCGAAATGTCCATCTATATCCAATATCATTTCTTCTGAGAGTTTGTGGTAAATCTTTCTTCTTAGTTGTCGAGTTGCCAATGAGAAATATGTAAGGATTTTTAGCTGTTTGTACTGGTCTGAGTTTGTATTCAGTATTCTTTTCTTAAGGCTTGAAAGATACTATTTTTTATATAGAGATCTTATTATCTTATTATCACGTCTCGTGGGAGGGAGTTATCCACCCCCTTAGGTCTTTGTGAAAGCTTTCAATGTATTGTGATCCCAGATTATCTAATATGGTAAAAGGACCGAAAAAAAATTCTTCAAAAATGTAGCCAAATGATCATGTAGAATTGATTCTGGAATGCCTCTAATACGTATGTTTTTGCGCCTGGATCTATATTCCAATTCAGTCACTTTGTTCTCTAAATATTGGATTTTATTTTCAATCAAGCTGTTTAAATGTTGTAATTTAGTATTATCTTCTTGTATTTTGTTTAGTTGGTTTGCTTGCAGCTCTATTTTTTCTGCTAAGTGCTCCATTTCTTTCCTAAGTTCAGTAGCGTTTTTGTCTATATCTTGTTTCAATTTGTTATATAGTGAAATTGCTAATGGGTTTAGTTTTCTCCAAAGATTTGTATTTCTCTTTATCCTTTTTAGGAGACATACTGCCTTTCCGTTTTGTAGCAAATAATTATATACTTCAATGAAAAATATTATATTCTATGTAAAAGATTTTCAAATTGTATACTAGAGAAGGGAAAAAAAACTGAAAAAAATATTTGATCTTCCTCCTTTTTGGTTGTTATAGAGCTTTTTGTTTTTATTAAAATTTTAGCCGATAACACAATATCAAACGACAACATATAAACACACATTTCTGCACATACATAAAAATCAAAAATACATTTCTCTTAAAGTGCCCAATCTAGTTCCTGGAGAGGCCGAGAAGTTTCTAATAGGTGGGCCACGGAGTTAACCCTATACTAGGTAGCGTTCAACACACAGGGAATCCTTTAGTCCTTTATTCGGTTAAGGGGGACCAACGGTGCCATATCTTATCATATATTTCTCTTGTGTTAGGTTCGTTAAGTATTTTCCAGCATTACATTGAAGGTTTATTTGCCCTTTGATCTCATGCCAGGTAGGTAGATTGTGGTTTCTCCAGTATCTGGCAAGGCATACTTTAAAAGCCTGTAGAATATTAATACATAAGATCTGGTCATTCTCATTAATGTCAGGTAGATCAATATGAAAGAAAAACAGTTCTATATGAAATCCAAATAGTCTCAAAAACAGGTCAGAAATTTTATTAACCTTTGACATTCCCACCATATATGTTTGTGGGTACCTAATTCGACGTGGCAAACAGCACCACTTGCTGGATGGAATTTAGCTAAGTGTACGAGCACCATATTCCACCTGTACATTAGTTTGAAAAAATGCTCTTGAAGGTTTATTCATTGAGTTGATTTTCTGGTGACCTGCCATGATTTATGCCAGGTCTGTAAAGGCAGTTTTCCTTCAGAGAGTCTTGGGAGGCTTAAGGTCTTGAGGAAGAGTACCATATCAAACCTAGAGCTCCTGGGTTCAGGTAAGTTATATAAGGCTTCATAGAATAATTTAAAAGCATTGCCTATCTGCACCGGTGACACAAGTTTCTCCATTATATATTATTTTCTTAATTCTAGTTTGTTGCTCTAGCATTTTCAATCTATTAGTAAGGTCTTTTCCCACTCTGTTATTACTGCAGTTCCAGCGAGATTTCAGTCTCTCCATTATTATTTCAGCTTTAAGTTTGAGTTTAATAACTATTGATTCTTGAATACTCTCTATCTGTCTTGAAAGATCTCTGGGAGGATTTTGTTTATTTGCTCTCTCGAGTGTCGCCAATTTAATGTATAGGTCAGCTAGTTCTTTACCTCCTTTTTTTTTTTTTTAACCAAGTGCCTTTCTTTATCAAATATCCCCTGAGTACGCATTTCAGGGTGGATCACAGCTTCAAATCAGAGGTCTCTATTATGATTTTGTTCCAGAAATAATTTTGTGTGTTCTATCAGTTCCGTTCTATCTGCCTATGTTTTTAAAATAGATTCATTAAGTCTCCATCAGGCTCTTGTCCTATATTGGGGATTGTCCTTAACACAAATATAAACTGGAGCATGGTCTGACCATGAGATGTTTCCCACCTATGAGGTGGAGTACATCTCAAGGGTGGGACCCCTCATTAAGAAATAGTAGATGCGTGAGTAAGATTGGTGCAAGATTGGTCCGAGAAAAGGGAATAGTCTCTTTCTTCCGGGTGTTGTACCCTCCAAACATCGCAGAGGCCATGTTTAAACAAACAGGCCGAAAATGCTTCTGCTCTAACACCCAGACGTAGATCCGATTTATGCTTACTAGATGTCTTACTATCCTTCTCGATGTCAGTTATACAATTCAAGTCACCCACTATAACCAACAGCCCTTTGGAGATCTTTTCTATTGCTTCCATTGCTATATTAAGAAATCTTGTTGATCCTTCGGATGGAGCATACAAACTAAATAAATGCAAAAGCCAGCTCACCTCCCTATATTAATATTGAAGTAAAATAAAAGCTGGAAGTTTTTTCATTCAAGTGCTGGATCGACCCCTTCTTTTCTTTTGAGCATACAAACTAACCAGGGTGTAAATGACATCATTTATTCTACATATAAGAAGAATATACTACATATATAAGAAGAGTAATCCTCCTTCCCTCCTGGTCCGTTTTATGTTAAATACCGTATTTGCTCGATTTATAAGACAAGGTTTTTTTTCAGAGCAAATACCCCTCGTCTTATAATCGGGGTCGTCTTATAATCAGACCTCAAATAGGTCTGACTATGAGACGACTAAGATCCAGATCCCCCGCAGCTGCAGGACCTGGATCCTCCTGTCTTACCCCCGCCCCCCCCGCCCCACTTACCGGAGCTTCTGACTCCCCTGTCATGCAGCCGGGGCAGCCTGTAAATGTCTACGCGATTCGCGTAGACAACTTACGCTGCAGCCGGAAGGAGGTGTGGCTAGCAGCGGGGGTTGTCTGCGTCCATCGCGCAGACCTTCCCCGGCTGTCAGAGATCAGAGTTCCCCGGCACCGGTGCGATTCGCGTAGACATTTATATGCTGCCCCGGCTGCATGACGGGGGAGTCAGAAGCACCGGTAAGTTTGGGGGGGGGGCGGGGGAGTGTTAAATGGGGGGCATAAGGCATTTCTGGAGGCAGAGTGCTCTGTGAAATGCCTTTTAACCCCATTAATGCCACTCTGCCTCCAGAGATGCCTTTTTAACCCTCTATATGCCACTCTGCCTCCTGAAATGACTTAAAGCTCCCTATATGCCACTCTGCCGCATAATATGCCTTTTAACCCCCTTAATGCCAGAGTGGCATATAGGGGTATAAGGCATTTCTGGAGGCAGAGTGGCACATAGGGGGTCAAAAGGCATATCATGGGGCACAGTGGCATATAGGGGGTATAAGGCATTTCTGGGGCAAATGTGCATAACTGGGGGGGCAGGTTGGAAAATAGAAGGAAATAAAACCAAAATATTTTTCTCAATCATAGCTTTTATTAAAAAAAATTGTTTACATGAATTAACATTTACTGGTAAAACTTTTTTCCTATAGGGTCGTCTTATATTAAGGCTTTTTCTTTTTTTCCCTAAATTAATATTCAGATTTGGGGGGTTGTCTTATAATCAGGGTCGTCTTATAATCGAGCAAATACGGTATATATTCAAATTTGTTTTTTGTTGCAACCAATATTGCTACTCCTCGTTTTGTTTTTTTTTATCTAGGAGGGAGGATGTGTAAACATGCCGATATCTACGGTATTTCCTTAACCCCTTAATGAGAATTGCCGGTTCTGGCACGGCACGGAAAAACAAGTCGATTATGACAAATGACGTGCCAGAACCAGCACGTCTTTAAACGGGTGCAGAAAGCGATCTACGTTCGCTTTCTGCACCGAAACGGCGTTGCTGTAATGCCTCGACCTCGAGGCATTCAGCAACGCCACGATCGGCACCAGGGACCATGTCTGGCCCCTCCCCGGGGCGTCAACAACCGCCATACATTGTATGGCGACGGACGCCCGTTTTAAAAGCGTTTAGGAGGCGATCAACGATCACCTCCTAAACTTAAATGGTGTCACTGGAATGCCTCGATCAGGAGGCATCCAGCGACACCAAACACTTACCTCTCGATGGGCTGGGACCGCTCCGGAGAGCAGTCACAGCCGCAGCTGCCGGTGATCTTCGCCATCAGCAAGATGGCGGCGGCCCGGGAAAAAAAACAATAAAGGTGAAAAAGTTCGCTAGACGGTCTCCAGACCCTCTAGAGAACTCTGGCTCCACTTGCAGGTTGAATACAGGTACTGCATTCAACCATGCAAGTCAATGGAGCTCAGCTTTCTGATCACAGTGTGATTTAGTAAGAATACATTAAAAAATAAAATTAATAATAATTAGAAAAAAATAGTCAAAAAAACAGTAAAATGTAAAAATAATTTCCCACTGATGTCACTATCAGGGGAACCTTCAAGTTAATTTTTTTTTTTAAAAAGGCAAAAAAAATAAAATATATATATAAAAAATATATTTTTGTGAGCAAGTCCTGAAATTAGCACATTAGCTTAAAACAATTCTCGCATGGAAAGAGTTAAAATACTGGCATATTAAATGCCCATGGGGTGTCTACTTTTAAAAAATGTATGATTTGATGGGGTAAATTGAATTTGCCTGGTTCAACAATGTCCCAATTAACACGGGGGGGAAGGATGGCCACACATCTGATTTCCAATTAGAAAAATGCACACGTACCAAATGTGGCCTTTTAGTTCCCCCCAAAAATGACAAACCCATGCATGTGGGGTATCACTGCGCTCAGGAGATGTTGCTGAACACATATTGGGGTGTCGTGTGACAGCGGCATATACCAGGAGCTGTAAATTCATACATAACATAGGTGTGTGGGGGAAAAATACACACAAAAGAATACTACCGCAAACTTTGAAAAAAAGACCCTGGGGTGTCTAGTTTTCAAAAATATATGGTTTTGTTGGGCACACTGAAATGGCCCGGCTCAAAGATGCACCAAATAGGGCATGGGCAGTGGATCCCCAAATGCCAAAGTTCAACATTGAAAAATGCGCATGTCCCAAATGTGGCCCCAAACAGCCAGGCAAAATCATTCATGTGGGGTATCGCTGTACTCAGGAGATGTTGCCGAACACATATTGGGGTGTTTTGTGATAGTGACATATACGAGAACCTTTTAATTCATACCTGAAGTAAAATGTGTGTGACAAAACAAATGCAAAAAAAATGACTACCACAAAGTTTGACAAAGACTGGTGGTAGATTTGGTGCATGGAAAGAGTTAAAATACTAGCATTTGAAATAACCTGGGGTGTCTAGTTTTAAAAAATATATGGCTTTATTGGGCATACTGAAATGGCCCGCCTCAAAGATGTACCAAATAGGGCATGGGCAGTTGATCGCCAAACGCCAAAGTTCAACATTGAAAATGTGCATGCCCCAAATGTGGCCCTTTTGCCCCCAAACAGCCAGGCAAAATGATTCATGTGAGGTATCACTGTACTCAGGAGATGTTGCTAAACACATATTGGGGTGTTTTATGATAGTGACATATACCAGAACCTGTTTATTCATACCTGCAGTAAAATGTGTGTGAAAAAACAAATGCAAAAAAAAATACTACCATAAAGTTTGACAAAGGCTGATGCATTGGCCGGCTTCAAAGATACCTGAAATGGCACATGGGGGGAAGAATTACCAGATTCGGAAAAAACGGCTTTGAAATAGCAAAACGCTACCTGTACTTATTGCCCCATAATGTGTAGAAAAAAGCATAAAAACATTGGGTATTTCTAAACTCAGGACAAATAGTAGAATCTATTTAGCAGGTTTTTTCATTGCCTTTTATAGATGAGTAAAATATTTTTCAACTAAAAGTTAGAAACAGTCATTTTTTTCTAAATTTTTCACCATATTTTATACTTTTTTGAATAGTAAATAATATGATACAATCAAAACAATGTCATCTAAAGAAAGCCCTTCTTGTCCTGAAAAAAAACAATATCTAATGTGTGTGGGTTCAGTAAATGGGGAAGAAGAAAATTACAGCTAAACACGAGCAGCGCAGAAATGTTAAAACGGCCATTGTCACGAAGGGTACGAAAAGTAAAATCTGCCTTTGTCACGAAGGGGTTAATGAAGCTTCTATTGCTTGTTTCCTGTGTGTCTCTTCGATAAATGCTATGTCCACCCCTTCTTTGATTAACATATCATATAAGTAGGATTAGTACATATTAGTCCCTGTGCGTTAATTTTCCCCATCTTAAGAGACATGAAAGTTTTGTATCTCCGTGGGCCCTACCTTGCCGCTCCCCCCCAATGCCGCTTTTTTTTACTAGGCGTTTTTTGGACGTCCCGGTACGTCCATAGGGGATTGAAGGGGTTAAGACCCAAGAGCAGCTTTTAGTAATCTTGTTTTCCAGAGTCCTAATGTTATCAAGAATTCACTTTTTACTCTAAAATAATCCATGACTATTGTAGAAAAAATGTTTGTCTAACTCACGGTTCGCTGAGTAGAAATCTGTACTTTTTCTGATATTCACCGCTTTGACCATTACAGTCACTGTAGAGCAACTACAATATCCACAGTGTCGCTGCAATCCATTTAGACAAAATCTTTAAGTGTTGTTCAATAAATAGATGTTTTGTTTTTTTGTGTCGTTACTTCAATTTCCCTTTATCATATACATGATTCCCAAGATAAGGGATCTTTTACTCACCTACAAAAGGAAGTAAAAAAAAATAACTAAATAGATTCTACTATTTGTCCTGAGTTTAGAAATACCTAATGCTTTTATGTTTTTTTGCTGTTTTTTGTAAGTTATTGGGCAATAAGTACAAGTAGCGTTTTATGATTTCCAAACCTTTTTTTCCAAATCTGGTAATTCTGCCTCCATCTCCTCTTTGGAACATCTTTGAAGCCGGTTAACTCAATTACTCCCCATCAAACCATATATTTTTGAAAAATAGACACCCCAGGGTATTTCAAATGCTGGTATTTTAACCCTTTCCATGCACTAATTATACAACCACACTTTGTCAAACTTTGTAATAGTAATTTTTTTTATTTATTTTTTTTTCACACGAATTCTAATTTAGTTATAAATATAAAGGTCCTGGTATATGTCACTGTCAAACAACACTCCAATATGTGTTCAGCAACATCTCCTGAGTATGGTGATACCCCACATGTATAGGTTTGTCAGATTGTTTGGCTGGTAAAAGGCTACTTTTGGGACATGCGTAATTCAGGTAGTCGTTTGGTCATTCTGCCTCTATATCCTCTTTGGAACATCTTTGAAGCCGACTACTTCAATTTACCCCATCAAACCATATATTTTTGAAAACTAGACACCACAAAGTATTTCAAATGCTGGTATTTTAACTCTTTTATGCATGAGATTCTGCCACCTGCCTTTCCCAAAATTTAATTTTGTATTTTTTTCCACACAAATTGTACTTCAGGAATGAACTCATAGCTCCTGGTATGCTTCACTATCAAACAACCCAAATGTGTGTTCAGCAACATCTCCCGAGTGCAGTGATACCCCACATGCATGGGAAGTGCGCTTTTTTTCTCTATTTTGGTCAGTCTGTACCTATGCCCTATCTTTGAGCCCAGCCACTCCAATTTACCCCATCAAGCCAATTTTTATTAAATTAGACACCCCTTGGTTATTTGAAGTGCTTTTATTTTAACTCTTTGTATGTTGAGATTTTTTTTAGAAATTTTAGCACTTGCTCAAAATAATAAACTTTGTTTTATTTTTTATTTTTTTTTACACATTTTGCTGGTACCGGATGGTTCCTCTGGTGACATCACTGCATAATTATTTTTAAATGTTAGCACTTTTTTTTTTTTTTAAAGCATTTTTTTTTTATTATTATATTTTACTAATAACATTGTTATTAGAAAGCTGGGCTCCATTGACTTGCATGGTTGAATGCAGTACCTTTATTCAACCTGCAAGTGGAGCCAGATTTCTCTAGAGGGTCTGGAGACCATCTAGCGAACTTTTTCAACTTTATTATTATATTTTTTTTACAGGGCGGCCTGTCCTGGGGTAAGTGTTTGGTGTCACTGAATGCCTCCTGATCGAGGCATTCCAGTGACAGCATTGAAGTTTAGGAGGTGATCGTTGATCGCCTCCTAAACTCTTTTAAAACGGGCGTCTGCCGCCATACAATGTATGGCAGATGTTAACGCCCCGGGGAGGGGCCAGACATGGCGTTACAGCAACGCCGTTTAAGCGAAGAAAGTGATCGTTGATCACTTTCTAAGCTTATTTAATTTTTTGACGGTTCAGGACCGTCAAAGGTCGTTAAGTGACCGTTTTTCTGTGACGGTCCTGATCCGGCAAAGGTCATTAAGGGGTTAATCAATCGTGACCCTTCCCGAGCCTGTTTTCACTTTCTTCGTATCTCTATCTGTTTTTTTTACTATCAGCGCCTAATTCAAACATTTGTGTTACAGGTAGCAGTTCCCTGGAGCGATGCTGGGTACTTTTCTTGATTTGGATTGTTTATATGTACGCACGGCCACACAGGTGCACTTCTCATACTCAAACGTTACTAAGCCTGTTTAACCCTTTTCCTACCGACACCTGTTGGATACCTCTAGTCCTGCACTACGCATCATTCAGCACGCTCTCTTTCTTTCATGCTTTTATATTGTTCAGCTCATGTTACTATGTCTGCGCTTTTTACGGAGGTTCATTTCCTTATCCAAGCGTATTTACAGTCGCTGGCTATATCGTTCTTGGAGTTACTCATTGTATGTTACAGCTGGTGAATTACTTTGGTTGTTGTTGGAGTACTTTCAAATTATACTTGACTCCAATTAATTCATGTGCACACCATTTGTGGATAACGATCAGCATACTAGCTACATTCACTAGTTTACTCTGTTGGTCTACTACCGCTTCTGCTGGGAGACTGTTCCATGTATCCACTGGCCCTGCTCCAGAAGATTTCTGTTGCTAGTGTCAGGTGAGGGTTGCTGGTTAACCACTTTTCATTAACCCTTTGTTCACTGTTACTGCGTGTTATTTAGGCTGGTCATTCCGGTCCCGGGTCAGTGTACGCTGCACGTTCAAGCAGCATCGTCTATTTTGCTGTCCGGTCGGCGGTGTGCCAGTTTCCTTAGGTGAAGGGGAAGCTGGGCACCGCACCGGAACGATCTGCCTGGAGCCCACGTCATGGCTCCCGCACGGCATTACGGTTAGGGCGCAGGAGTCAGCGAGACTCCGTCTCGGTTTGTCATGCAAGCTTCCCATCTCTTACACGGCCCGCCGTGCTTAACGGGGGGGGGGGGTTGTAGGTAGTGCACTGGCCACATCACTGTTTTCACTTCACGCAAACAGATTTCTCAGCCTGTCATTACAGCCAATGCTTCACGTTTGCACCAATTGTTTCAGAGCCCATCCCAAAATAGCGTGTCCATTAAAATGAGATGTCTCTCGCATTTGAGAACTTGGTCATGTAAGTGTTGTTTGTAATAAGCTGTTATGTATCATTTTATGTGGTTTTGGCCTCTTTAGGCATTCCTCCTACGCAGCGGTTATGGCACAATTCAAGCCGTTTAGTTAGTTAGGCAGTTAGATGGTAATATGTCGTGTAGCTATACACGTCACAGGTAAGCCCTGACCACAAGTATGAAGGCTGATTTATTGGCCTGTATTTGTGGGAGGGGCTTAGTAGCACTTATATACCAGACAGGGGCCTCCCTTGGGTGTGACGACGGTGCTGTGTATCCTCCCAACCCGCCCTACTTTCATACACACCTCACAGGGTATGCCCTCTTTAGGCATTCCTCCTACGCAGTGGTTATGGCACAATTCAAGCCGTTTAGTTAGTTAGGCAGGTAGATGGTAGTATGTCATGTAGCTATACACATCACAGGTAAGCCCTGACCACAAATATATATATCCCACCTCCCACCCCGGCTTACCTCTCACTGCTCCTGCAGCTTTGCCTCTGGCTGCTTGTGTACACGTTCTTGTCTCCTGATGCCGGTTGAAAATAGTTTAGAAAGGGCCCTTGTGACCTGGATTGGTGTGGCCCTTTCTAAACTATTTTATACCAGTACGATGAGCAGGAAGAAGGGGTTGCAGGGGGTCGACCCCTGTAGTTACCCCATTGCCTGTGGTCTAGGGATGCGGCTGAATGCATTTTGGTACCGATAAGTGTATACCAATATAATTTGTGGATACACAAAAATTAAAAAAGAATCATGGTTTAATGTGAAAGGCTTAAAATGTCCAAGGGTTTTGGGCACAAACACCCTCAGTAAAGAAGGGGTTCATTGAAGTCCTCAAAGAAACCTGGACTTGTCATTATTTAAAGAAACATCTGCATTCAAGCAGAACTATTACCAATAACATACTGGTAGCAAAAGTACTATTATGAGTCTTATATAGGATCACAGCAGAGTAGAATAGGAAGGATTCGGCTCCAGACTTTAAACTTGAGACTATGGGGGGGGGGGGCGACTGAAACTCATGGCCTCATGGACGAACACTGAGACTTCCCCAGTATGGTGATACTGCAATGTGTTTTTAAACAATTGGGGGAAAATGAACTAAACCTTTTGAGATCTAGACCATAAGAAGTATCAATTATTTTTTTTATATTAATTATATATGTTGTATTTTCTGTGAATTCATTTAACTGGTTGGTGTTTAACACAATGGGAGTTTAGCCTATGAGTTTAGCCTATGAAGTACAAACATCTGAGGTGGTAGATGTCATCTTTCCCAAAATAAAAGCTATGACTTGGTATTTGCAGATGATATTAACGCCCCATGCCAGTACAACCATATCATAATAACTTCACAGACTAACCCAAAACAAACTGCCAGCTGGCCCATATAGGCACTGCATCCAGGCAGGTAGCACCACGTCCACGCTAGCCAAGGTGGGGAATCCCACACCCCTGTGGCTATAAAAAACATAAAATACAGAACACCAAAACATGCACAAGTCATGTAGAAAATAGCAACAGGGAGGGATAGTGTTAAGCAAAATTATGCATTTTGGGTATAAAATGAAATATGCACGTTTTACGTAAATTTAATTTTAGGAAAATCATGAGAAAAGGACTTGGGGATAATTGTGGACAACAACTTTAGCAACAGTATTCAGTGCCTGTCATCTGCTACAAGTGTAAGATATTGTCATGTAAAAAAATGGTAAAGTATAATTTTACTTAGTTTGTGCTATTAAATTCAGTTGAAACATTTAAATATGAGCTTGGTATTTTTGTTACAAATATGCAGGGATATCATAGGTTATAAGGAAATAGTTATATTCTGTTCTGTCTAGTGAGAAATCAGATTGTAATTTTGGATTCATAAGCATTATTTCTTTTTAAGGTACAGTTGGAAATCAAAATTATTTTTTTTACCTAGATTACTGTTTAACTGTTAGTTTAAACACATTTTACAGTGAGGCTGCATTGGACACTAACGTGAGCAGAATGTGTAGAATATAGGCAGTGGTTTTGCAGTAAATCTCTGCCTAAATTTTTCCAAACTTTTAACGACAATGAATTCAATCTTTAGACAAGGCGATTTGGGGAATAACGGTATGCAACATGCATAGATAGAGCTAGTGACTTAAAAATTAATATAATTAAATAATAATCTAAATAATAAATGACTCCTTGCAAATGCATAGCACTGTTATGCCCCTTTCACCTGTTCTCCCCAGCTGTCCTCCGTTGCTACAGGCCTTGTAAAAGCTCTGTGGAGTAGGCTAAGCCGCGGCCTGTAGTAGCAGCAGCGTCTACCCGCGAACGTGATCTCGGTAGCGTGGTAGGCCAAAACCACGGCCTAAAGTTACAACAGACTTCCAGGTGTTGCCCAGACCTCAGCATAATGTTTTACACCTGTGGAGGGGAGGTAAAGCCAGCCTTCCTATTGGACTACCCCATTTGTCTGTTTCCAGACCCTAGCTTGGATTACCATTTTTCTTGATCGCCGCCTGCCCCTGATCTATTGGACTGTTCCTGACATTGTTTTTGGACTATCCTCTGCTCTTACGCTCCAAACCTGACTAGCAGTTTAGGACATCAAATATTATGGATTATGCAACCGAGGAAAGTGTAGGCCTGCTATACAAAATATTTAAAAAATGAGGAAATGCTAAACAAGAAGGGTTTGTTTATACATGATAAAAGCCAAGGGGTTAATAGTCCTCCTTTACATATCCCTATCATTCCTTAATGTCCTTGCGTATGAAAGTACAGTGCAGTCTTCAACATTAAAGTAATTAATAATAAGCCTGATATTCTAAATATCTATGTCCTTTCCTTCATGTTGCGCAGTTTAGGACCAACTTTCCTTTATAAGGATATGATAAGTGTCTTGTGATCTGGATATCCAGGTACCTACAAAAGCTCTATGAGTGTCAGGACCCGAGCAAGCAGGTCGGGCAGGAGCCCAGTTGTAGGGGATACTAAGGGCTCTGTCTGTACCTAACTACCCATCATGATGCATCAAGGGGTACACAACAGACAGAAAAGCAGGACTGGAATGAAAGAATAAAAAGGGGAATTGTAGCGAGGACAGGAGAAAACAGAGTGGCAGGGCACACTGCTTGGTAGCCCTCAGGCAGGGCACACTGCTTGCAAGGTAGGTAAGTTTGGGACACGCCAGGGTCTAGTACACAAATGAGCATCAAGAACGTAGGCAAGGTCATACACAGGAAATCAGAACAAGTTAACGGATCTTTAGCAGAAAATGTTATTCACTATATGCTACAGTACAATAAATACATACTTTAAAATAGGTTAAAGGATATAATGGAACATTTAAAATGATAAAATGAATTAAAACATTTTACATAAACTTACAATAGAACATAAAAAAAGTCTTTGGGACGTTCATGCAAGTAAAATGTTCCACATATTAAGGCACCAAAGTATCTTTGCGGTCATTGAGCCCATGCCTTTACAATCCTTTAAAAAGTGTGTGTACATATCACTTAAAGCCATCCTATGACAAATGAAAGGGTCTATATATTCTTTATTAAAAAAAATGAAATATTCTTCGTCTTCCAAATTGCTTCTTTTACTTTTTTTTTCTTTATTTATCATAATCCATAAAACATGCGACTGGTCAAATGTGGGATAGGTAAAAAAGGCCATATAAAACAACTGCATTGCTGAAAAAACGAAGGCCACAAATCCATTTTAAAAGTGGGCCAGCCTTTTCCCAAATGTCCTGTGCAGTTCCAAAATATATGCAACACTGTCTCATCTTGGGTACACTGATCTGGGGCACTTAGCTGTGGCACCAAGACCTCTCCTGTGCTGAAATTGCCTAGTTCATAAACATTTGTGCACTGTTAGAATGATGAGGAAGAGCAGCTGTTAGAGCAAATTGAGAAAGCTGAACATCTGGGTAACATGTTAATTATTGGAGATTTTAATTACCCGGACATAAATTGGGATAGAGGGACTTGTAGGTCTTCAAGGGGATTCAGGTTTTTGAACATATTAAATGACACCTTCATGTCACAACTGGTACAAGCACCAACTAGAAAGGATTCTTGTCTGGATCTGGTGATAACAAACAATGTTGATCTTTTGTCTAACATGCAAGTGGAGGAGCACTTGGGTAATAGTGATCACAATATGGTGTCTTTTGAAATAAACTCAAAAAAGAAATTGCCCATGGGGAATACTAAAACATATAATTTTAAAAAGGCCAATCTCAATAAGGTAAGGGCAGCTTTACAATTTATTGACTGGCATAAACTCTTTAGGGATAAAAACACTGAGCAAAAATTGAGTATTTTCAAACAAATATTAGCAGGGCACACTTCTCAGTATGTACCACTAGGAAATAAATATAAAAGAAACAAATTGAAACCAATGTGGCTTCGTGGGAACGTTAAGCAGCTTTTACAGCATTTAAATCAGACGAATCAGAGGCATCCTATATAAGATATAAGGAAGCCAATAAAACATGCAAAAATTTGATTCGATGGGCTAAACTAGAAAATAAAATAAATATAAAAGAAACAAATTGAAACCAATGTGGTTTAGTGGGGACGTTAAGCAGCTTTTACAGCACTTACATCAGACGAATCAGAGGCATCCTATATAAGACATAAGGAAGCCAAACTAATGAGAAAATGAGAGAGTGATAGCCAAAGAGAGCAAAACTAACCCCAAAACTTTGATTCGATGGGCTAAACTAGAAAATGAGAGAGTGATAGCCAAGGAGAGCAAAACGAATCCCAAAAAATTCTTTAAGTACATAAATTCTAAAAAAAACAAAGAATGAAAATGTAGGTTCATTAAAAACAGAGATAGGAGTGTTGGTTAAGGAGGACCAGGAAAAAGCAGAAACTTTAAATAACCATTTTTCCTCAGTAATATATTAAGGAGGAACCTATGGCAATGGATATACATAGGACTACTGAAAAAAAATGCATTCAAACTGTGATTGGATGGCTCAGGACAAGGTGCTGCAGCAACTAACGAAAGTTAATGTCAACAAAGCTCCGGGACCTGACGGTATTCACCCACGAGTACTTAAGGAGCCGAATCAGGAAATAAGTGAACCTCTGTTTCTAATCTTTCGGGATTCTTTTCTTTCAGGAATTGTACCAGAGGATTGGAGGAAGGCAGATGTGGTTCCTATACTCACAATGGGTTCAAACTCTGTGCCTGGAAATTATAGACCTGGGAATTTATCTTCTGTGGTTGGGAAAGTATTTGAAGGCTTATTAAGGGATAATATTCAGGAATTCATTGGGAAGAACAATATTATTAGCAAAAACCAGAATGGTTTTATGAAGCATAGGTCCTGTCAAACTAATTTAATTGCATTCTACGAAGAAGTAAGTAGAAGTGTACATCAAGGCGTTGAAGTGGATGTAATCTACTTGGATTTTGCCAAGGCGTTTGACACGGTTCCACACAATAGGTTAGTATTCAAACTCAAGGAAATTGGTCTAGATGCTAATTCTTGTTCTTGGGTAGAACATTGGCTTAGTGATACAGAGAGTTGTTATAAATGGTAAATTTTCAAGCTGGTCAAAAGTGGTAAGTGGTGTCCCTCAGGGTTCTGTTCTGGGGCCAATTTTATTCAACATATTTATAAATGACCTGGCAATAGGCGTTGAAAGTCATGTTTCTGTGTTTGCAGATGACACTAAACTAGGTATAGTAATACAGTGTGAGCAGGATATTACAGTGCTGCAGAGGGATCTAGACTGGGGGACTGGGCACACAAATGGCAGATGAAATTCAATGTAGATAAATGTAAAGTTATGCACTTCGGGGTAGGAAATGCACAAGCAACCTACACCCTAACCGGTAGTGAATTAGGGATAACAACAAATGAGAAGGATTTGGGAATTGTTATAGACAACAAACTAGGCCACAATGTGCAATGTCAGTCAGCAGTTGCTAAGGCCAGTAAGGTATTGTTGTCTATAAAAAGGGGCATCAATTCGCGGGATAAAAATATAATTTTGCCTCTGTATAAATCAATGGTAATGCCACACCTTGAATATGCTGTGCAATTTTGGGCGCCTATTCTAAAGAAGGATATCATAGCACTAGAAAGGGTGCAGAGGCGGGCTACAAAATTAATAAAAGGAATGGAGCACTATAATTATGAAGAACGGTTAACAAACTTAAATCTGTTTAGTTTAGAAAAATGGCACCTCAGAGGGGATATGATAGCATTATATAAATATATTCGGGGCCAATACAAACCATTGTGTGGAATTTTGTTCATAGGACACGTGGTCATGCGTTTAGACTGGAAGAAAGGAGATTTAGTCTAAAGCAGAGGAAAGGGTTTTTTACAGTAAGGACAATAAGGATGTGGAATTCTCTGCCTGCAGAGGTAGTTTTATCGGAGTCTGTACAGATGTTTAAACAGCAACTTGAAAAAACATAATATTCGGGGATATAATCTTTAAATATGGGGAAACAGCTTATTGATCCAAGGAGAAACCTGACTGCCATTTTGGGGTCAAGAAGGATTTTATTCCCCTGGTTAGTGCAAAATTTTAAAGAGCCAAACTGGAGTTTTTTGCCTTCTTTTGGATCAACAGCAACAAATTAACAGATATAGGAAAGGCTGAACTTGATGGATGCAATCCTGTGATATCCACAGGGTTGTATACAGATGTTGAGGCCAAAGGGCAGACTTGGACAATGTGTTAAGCTTCACTATATTTCTGAGCCACTTTGCTGGACTTGTCTTGTTGCCCAAAGGTTGCTAACCATTTCTCGTAAGTAAATAGGATCATAATTATGGTGAGAGTGAGAAAAGTTAAGAAACTTGGGGAAAAGCATAAGTTGAGTGTTGAACATAACTCAATTGTAGGTTTACCAGTGATCATGTCCCAACATAACTGCCAGTATCTTTAGTGCTTCTTCAGTCCTCGCATGAGTGTGGTAACACCTTTTCAAAATTGCTCCATGAAAGCAATCATGCAGCATTAACCTATTTAATCACGTCAAAGCTGGGTTCAGACTCTTTTGTGAATTAATGGTGGCAGTCTCCAGTCCCTAAAGCTTGTGCCAACCAAACAATTTTTTTTAAAAAAAAGTTACAACTGCACTGACCTGGAAGTTAAAGATGCTTCCATGCCAGGTGGTGTCATTTGGCTCAGCAGCAGTTACTAAATGCTACAGAGCCACTCAGGAGTAATTGGAGTGGTGTGATCATTATTACAGCCCTTGGATGACCCCCCTGAGGTCATCTAGGATGTACATGGAAAAAAACACTCCTTACTGATATAAATAAAAGGGACATCAATTTCATTTAGTTACTCTCTTAGTTTCACATTTTTGAGTTGTTAAGTTAGATGGTTTATGGTTGCCACTGGTTAAAAGGGCATACAATCCTGAGGAAGCACATGCTTATTGTGTGGCCAAAATCATGTGTTCCTCTAGAAAGGTGATATTTTGAGATTCTCTGTCTTTGTGCTTTTAGGCAATACCATTACATAAGTTATGGTGGGTAAAAGGTGATGGAAACCCTTCCGCTTAAATTTAAGGGGTAGTAGAAGTATTATTAAACACTCATCTACAGACACCAGACAAGCCAGAAGGCTTGTTTTTCCCTCAGAAATCATGAGATTGTTTCTCTGTGTTACGATGTTTAGGGGTAATTTTCCCCCTAAAACCATGAGGTTCAACTGTAAAATAAGCAGAAACAACTTTGGACTCTTGTGATTTGGGGGTCTCGTGTGTAACACTGACACACCACACATACGTGGTATCTATGTGCTCAGGAGAACTGGGTGATAAATATTTGTGTTTTCTTATTCAAAATAGCCAAGCATATAGGATCCATCCCAAAAATACTAATCAATTTTTTCGTATTTGCAAGGGGCCTAAAAAAGGTGTTTTAGAAATATTCTGGTGATGTGCTTTCAATGAATATATAGTTTGAATATATATTGAAAACAATAAAGAATATTATAATTATGTTTAAGATCTATAGGTAATACTGCCACATTTATATAGAAGCCTGTTACTGGTTCAAGGCTCTAGATGATTATGAGTCTAGCGGTAACCATAACATATCTAATAACTCTTAATCTCACCACTATTTTGTTGCATGGTGTGCTGGACCTTTAAATGGCATGATTATTTTTTTATTTTCACTCCAACATAACTGGTTTCACATTGATAAAAAAATAAATAATAATAATAAATATAGGATACACCATGCAGCATACAAAAGCAAAATTAATGTTTATTTTCACATGTTTTAAAATGGCTTATGTACATCTACCATGGTACATTTGAAGTGTGTAATGTGTAATAACTTTTTGTTACATTTTACATATATCATACTTGGCTCTTGAACATATACAGCATCAGCCATAACTTTATGACCACCTGCTTAATGTTGTGTAGGTCCCCATTTTGCCGCCAAAACAGCCCTGACGTGTCGAGCCATGAACTCCACTAGACGACAGAAGGTGTGCTGTGGTATCTGGCACTAAGATGTTGGCAGCAGATTCTTTAAGTCCTGTAAGTAGCGAGGTGGGGCCTCCATACATTGGACTTGTTTGTCCAGCACATCGCACAGATGCTCGATCAGATGAAGATCTGGGGAATTTGGAGGCCAAGTCAACACCTTAAATTCAAAACACAACAGAGAACTGAGCCCAGAGTAAGAAAGAGACTCTTTGACAGGCACAAGTGCCCTTAAATAGCCTTAGTAAGAAAAAACCCTGCCTTCAGCTAATCACTGGGGCGGGCAGAAATGAAATTCAATTCGCAGGCTGCGCACGCGCAGTCCGCCACAGGCTGTACCAGTCGACCATCTTAACTGAGGTTCGCACATGTGCAATTCACTGTTTGTTTCTCAGATCGGCCATCTTAGGTGTGGCGTGCGCACGCGTGGTATATAGCAGAGAATGCCGGCCATCTTGGTTGTGGTTCGGCAAGAAGAGGAGCCTCTCATCTGACGGCAGTGGCGTCTAGAAGGAACTGCTACATCCGTAGCGGCAGCAGGTAAGTGGGTGCTGGAAACATTCCTCAGATTCCTCAGGCTGGTTGCAGAAGTTTACATGGCATACATTTTGTAAAGGTTTGTGGTGATTAAGCTGATCAGGAAGAATTTTATTGATGATACATCACTGTTTTGACGTTATTGCCCCAGAAAAACACTGACTACAGTTGACTAGACACCCCCCTACAGGAATTGAGGATGTTATTATTCCTTCAATCAAAAAAACGACGATGCGGAGGAAGATGCGGAAGTAGTCGCAGAAGCGGAAGTCTGAATCGCTTTTGGCTTATTTGCACATGTGCATTAATTACTGTTAATTCCAGCATAATTAATGTGCTTGATAATTAATTAATTAAGTTTGACACACAAAAGGGAATGTCACTGATGGACCACAGCTACTATTTGAGTATGTTTATCCTGTGTTAAGCACTTTCACCTGACTACATGTTTTTCTTGCATGAAAGGAAAATATATGAATTTTTAAATTCATAAGCTCCAGATTTTTAACATTAGTATGTCATATTGAGTCTACATTGGCACTAAAAATGTAATATCCACTATGAGCTTTCACTTATCACAAAATAATGTCTAAGCACAGGCAGGAATGTGCATATTTGCGGCAGAATAAAAAGTTTGCTGGCTGGAATATAACCTGAATATGTATATTTTCCTCACATTTGTGAGAAGACTTTTTTTTTTTTAACTTATTCTTACACAAAAACCTTTTGTTCTCCAAAGCAATTAAAGTATAATCCAGCATTAACCCAGATGTTACATATCAAGAAATATGCCATGCCAGCCCTCCAGAAGTGCTTTTTCTACTTCTGATTTCTGCAAATATTTTTTCAATGTTTATGGTTTCCACTCAACTTCATCATAGAGGAGGCACAAGCTGGCCTGTTTGTGTCCAGCAAATTAATAGAAGTGATACAAGGCGCCTTGGTGCCGTTTTGCCCTAAAGGCACAGTCTGGGTTTTAACCTTTAAACTGCTGTCATAGTTTCCTTGTTTCAAATTTCCAAATAGATTTTTCAGGACCCAGGGCTATCATTTACAAGTAAAATTATTTGGGCATGCAGAGCAAAATATAATTTACTGCTTTTGCTAAATGCCAAAACGGATTCGATAAAAGTCTTTGGTAAACTATGTTTTCTTAGAACGTCTATCTTGCGCATCCTGTCTACTGATACATTTACATTAAATTTATTTATATAGCACCAGCAGATTCCAAAGCGATTTACAATCAGAGTAGGTAGAATAAATTTTAAATCACAAATAATAACAAATCGGTAAAAAAGGAGAAGAGGGCTCTGCTCTTTCAAGCTTACAATCTAGTCGGTTGAGGAGGGGGTGTGAAAATATCACCATATCATCATATTTACGGTAAGATTTATAGGATTTGAGTTAGCATTTCAAGTAATGTTTGCAGTTTGGATTATCATATGAATAATGTTTTGTTCTTAATATTTACTATTATTATTAACAGTTAGTTGGAAGACAAGATTCCTCATTCCAGTAAAGTGAAACACACACTGCATACATGAGTACATAAAAAGTTAAGTATACAATTTGGTTCTCTTTTGCTTACTCTTAATATCATGTGAACAGATAATTTATATTACATACAAACAAGGCCAGGTTAAGGAGCTTTGGGACATTGGGTAATTGCACAGGAAGGTCCACTTCTCTGGAGCCTGCAAGTTACCGTATTTGCTCGATTATAAGCCAAGTTTTTTTTCAGAGCAAATGCTCTGAAGGTCCGCAGGGGACCCGGATCCTCCTCTCTGGTAGCCGGCACTTCCTCTGGGGCTTCTATGATGGAGCGCCGGTATCACATGAACTTCGGGTGCTCCACCATAGAAGCGGAGGTTATCTGTGTTGGTGAACGTTTGTGGGATGCGCGCAGACAACCTCCGCTGCTGCCGGCACTTCTGCCAGGGCTTCTATGACAGAGCACCCGCGACCTTCCAGTGCTCAGTCATAGAAGCCCCAGTTGAAGTACCGGCAGCAGGTGAGGTTGTCTGTGCACCGACACCAGGGAGTCTGAAGCACGGGGCCAAGTCTAGGGATGCATCGGTAAGTTGGGGCATGTGGGGGGCAAGTAAGTGTCATGGAGGGTAAAAAAATTTCTGGAGGCAGAGTGGCATATAGGGGGTCAGAGGGCATATCAGGCAGGCAGAGTGGCATATAGGGGGTGTATAAGGCATGTCGGGGCTGCAGAGTGGCGAATAGGGGTTGAAACGCATATTTGGAGGCAGAGGGGCATATAGGGGGGTATAAGGCATTTCTGGGGGGCAGAGTAGCATATAAGGGGGTAAGGAGGTCAGATGTGCACAACTGGGGGCAGAGTGGCAAATAAAAGGAAATAAAAACAAGTTTTTATTAATTATGAAAAAATAGTTTACATGTAAATTAATATTTACTAGTAAAACTTTTTTCCTAAAGGGCAGTCTTATATTCAAGCTTTTCAATTTTGGGGGCATCTTATAATCAGGGTCGACTTAAAATCGAGCAAATACGGTATTTTCCTCTGCGTTCTGTCTCTTGCTGTCTTTTTATCTGTTATGCTTTCCTCTCTCTTTGGCATCTCCGCAGACGTAGCCTGGTGAGAACCAAAGTTTCCACTACGTTATGTCGGCGGAGATACAGACAAAGATAGAAGAGACGAGATAAAGGATGAAAGAGAGAAGTGAAAAAAAAAAGAATAGAGGAGATGAAGAACTAGAAGCTGCATAAGTTAAATCAGAAGCAGAAATGATCAGCAGAGAAGGAAACATTTAGAGAGAGTGAACAAGAATAAAAATGTGTAAGTGAGAGTGTGAAAGAGTGTGAATGAAAGCACCCAAGAATTTCAGACAAAAAACAGAGTTTTTGCCTCATTTTCCTGGCTTTGTACGAAACTTCAAATTTGCCAAAATGTAGTAGATTTGCAATTTATAGGAATCTGAATGCACAAGATTAATACACACTCACATGCACACATATAGAAAGACACATACACAAATATTTATATATATATATATATATATACACATACACACAGTACTTACCGCCATCTCCACTTCTCTCCTGTAGACAGTAGTACAGTATTTCCACCCCTTCCTGATTTCTTCTATTTTTGTACACTACTAATTTTAATATTAGATAAAGATAACATGAGTAAACAAAAAATGCAAAAACAATCCTACCCTACCAAGCCCTATGTGAAAAATTAATTGCCCCCTTAGTTATTACATCAAAAATTAACCAAACTGAATTAATAATTGGGTTCCAGGCCAGAAACTGTTGAATCAGGGATATCAACCATATCATACTGGTAGCAAAAGCACCAGCCTGGAGTCATATTATCACAGCAGTGTATAATAGAAAGGAGTCAGATTTTCATCTGGAGCTATCTCTTCATCTCTTCCAAACTGGAGCAAAATCCCTGAGAATCAGTGTCAAATTGTGCGTTCCCTGGTATGGACATCACTTCTCGGAGAGCAGTGTCAGTGAGGGAGGATAATTGACAGATGTTGCAGGACCCGATCGGATTGCTGCTTCATAGGACTGGTGAAAAATATAGACATGTCAGAATACAGGGACAATTGCTCTGTGTGCCCCGCTGTCAATCCAACCTTACTGCAGAGTCCCAGATATCTCTGGAGGATGTGAAACTTAAAAGTCCACATTTTGGGTGCAAAACAAACAGCAACCTTCCCAGTAGAAATGAAAAAAAAAACTCACTGTATTTGACTCTCCTCCAAAACATGAAAAAGCTAATACATATGAAAGAAGTTGTTGACAATAATTTGGAGAAATCCTAAGCAAAATTGTGAAGGGTGTGAAAACATACACATCTTTATTTTCACTATATACCATACAACTAACATACCAAAATATCACTTAAGAATTTTTTAGAAAGGTACTTTGAATTCCCAAACTCAAAACAAGTAAATTAATATATTTTAGGTTTATCGCCCTTTTTTTTCTCTAATTGGTCAGCATTTTCCATACACTATATGGACAAAAGTATTGAGCCACCTGACCATTACACCAACAAGGACTTTTATGACATTGCATTCTGAATACATAGACACTAATATGTATGTTGGTCCCCCATTTGCAGCTATGACCGCTTCCATTCTTCTGGGGGGGCTATCCACAAGATTTTGGAGTGTTTCTGTGGGAATATTTGCCCATTAAAAGCTGTGACAGAATGTTTGCAGGAGCGGGCGGGAGTGGAACACACAAGTTGCTGGAGCGGGCGGGATTGGACACATATGTTACGGGAGCGGGCAGGAGTGGAACACACAAGTTGCAGGAGCAGGTGGTAATGGTCACAAATTCAGCTGGAAATTCAGTTGCGTGCACCCATATTGACTGCCTTCTCATTGACCCAGTTGTTGCTTTTTCTCTATTGTACTGATGAGAACATGCGATTGGTCACAGATTGATCAGCAGTCCTTCTTCTCCCCAGATGGTCTTTTTTTAAACATTTTTTTCTCTGTCATTTTAACACCGTTATTTTACTGGTCCAACAGCAACTATGCATTTTGCACGGCTAGACATGCTAGACTGACACCCAAACACACATACCAGGACAGGCTCTGTGTGTGTTTGGGTGTCGGTGTGGCAGAGCCTGTCCTGGTGTGTGTGTGTTTGGGTGTGGGTGTGGCCGAGCCCGTCATTGTGTGTGTATTTGGTCATCTGTTTCCTGGCACTTTACTTACTGTAGGAATAAATGGAACTATTTCATTTTTACTTATCTAGAGATAAAATGCCCTCCTGAATTTATAGTCACTTCAGAGGACAAAACTTCCTAGGCCCAGAAATCAGTGAGAGGAAAAGTAATTTTGTGATTCAATCTCTTTCAATCTGCATGTTTTATTAAAAAGGATTAGCACTAAATTGTGACTTCAGGCGTCCTGTGTATGATGACTTTTTTGTGTAGTGATGTACTATCCCATCACATAAGATTCTATCCTATACTATCTGCCGAGCACTGATGTCATCGTCATCCAGTACACATGGATGCCGACTTAAGATTCTGTCTATTTTATTTATTTCCATAAAAGGCCCAAAATCCTCAGCACCAGGTCCATGATTCTTTTAATCTGGCCCTGTCCAAAAGATTCTAAGAATCTTATTATTCTAAGTACATCTACATCTATGCCTTACATTACAATACCCTATAGTATATTATTTTGCAGAAGAAGAAGCAGAAGTGGTCAGCAGAAGCTGAAGAGGTCGGCAGAAACGGTAAGGAAACATTGAGAGAGTGTGAGAGAGTGAACGAAAATGAGAGTGTGTGAGAGTGAATGTGGACCCACAAACTTCAGATGAAAATTCTGAGCTTTTTGCTGCCTTTTTCTTCCAACTACTGGGGGGTAATTTGGTAAATTTGCAATACGTACAAAGCTGAATGCACCAGTCTAAGTGTGATTGCTAACAGAAACTGCTAACATCAATCACACTCATCCTGGAACCTGGGCATGCTAAAAGTGTAATTTCTGCTAGTTTTTGCTATTGTGGCTGCTATATTAAATATATATGATTACTAACAGCAATCACACTCCTATCATGCCCAGGCGGCCAGTACACGCTGGATCCTGGGCATCATAGAAGTGTGATTGCTATTAGCAATCACACTCCTATTATGACAAGTCAGCCAGTACATGCTGATATCTGGATATGGCTGGACATGATAGGAGTGTGATTGCTGTTAGTAATCATATATATTTAATATAGCAATGACTCCTATCATGCACAAGCAGCCACAATGGCAAAAGCTAGCAGAAATTCTGTACAGCTACCTGTGCCCTGCCCGCCCTACTTACACATCCATGCTATCACATGCATATTCATTCATCACAAACATTCATTCCCTCATTCACGTATACTCGTTCATACACCCTCCCCCACCCTTACCTGAACTGCAGATCTTCCGGTGCTGCTTGCAGACTTACACAGGGGCCGATGTCTCCCTCTGCATTGCTTGCAGTCTGTTTAAACTTCTCTTGTCCTGCCCAGGGGAACAGTAACGGAGTAGAGTCACGTGCATTCACTAGGGTGACCACAATTTATTTCTGCCATTCAGGGCACACTATGAAGCCCATGAGATCACACACACAGATGTGTATATATATATTTGCGTTAGACATGCATTTTTAACTACATAATAAGTACTTATCTCTTTGAAGTAAAGACTATGACTGAAATATGAGTTCAAAAAAACAGCTGAACTGGCAGTTTCTTTAATATTAGCCCCTGCTGTCAATATACCGTATTTGCTCGATTATAAGCAGGCATGTTGAGTTATCTGTGAAAGGGGAGGCCATGCAAGTATAGGCAACATAAACACCATGCACAAGAGTAAATATAAAAATCCAGTATTTATGTTGTTTGCCAACATTTTGACCGCACAGGGTCAGGGGATACTTTGTTCCTCAGACAGTTAATGTATGTGAAATACCGTATTTGCTCGATTATTAGACAAGGTTTTTCCCAGAGCAAATGCTCTGAAAAATACCCCTTGTCTTATAATCGAGGTCGTCTTATAATCAGACCTCAAATAGAGGTCTGACTATGAGACTAAGATCCAGATCCCCCGGAGCGCTGCAGGGGACCGGGATCCCCCTGTCTGGTAACCTCAGCTGCTGCCGGCACTTCCACCAAGGCTTCTATCACAGAGCGCAGACAGCAGAGGAGCGCTGCAGGGAATTCTCTTCTCTGGCAGTCGATGGACACAGACAACCCCTGCTACTGCTGGCACTTCCGCTGGGGCTTCTATGATGGAGCACCGTTGTCACATGACCTTCCGGGGCTCAGTCATAGATGCCCCGGCAGAACTAACGCTGGCCTCCACCCGCTGCCCCACTGGACACTAGGGCATCAGAAGCACTGGTAAGTCGGTGGGAGGTTACAAGGGGGTCATAAGACTTTTTCTGGAGGCCAGAAATGCCCTTTTACTCCCTATATGCCACTCTGCCTCCAGAAATGCCTTTTAACTCCCTATATGCCACTGTCTCCAGAAATACCTTTTAACCCCCTATATGCCACTCTGCCTCCAGAAATACCTTTTAACCCCCTATATGCCACTCTGCCTCCAGAAATGCCTTATACCCCCCTATATGGCACTCTGTCCCATGATATGCCTTTTAACCCCTATATGCCACTCTGGTAGGAAAACATTCAGTAAGGCTGTAATCACATTCCTATCATGCCCAGGTTCCAGTATATATATATATATATATATATATATATATATATATATATATATATATATTGTTGTTGATTTTTGATGTTGGTGTGTTACTTATAATAAGTGTTTTGTTTTTTTTAAAAAAAAAAAGGTGTGTGGGGGGGTCATTTTCAGTTTCAGTCAAGTGAATGCTGTATTTTTGATTTTGGTCCAGAATTTAAATTTCAGTGCATCCCTGCTATATACTATGCCAGACAGTAAAGCCATAGGCCTACACCACATCAATGTTTGGCTTAGTATATAGTGATAGGGGTTTTTCTGCGTTATTGTCAATGTCTGGCTCAATGTATAGTGATAGGGATTATGGTGTACCACCGTCAATGTGTGCCTCAGTATATAGTGATAGGTGTTATCTTGTACCACTGTCAATGTCTGCCTCGGTATATAATAACAGTAATCCTATACCACCGTTAATGTTTGCCTCAGTATATAATGATAGCAGTTATGCAGTACCACCGTCAGTGTCTGCCTCGGTATATAGTGATAGGTGTTATGCTGTACCCCCATCAATGTCTGCTTCAGTATATGATGACAACAGTTATGTTTGTCTAATGATAGAAGCTATGCAGTTTTAAAGTGTGTGTGGGTGTATGTGTGAGGGGGTGCCAGGTGCCAAATACTCTAGGTATGCCCCTGTACATAAATAATGTATGGAAACATAGCAAAGCAGGGATAGATCAACACATTAACACACAAACCCAGCTTTGCATGTATGGATCAACTGAAATTTACAGCACTGAAGGCATAGAATCAGACAAACAAATCCTGTGTTTGCAGGTATATGATAATGTATGGAAACATAGCATTGCATGTATAGATCAACAGAACACACAAGCCCAGCATTTCAACTGGAAATCACATGTAAACTCAGGACTGATGGTATAGATCAAATAAACACATAGAAACATAGCATAGCACATATGGATCAACAGAATAACACACAAACCCAGCTTTGCAGGTATAGATCAATTGGAATTTGCATAAAAACTCAGCAATAATGGTATTGATAGCACCCAGATAACACACATAAGACTTGCCATCTTTGTCCCCAAACAGCCCAGCATGAGTCAACTTTGTTTGTCCCCAAGGCTCAAGCACCCTGCTTGTGCCATCTTTGCCTTTCCACAAATCAATTATACATCTATGATACACACAAACATTTTTACAGTCACTCACTAATTCACACTTTTATTCACATTATTCATCCACATAATCGTTTATTCTATCTCAAATAATTTACACATATTCATTAATGCATTCTCACAAATTCATTAATTCTCTCCCTCATTCAGACAGTTCATCCACACATTAATCCATACTCTTCCTCATTCAGACAATTCATCCCCACATTAATTCATACTCCCTCATTCAGACAATTCATCCACACATTAATTGATTCATTCTCTCCCTCACTCACACAATTCATCCACACACTAATTCATTTATTCTCTCACTCAATCTAACTCTTTATTTATTTCAATATTCTTACTACGCCTTTCTCGCTATTTCCCCCCTCTCACTATCTACACCCCCTCCCTTCTCATAATCTACTCCTCCTCCCTTCTCATTATCTACTCCCCCTCTCCCTCCCTTCTCATTATCTATCCCCTTTCCCTCCATCCGTATTATCTACCCTTTCCCCCTTTTGTAGTTCACTTAACTTTCAGAAGTCCTGCGGTGAGAGCACGAGGCCTCTGTCTCTCTGCCGCGGTGCGCGCTGCTTCACTGCAGAGCGCCAGAATATGACGTATGGACGTGTGGTCACCCTAGCATTCAGGTGACTCTGCTGGGTTCCTGCATCCCCTCGACGGAGCAAGAGACGCTGCTGAGCAACACAGATGAAAGTGGCATGGCCCCTGCGGATGATTATTTTCAGTGTTTTCAGGTTTTTTTTTTGTTTCTGCATTTTGCCGATAATGCTATTTTCCGCCGATACGTTTCGGCCAGCAATATATCGGAGCATCTCTAATTTTAACCAAAGTTTGTGGTAGTATTTTTTTACCTAGATGGTTTCTATATATAATTATTATTTCAAAAGAAAGCCTTACTTGCATACCTCCCAATATTTCAAAATGTGAAAGAGGGACACTTTTTTTTTTAAATCGCTCTTGCCAAACTCCTCACTACAATTGCACTTTACAATGCTGCGCTTGCATCGCTACTTAAAACACGCTACATTTTTGTCAGCACAGTCATGCATATTAAAAATAAAGAACACATCGAATTCCCATGAGGCTCAGCCAGACATACTACTTCCATGATGCCCTCTGAGCATCATGGAAAGTGCAGTTAACAGTAGATGTTAGCTGTGAATTACAATTCCCATGATGCTCAGCCAGCCAGGTGTAAACATGACTAGGCATCATGGGAGTTTAAATTCACAACTAACACCTGTCATATCATCTGCTGTTAACTACAGTTCACATAAGGCTCAGCCAGACATACTGCTTCCATGATGCTGGCTGAGCATCCTGGTTAGTGCAGTCAACAGTAAAGCTGCGGATGCTAGGTGTGAACTACAATTCCTCAGCCAGCCAGCCAGCCAGGTGTCCACCATAATACTGACTGAGTATCATTGGAAGAATAGTCAACAACAGCAGAGAGGCTAATGTTAGCCTCCCTCCCACACTGCCTTTTACACACTGCCTTTTACACACACACATATACACTGCCCTTACACACCTGCTCATAAACACACATATACACATACACTGCCCTTACACACGCCTCTCCATACACACACACACCTGCCTATAAACATACATATACACATACAATGTCCTTACACACACACATAAACAAATACCGCCCTTACACACAACTGCCTTTACACACAGCTTACAAATACCTATACTGCTTATACACACCTGTCCATACACACACACACACAAGCTTACACATACATTCATATACACTGCCATTACACCCCTTTCTCCCCGTCTCTTACCTCTGAATATTAATTTATGAAAAAAAGAAAAAGCCTGAATATAAGACGACCCTATAGGAAAAAAGTTTTACCAGTAAATGTTAATTCATGTAAACTATGTAAACTTTTTTTTTTTAAATAAAAGCTATGATTGAGAATGAAATATTTTGTTTTTATTTCCTTTTTTTTTCAACCTGCCCCCCCCCAGTTATGCACATCTGCCCCCTGGCTTGCCACTGTGCCCCAGAAATGCCTTATACCCCCTATATGCCACTGTGCCCCATGATATGCCTTTTGACCCCCTATGTGCCACTCTGCCTCCAGAATTGCCTTATACCCCTATATGCCACTCTGGCATTTAGGGGGTTAAAAGGCATATTATGGGGCAGAGTGTCATATAGGGAGGTATAAGGCATTTCAGGAGGCAGAGTGGCATATAGAGGGTTAAAAGGCATTTCTGGAGGCAGAGTGGCATTAAGGGGGTTAAAAGGCATTTCACAGAGCACTCTGCCTCCAGAAATGCCTTATGCCCCCCAACTTACCGGTACTTCTGAGTCCCCGGTGCTTAGTCTGGGCAGCGTGTAGAGCTCTACGCGATTCGCGTAGACAACTTCCGCTGCAGCTGGGAGGTGGTGCGGTTAGCAGCGGGGGTTGTCTGCGTCCATCACGCAGACCTTCCCTGGCTGTCAGAGATCAGAGTTCCCCGTGATCTCTGACAGCCAGGGAAGGTCTGCGCGATGGACGCAGACAACCCCGGCCGCTAACCGCACCTCCTCCCGGCTGCAGCTGAAGTTGTCTACGCGAATCGCGTAGAGCTCTACACGCTGCCCGGACTACGCATCGGGGACTCAGAAGCTCCGGTAAGTTTGGAGGAGTGAGGTGGAGACAGGAGGATCCAGGTCCCCTGCATCGCTGCGGGGGATCTGGATCTTAGTCTCATAGTCAAACCTAGTTGAGGTCTGATTATAAGACGACCCCGATTATAAGACGAGGGGTATTTTTCAGAGCATTTTCTCTGGAAAAAACCTTGTCTTATAATCGAGCAAATACGGTATTTCACGTACATTAACTGTCTGAGGAACAAAATATCCCCTGACCCTGACCCTGTGCGGTCAAAACATTGGCAAACAACATAAATACTGGATTTTTATATTTACTCTTGTGCAAGGTGTTTATGATGCCTATACTTGCATGGCCTTCCCTTTCACAGATAGCTCAACATGCCTTCTCAGCCATCTTGGGAACCATTCTATTCAATATAGTTAGTATAATCACAGCTGAAGATATAATAAATAACACAACAAGAACAAAAACATGGTCTTGCAATATTGGCTGTGTTCCTGGTGTACCTTCATCCTAGCCCCTCCCCAATGTATGCGTCATGTTATTATTATTGTTATTATTATTATTTATTGTTTTATATAGTGCCATCAAATTCCGTAGTGCTGTGCAATGGGTAGACAGGGCATAACAAGTAGTATGTAACATTACAAATTGACTAACAGAGACAACAGGTGAAGAGGGCTTACGAGCTTACAGTCCCCCAGCTGCTGTTTCATCTTCCTAGAAGTAGATAGAGAGAAGGGTACCCTGCATGGTGTATTTCTGTACTGTACTGTTCACTTTTGTTGGCTCAAGCTGTATGAACCATGAGCATTGTCGTGTGTAATAAAATATATACCAAGTAAATGCAAGTAAGCAGCCCCCCAATTGTTTGTAAATTATAGTACCACCTGCAGGTTTAAGATTTGCTGTTGTTATTACCCTGTGTTAGGCTTCACTGTGATTTAATAACCAGGTAATATATTACCAGAAAGATGGATAGATGCATTAAATGCAAAATTTGAATATCCTTTACTGGTATGTGATCCATACGTGTAGGTGTTGCTTAGAATTTGCACTGTTAATTTGCCTAGACTTTTAGCGGAATTGTAACTTTGAAGATGTCCTATTTGTGTGTCTCACACATTTGAATAATTTAAAACTGATGGTTTTCTATTGTTTTTTCATTTGTAACAAACTCTTTTCACATGTCTTAGCAGGCAGGATAACAAGCCATCATGCCACCAATTACACACACAAACACATGACTGTTCCTTTAAGTGACAGGAAACTAGAAATAAACAAAGAGGTAAACTTAACATTCTATAATACAAAATAAAAACAGAGAGATAGAGAATTTAAATGAAGGGGTTGGGTATTTACATATTTTGTTTCTTTCAGAGAAAACCTTAATTCACATGTGAATTTATAAATGGGACATTTTTCCGAGTTGGTTACAATAATTTGAATTGTCTCAATAAATCACTATTCTATATCAGCTTCTTTGCTAAGTTTAAGAAAACATCCATGTGGGTTAGAGACACTTTGGGTGAGTGCATACAAAAGAATGGACTTCTAAATGTAAGGAATATGTCATGCCTATATTAACCTTTACAAAAATAAGATAGACAACCCTTGTATAAGTAACCTCTACTAATTAAAGGTTTACTGCCTTGAAGCTAGATCAAAAGGGCAGAGTTAAAGGTCAAAGCTGCAGATTATACCGTCTGAATATCTGCTTGAGAAACTTTATGTCTAATGCTGTTTGGGGCTATAGACATATACATACTTTTGTTTATGATTTTGTTTGTGCTCATTGCAAAGTTCCAACGGTGACTGCTTTGGAACAGCAGGGAAATCTGTCACTGCAAAATCAAAATAGAATAATTTTATTCACATCCTTGGACAGCAACAATAAAAATAGTGTTGCTGTCCAAGGACGCGGATAAAGTTATTCTATTTTGATTTTACTTTGCTGATTGCTGTGTTCATTTCCATTCCTCCTGGATGTGCACCTGCTCCCTTGAATTGTGGAACTCTCATATTGGACTTGAAGTGAGTCCTGAAGTGTTGTGGCACCTGGAGGAACGTTATATAGATGTTTGGGGTGGCTGGAGCGTGGCCATTATCAGTATGAGTTTGGTATGCTTGTTGCAAAACCTAAATGTACTGGAAATTGCCTTCATTTCAACATGAAAGGAAAATCAGTAGCTGAGATTACCAAATCGACATGGTATTAGAGGACTGCACTGGGATGCGGGTCCTGTGGGCCCCGCGGGACCCGCCAAAAAACTTGTGGGCGGTTTTTCGGGAGTTGCGGGCAGGAGCAGGCGGTCAGACAAAGTACCTGCAGGTCCCGGTAATCGCTGCCTTCACGTTGCAGGGCTGCCTTCACGTTGCTCCCTCACAGCGTCTCTTCTCTTGTTCCACCCAGGAACCCAGTGGAGTCACGTGATTTTACGTCACTTCCCATGACTCCCCTGGGTTCCTGGGCAGAACAAGAGAAGAGATACTGTGAAGGAGCAAGGCGAAGGCAGCCTTGCGGGGCTGAGCGGGAAATTTGCAGTTCAGGTAAAGGGGCGGGCGGGATTGACCCCATATGTGGTGGGAGTGGGCGGGATTGGACACATATGTTGTGGGAGCGGGCGGGAGTGGAACACACACATTGTGGGAGTGGGCAGTAATGGTCACAAAATCAGCAGGATTAAAAAAACAGTCCTGCACAGGGCTCTACGTGGTATCCATACTACTGTAAAAAAAAAAAAAAAAAAAACGTCGTCACCAGCCACAAATTGTTAGATTATCTCACATTTGCAACAATGTACTTACAACCAAACTTTTTTAGCCTAAAGGGCTAATCACGGTATAATGCCTCTAGGGTGTGACACGTAGCTGCTCGATTATAAGACGACCCTGATTATAAGATGACCCCCCAAAATTTGAATATTCATTTAGGAAAAAAAAAGAAAAAGCCTGAATATAAGACAACCCTATAGGAGAAAAGTTGTACTAGTAAATACTAATTCATGTAAACAATTGTTTTCATATTTAATAAAAGCTATGATTGAGAAATATATTATTTACTTTTATTTGCCAACCCGCCCCCCCAGTTATGCACATCTGCCCCCAGGCTTGCCACTCTGCCCCATGATATGCCTTTTAACCCCCTACATGCCACCCTGCCTCCAGAAATGCCTTATACCCTCCTATATGCCACTCTGCCCCATGATATGCCTTTTAACCCCCTATGGGCCCTGACTATGTAAAGACTTGTGTGGCTACCCCCAGCAGTATATCATCCTTTCACTTGCTGAGGGGATTATCTCCGGCAGACAGCCAGGATCTGCAACCATGGAGTGACTGCCATTTTTTTGCTTTATTGTTGTATAAGTCAGTACCCCCCCTCCCCCGTTCCACCACTACAGACGTTTACCACGGCCAAACCCTGGAACTGATTTGGGCCAGTGATACATAGTGGAGACCCTTCTGAGAACTCCCCCTGCAGGTTGAAATGCCCCCCCCAAATGGGTGGTATCACTGTAAGGAGATGTTGCTGAACATATATTGGGGTGTTGTATGACAAAGGCATTTAACAGGTGCTATAAATTACCTTAACCCCTTGACTGCTAACGACGGCATGGTGCCGTCGCTAGCAGTCCCAGTCAGGTGCTAACGACGGCACCATGCCGTCGCTAGCACTACCCTACCTTGATGGAGGTCTGTGGACCCCCATCACCACCTACCCCGGCGATCTGCCCCTCATATTGAAGGGCATCACTGGGACCACCCGATCCGGCCGGTGACGTCGCGCGTAATGACGCGATGACGTCACCGCGCAACTTTATTGAAAACTGACAATTGTCAGTTAATGTAACGGAACTGGGTCCATGCTGATGACTGAAAGGACCCCAGCGCGCCCAAAGATTGTATGCAGGAGTTACGGTGCAGTAGTGGAGTTGGGCAGGGCCTGGTTTCAGGGCAACCACACTCACCCAGGTGTTGAGCACCTAGGGTTGTGCAGCCACATACCAGCGCCCTGATATAGAAGCGGATGTAGTCCAAAAGGAAACGAAGTGATATCCTGCAGGCACCCTGGAGCAGGCATGAAACATAATACAAGACTCACGTGCAGGATGCTGCAGGCTGGGAGTATGGAAGCCAACAAAGCGGTAGTGCTGGTCACCAGCGGTCGCTCTTTAAGGCGGTTACGAGAAGTTCCCCCAGGCAATGACACAGTTCCATCGCTATAGATTACCGCAACCAGCCAAGCGGTGGAGGGTACCTTCACTCGTCCCAGAAAATCTGCTTGAGACAGCTTCCTCATTCCTGTTCAGATATGCTGACTTCTGTTTTGGAGGAGAGTTCGCAAGAGACGGCTTCCTCATTCCTGGTCAGATATGCTGATTCCTGTTCCGGAGGAGGTTGGTCTGCTAAGCGGTAGTGCTGGTCATTGAAGGACTCCTTCTAAGAGATTCCAGACTCCTGAGTATGCTGGTTCCTGGGTTGACTTGTTTCCTGAGTTCTCCCGTCAGAGAGCGGGCCTTCCTTCTGTTGATGTTTCTGTTCGCGTCCGGAGGCCGCTCATTTGGAGGGGGATACTGTCACGTCCTACCCAGGCTGCAGAGCTGCATATCTCACTCTTGTTTCAGTTTCCCTGTTTTGCTTCAATCCATTCCTGTATTTCCTTTTGCTCTGTTCTGATCTTCCATTCCTTGTTTCTGCTTCGGCTCTTTGCTTCAGCTCTGTTTCCTTTATAAGTTTTGCCCCACCTGTGTGTTCTGTTTGTCTCAGTCTGCAGTTTAAAGGTATGTCTCAGTGCTATGGGTTTGGATTACATGCTTGGTTTGTTTTGTACCTTTGTCAGCAGGGATTAGCGTTAGGACCCACCGTCATTGGACTACTTTGGCGTAGTGGTGGGCTAAGCATACTATGGCCATAAGATGTGACGGAATCTCCAATAGTTATCAAATAGTCCTAGGCTAGTTTCTGTATTTATGTGTGTCAGTCTGTGATGTACCTGTGGGGTGTCCTGTCTTGTTCCTTGTTGTGCCCTATTTTATGTATATCTTGTCTGGTTATGTTTCGTGCCTGGTCTCCCTGTCCCTTGCTTGTTATGTTTCTGCTATATCCTTTGCTTGCCATACTCCCAGCCTGCAGCATCCTGCACGTGATTCCAGTGATATGTTTCATGCCTGCTCCAGGGTGCCTGCAGGATATCATTTCACTTCATTCTGGACTTCATCCGCTGCTATATCAGGGCGCTGGTGTTTGGCTTCACAACCCTAGGTGCTCAACACCTGGGTGAGTGTGGTCGCCCTGCAACCAGGCCCTGTCCAACTCCACTACTGCTCTGTGACTCCTGCATACAATCTTTGGGTGCGCTGGGTCCTTTCAGTCATCTGTTTGGACCCAGTCCGTGACAGTTAAAGAGGTATGGGGGCATGCTGCTTAGATGCCTGTATCTCAGGCATCTAAGCAGCTACAGACCCCCATCATATACCATTGGAAATGTAATCACCTCACCTTTCCAATGGTATAATGCTTGTGAAAAAAGAATAAAAAGTATTAAGTTAAAAAAATAAAAATGTACAAAAAAGGAAAAAAAAAATGATTTTTATATACACCATTCACATAATCTACACATATTTGGGTTGATACATGACCCCCTTTTTTTTTTTTTTTTTTTTTCTCACACATGATATTATTTATATCAATTCACACTTCACAGTTTTTGGTTTATTACTTAATGTTACACGGTATATATTTGTCTATACTCATATTTGGGGTAGAATTATAAGAATACATATTTATATACACCATTCACATAATCTATACATATTTGGGTTGATACATGTCCTTTTTTTTTTTTTTTTTTTATTGTACACATGATACTGTTTATATCAACTTATATTTAATACTTGGATGGTCGTATGATTCGCCAGTTGAATACAGATTCTGGTTCCATTTAATACTATATGGTATATACTCGTTTACAGTTATATTTGTGGAAGAATTATAAAAGAATTATAAAGATAGATATCCATATATACCATTCACATAATCTACACATATTCTGGTATGAACCACTACCATAGACCTTGGTCTCTGGACATGCTATATGGAATATATAGTTAGTTATATGTTTTGGTAGGACCTTAAGAGTATATTATTATCATTGTTTTTGGTTTTTTTTTTCTTTCTTTTAAATTATTATATACTCCTTCGTTGTACAGGAGACCGATATTAAGATGTATAGATAGTACTGCCCCCTGGAGGCTCCGACTGCCATCAGCTAGATGGCAATGTCCACTCGTGTAATTTGGAGGTACACAGGTGGAAGTATGCAACCACTTACTCAAATGGTTGCTTACAAATCTATGTTTTATGTTTTTGTATGTGTAATAAGAATGTTATTATTTGTGTATTTAGATTCCCCGTTGCAAACGACCAATTGTACGACGTCACCAGGATATTATTATTTAATGCTATATAAATAATGTTGAGATTTGCCTCAATTAATGTGCAGGGGCTTAATTCCCCGCAAAAACGTTCAATACTGTTAAACCGTTTATGGTCAGAGAAGAAACTAGTTTAACTTTAAAAAAAAAAGTTTAAGTGTTCTAGCTAAATGATCACTGTGGTAGCCAATGTTACCACAGTGGTCATATAGCTATGAAAAAGTCACATTACCTTTTTAAAAATGGCCGATACAAAATTTTAACCCCATGATCCCTTTGATCATGGGGTCAAATTTAGCCAATGGTAGAGGAAGGCAATTTTTGAAATCCTGATGAACTGCAAATATTATTAAAATCAGCCATTTAGCCTGTGCCGTACGTGAGTAACCATCTCATCCCTGGAGCGCCTTGCATTTTTACTGCAAAACTTATTTTTGCTGTGAAAGTGATTTTTTTCTCCCTTTACCATCATTTCTTTGGGATTGTAAGGGGAAAGAATGGTGTGTGCTTCTGTGAGTGAATGTATGGAAAGTATGGTGTGTGCTTCTGCGAGTGAATGGAGATATGAAAGGTGTGTGAATGGTCAGTAATTAGGGTTGAAGCCTTGACGTGGCATTACTGCTCACGTAAGAAGTTAAATTTTGGCATAAAAAGTACATATTTGCAAAAACTACACCCCTTGGCGCATCAAACGAGGGGCTGCATGTGTTTCTAGTACAAACCTGGAGTGAGCAAGACACAAATGAACATGTCACTATGGTTAGAAAAAACATATTTTCTAGCCAAAGCGACATATTCCATCATTATTTGTGCACTCAACTTTTGTCCTAGAAATACATGTAACCCCTCATTTGAAGCTTCAAGGGGTGTAGTTTCTTAAAAAAATGTACTTTATGTACCCTAATTTAACTTCCCAGATGTCTAGACCACTTTAACTTCAGATATGGCAGATTGGAGAATCTTGTTAAAAAATTGTTTTAAAACATTTAGGGGGATGCCTGCATTTAGACAGCTCTAGACAGCTGGAAAGTTAAATTATGGTACATAAAGTATATATTTTCAGAAACTACACCCCTTGGTGCATCAAATGAGGATGTATTCGTAGCACAAGAATGTAGTGTGCAAGAAATAAATGAATTTTTTTTTTTTTTTTTTTTTTTTTTTAGAAGTGTGATATTCACTTATTTGTTGTGCATGTCAGATTTGTGATACAAATACAACTAAGACCTCATTTGCTGCAGCTGGGGGTGTAGTTTCTAAAAATATATAGTTTTGTTGGCATATTTTAACATCCCGGGCAGCTAGAGCTGTTTAATTGACGGCAGCCATGCATTAAATTTAAAGATGTCTTTTGTGATAGTCTAGTAAATTGAACTTTTAGCTATAAAATATTAGAAAAACACAGTCTACTGTTCTCAATTTCTGTTTATTTTAGACCGGTTACCTACTACAAATATTTAGCAACACAGCTTTTGATATTAGAGTTTAGAAAAATAACATTACGAACTAGTTTTTATTGAGTCGGAAGTGAAAAATTACACTTTTTTCCCATTTTTGGCTTTATTTTGCAAACCTAATGAGACATACACATATAAAAATGGTATATTTGGAATCTGCTGGGTGTGCTGAAAAAAACAATATATGGTTTGTATAGTTTATTCCCAAGAAATTTACTTCTAAACACGTTTAAACGTGAGATGCACCAAAATGCCGAAAACCAGCTTAGCACCAGGGTGGGAAATGGCTTAGCAGCCAAGGGGTTAAGTACAACATGTTTAGGGAAAAATACACATAAAAAATACTACTGCAAACTTTGACAAAGGCTGGTGATAGAATTAGTGCATGGAAAGAGTTAAAATACCAGCATTTGAAATACCCTGGGGTGTCTCGTTTTCAAAAATATATGGTTTTATTGGGCACCTTGAATTGGCCAGGCTCAAAGATGTACCAAATAGGGCATGGGCAGTGGATCACCAAATAAAGTTCAACATTGAAAAAATGTGCATGCCCTAAATATGGCCCTTTTGCCCCCAAACAGCCAGGCAAACCCATGCATGGGTGGTATCACTGTACTCGGAAGATATTGCAGAACACATATTACCGTATTTGCTCGATTATAAGACGACCCTGATTATAAGACGCCCCCCCAAAATCTGAATATTAATTTAGGAAAAAGAAAAACCCTGAATATAAGACGACCCTATGGGAAAAAAAGTTCATCAAGTTCAACCCTTCTACCTAACCTTCCTATTCTTGATCCAAAAGAAGGCAAAAACCCCCCAAATTAAGCTACTTCGAATTCTGCCATCAGGGGGAAAAAATTCCTTCTTCACTCCAAGAGGCAATGTATCTAATGTATTGGATAACACCACCTCCCTTGGAAGTGAATTCCATACCTTTATTGTCCTCACTGTAAAGAATCCCTTCCTTTGTCGTCTATGAAACCTGCGCTCTTCCAGTCTCAGAGGGTGACCTCTTGTTCTTTGTATATTTCTGTTAATGAACAGGTCACTCAAGAGCTCTTTATATTGGCCCTGCATATATTTATACCGTATTGTCTCGGATATAGGCCGCACCCGAATATAGACCGCACCCTAAAAGTTTGGTGCTTTTTTAAAGAATTTTTTTTGTAATAGATATGCTGCCACTCTGCCCCCCCCACCCCAGAGATATGCTGCCACTCTGCCCCCCCATATGCTGCCACTCCCCCCCTTGAGATATGCTGCCACTCTGTCCTCCCCCTCGAGATATGCTGCCACTCTGTCCTCCCCCCTCGAGATATGCTGCCACTCTGCTCCCCCCCCCCGATTTACCAGAGCATAAGCATACTATGAGAGCATAAGCATACTATGGCCATAAGATGTGACGGAATCTCCAATAGTTATCATATATTCTTAGGCTAGTCCTGTTTGGTCCTGTGGTTTCTCTGTATTCTTGTCATGTGTTGCCTGGTCAGTCTTGTCAGCTCTGTGCTTTGTTGTCCTGTCCTGTCTCGTAACCCTGGCAGCGGGGTTGTCCTGTCTCGTGTCCTCGGCAGCGGGGTTGTCCTGTCTCGTGACCCCGGCAGCGGTGTTGTCCTGCCTCGTGACCCCAGCAGCGGGGTTGTCCTGTCTCGTAACCCCCGGCAGCGGGGTTGTCCTGTCTCGTAACCCCCGGCAGCGGGGTTGTCCTGTCTTGTAACTCCCGGCAGCGGGGTTGTCCTGTCTCGTAACCCCCGGCAGCGGGGTTGTCCTGTCTCGTAACCCCCGGCAGCGGGGTTGTCCTGTCTCGTAACCCCGGCAGCGGGGTTGTCCTGTCTCGTAACCCCGGCAGCGGGGTTGTCCTGTCTCGTAACCCCGGCAGCGGGGTTGTCCTGTCTCGTAACCCCGGCAGCGGGGTTGTCCTGTCTCGTAACCCCGGCAGCGGGGTTGTCCTGTCTCGTAACCCCGGCAGGGGGTTGTCCTGTCTCGTAACCCCGGCAGGGGGGTTGTCCTGTCTCGTAACCCCGGCAGGGGGGTTGTCCTGTCTCGTAACCCCAGCAGGGGGGTTGTCCTGTCTCGTAACCCCGGCAGGGGGGTTGTCCTGTCTCGTAACCCCGGCAGGGGGGTTGTCCTGTCTGGTTATGTTTCTTGCTTGGTCTCTCTGTATCTTGCTCGCTCTGTCCCCCTTGCTTGTTATGTTTCTGCTATATCCTTTGCTTACCTTTCATACTCCCAGCCTGCAGCATCCTGCACGTGAGCCTAGTGCTATGTCTCATGCTTGTTCCAGGGTGCCTGCAGGATATCACTTAGTTTCATTTTGGACTACATCTGCTGCTATGTCAGGGTGCTGGTATGTGGCTGCACAACCCTAGGTGCTCAACACCCGGGTGAGTGTGGTCGCCCTGCACCAGGCCCTGTCCAACTCCGCTACTGCACCGTAACTCCTGCACACAATCTTTGACAGTCGCATTTTTATTATTTTTACCATAATGTATAACTTTGCATTTCTCTATATTGAACATCATCTGCCACTTGCACGCCCAGTCCCCAACTCTGTCTAAATCTCCCTGCAAAGAAGAAACAGCAAGATTAGTCTGAATTACCTGGCCTTATTTTGTCATCAGCAAAAACTGTGACATGGCTCTCAATGCAGCTTGGGAGACCATTTATAAATAACTTAAAAAGAAGAGGACCGAGGACAGACCCCTGAGGCACTCCACTAAATACCTGCGTACAGGCTGAGAAACATCCATTCACAACAACCCTCAGCATTCTATCTTTTAGCCAATTTCAGATCCACATATGGACATTTGCCCCTAAGCCAATTTCTGTTAATTTATAGAGTAGCCTTTTATGCGGAACCGTATCAAATGCCTTAGCAAAGTCCAGATAAATCACATCTACAGCCACCCGCAGGTCTATATTTTTACTAACTTCTTCATAGAATGCTAATAGGTTGGTTTGACAAGACCAGTCTTTTACAAATCCATGTTGACTTCTACTAATTGGATTATGGATCAAGATATGATCTTGAATGTATACCTTTAGCAACCCTTCAAATAATTTCCCCATTACCGATGTTAAGCTTACTGGCCTGTAATTGCCCGGTTGAGATTTTGATCCCTTTTTAAATATGGGCACAACATCTGCCTTGCGCCAATCTAATGGAACTATGTCCGAGCTGAAAGAATCCCTAAAGATTAGTAATAATGGTTGGGCCAGAGTTAGGCTTAGCTCCTTCAGTACCCTTGGGTGTATACCATCCGGTCCTGGGGCCTTGTCTACTTTAACAGTATTTAATTGCTTGAGCACTTTTTCTTGTGTCAGCCAATCCCATGTTTGATGCAACGGTTCCTTAAAATTAGCCAGCGGGGGCTCTGTCATTGGCTCTTCCTTGATATTAACAGAAGAAAAAAAAGCATTTAAGAAGCATTCTCGCTGTCCTCACTAACCAAAGTTCTACTAGTAAATGTTAATTCATGTAAACTATGGAAACAATTTTTTTAAAAATAAAAGCTATGATTGAGAAAAATATTTTTTTGTTGTTGTTTTTATTTCCTTTTATTTTCCAACCTGCCCCCCAGTTATGCACATCTGCCCCAGTTATGCACATCTGCCCCAGAAATGCCTTACACCCCCTATATACCACTGTGCCCTATGATATGCCTTTTAACCCTCTAAATGCCACTGTGCCCCATGATATGCATTTTAACCCTCTATATGTCACTGTGCCCCATGATATGCCTTTTGACCCCCTATGTGCCACTCTGCCTCCAGAAATGCCTTATACCCCTATATGCCACTATGGTATTTAGGAGGTTAAAAGGCATATCATGGGGCAAAGAGGCATATAGGGAGGTATAAGGCATTTCAGGAGGCAGAGTGGCGTATAGAGGGTTTCAAAGCATTTCTGGAGGCAGAGTGGCATAAAGGGGCTTAAAACGCATATCTGGAGGCAGAATGGAATTTAGGGAGTTAAAAGGCATATCACTGAGCACTCTGCCTACAGAAAGGCCTTATGCCCCACCTAACCCCCCCCAAACTTAGCGATGTCTGACTCCCCGGTGTGTTGTCCGGGCAGCGGGTAGACGTCTATGCGATTCGCGTAGGCAACTTCCGCTGCAGCCGGAATGATGTGCGGTTAGCAGCGGAGGTTGTCTGCATCCATCGCGCATACACCCTCGTGCATACACAACTCTCCTCTCTGACAGTCGGGAAGTTAAAATGTATTTACTCTTGCAATTTAAAATGTTAAACTACATTTGGGCTCCTCTCGGAAATATGAAAAGTCTGACGTCACTTCCCATCTGGTGGAATCCGGCGGCCATCTTGAGTATGGCAAGACCTTATCCTAGAAGTATAGATGCCTGCAGTTCTTGGTCTTGCCACCAGAGGGCGGAGGAGGATGTCGAAGGGGGGTCTCCCTCTCCTCCAGTTGCTGATTGCTGGAAGGAGGTCTCCCTCTCCTTGGTACCCGCAGTTGAGGCTGCTGGTTGACTGAGGGGGGTCTCTCTCCCCTCCTTGGCGGCAGCTGAGACTGCTGGCTGCCGGAGGGGGTATCTCTCTCCTCCTTGGCGGGGGCTGCTGATGCAGGTATGTGACAGGCATTAGGTTTTTATTTACATCTTAGCACTAATAATTCTTAAAGTTTATGTGTTTACATAATTTCAAAAGAAGACCCTGCTTGAAAATCATACCGCCTAATGTGTGTGGGTACACCAAACTTGGAAAAAGGGAATAATTAAAAAAAAAAAATATATATATATATATATAAATGTAAAATAAAAAGTCAGGACTTTAAGGTGGGAAAAACCCTTGGTCCAGAGTGGGATGAAAACGATGTGTAATTATTAGTATTTATGATGGTGCTAAAATAATAACAATAATAATATTTCTGAACTACATGTTATCCATGAATTACCATCATCAAATGATGGTTGGTTGTGGTTGGCTGATGTGCAAGTATGACAACCTGGTGCATGAAGGCAAGTTGCTACATGGATGGCTATTTAAAGTTAATGTTACTCTGGGACATGTTTAATATTACTTCTGACAGGGCAAATTGTGTCACTTGTAGCTTCTATGGTTTTTCTACCTGTATTTTAGTTGCTGCACAACCCAGCAAGGGTAATGTTAACTTACTATCCTGCATAAACAGGTATCTGATTATAGGTGTGGTTATCAAGGCTTAGCAGGGCCGGATTAAGAGCATCATGGGCCTGGTGCTGAGAATTTTGGTGGTCCTTTTTATGGAAATAAATAAAATAGGCAGAATAGACATAATCTTAACTCCTCGGCTCCTCAAGGGGCAGCTGCCCCTTTTGCCTTGCGTTAAAGACAGCCCTGGCGGCAGGGCCGGACAGGGAATGAAAAAGCAGCCTTGGAAATATTTGGACACCAGCTCCGTGTATTGTATCGCATGGTCGAGCTCGTGTGCCCACACGCCACACCCTTTACACATGCCTATCTGAGCCACGCTATTTACCATTTAAAAAGCTATAAATCATTATTTTTAAAACTATATTAAATTGTTCCTTTACAATAAGAGAACACTACATTATAATTATTATAATCCCAGGAACCAAAAGTGTTAAAAGGCCCAAATAAGTACCTGGGAATGGACAGAATCTTAACTCTTCACCATCCATGTGTGTTGGATGAAGATGACATCAGAGCTCGGCAGATAGAATTGTATGTGATGGGATTGGGAGTAATCAGTACACTAAAAAAGTCACAATCTAGTGCCACTAATCCTTTTTAATAAAATATGCAGATTGAAATAAAGTAAATAACACAAAACCTTTACTTTTCCTCCCACTGATTTCTGGGCCTAGAAAGTTTTGTCCTCTGATGTGACTAAAAATTCAGAAGGGCGTTTTATCTCTGGATAAGTACAAATTACATAGTTTTATTTATTCCTACAGTAAGTAAAGTGCCAGGAAACAGATGACCAAATACATACCAGGACAGGCTCTGCCACACCGACATGCAAACACACACCCCGACAGGCTCTGCCACACAAAACACACACACTGGGACAGGCTATGCCACACTGACACCCAGACACACACACCAGTACAGGCTCTGCCACACCAACACACACACCAGGACAGGCCCTGCCACACCAACACCCAAACACCCAGACCAGGACAGGTCCTGCCACACCAATACCCAAACACACACACCAGGACAGGCTCTGCCACACAGACACCCAAACACACCAGGACAGGCTCTGCCACAACGACACCCAAACACACACACACCAAGACAGGCTCTGCCACACCGACACCCAAACACACACACCATGACAAGCTCTGCCACACTGCGGTGTGCGCTAGAGGCCTTGTAGAGGAGAGTGAGGGACGCCGAGCAGTTGCTGAAAACGTATTCATAAGTGACCACTTGGCTCCCCTCATCTCCACGTAAAAAAAAAAATGGATGGCGTTTCAATTGGGGGGGCACACTGATTCCGGGAAAATGCATTGTCCCCGATTGAGGCTGCCCGGGATCCAGGACTTAAAGTTCTATTGCAGGAGTGACCTGGGCAATCCGGGACATGTGATCACCCTACTCAAGAATCCACGAAAATATCATCTTTCTATTAAATCAAAGGCTTTAACCCTGTCTCCCGCTTTCTAATCACTTCGGGGGTTTCCTGCGCTAGATGATCTCATACATCACATCTAGTCCATACTTCTCAATACATACTGCTCTAGGACATTACATTGACTGCAAAAGATTGCCTGCTCCCAGTTATATTCTGGTTGGCAAAGCGCATCACATGTCTGTGCACACAGTGGGGGTGGGTGGCGGGCACAGATGTGTGACATCACATAGGCCCGGCCGTGGTGGCCTATATTAATCCAGGACTTACATTTCCACTTCACTCTTGGTTGGAATAGCATCTTCATTGCGTTCCTGCATTATTTTGGTGATTTATTCTATTTTGATTCGTAAACATTTTTGGTGTAGCTTTTCATTTAGGATCATGGCGGAATATATTCAGCTGTTAAGATATTCTTAGTGGGGCTGGCTTTTTATAATGTACATGTTTCATTGAGTACATTGATATGGAAAGTGTGCTTATTAGACTTGCGCATTCATCTTCGGGCGAACATGTAAACGAGCACGAAGAGGCCATTTTTTTGTTCGTTCCGAAGACACGCCGAAGAGAATACAGTGCCGGCAAAATGTAGGAGAAGACGAAGACTCACAACCACAAAGAATCGAAGATGTGAGCTGATCCTCCTCTCTCCAATCACCTCTTGTGACGTCACGTTAAGGGTCTTGTCTAATGCCTGTGCTGCTGTTTTTTGAATTTCTGAAACCACCTTTATAAGACCAGAGCTTGCCTGAGAGATCCATTCATTTTTCGCTGTGACTGCTTTGGCAACACTGCTGTGCTGCATCCGAACGTTAGAGAGAGAGATTGTTCTGTTCTGTGTGAGACTGATAAGCCTCAGCCTGCCATTTCTCACAGTGTACTGTGTTCAGTTCTACTGAATTAATAATTTTATTAATTTAATCATTTTTTTTATTTAATTTGTCTGTCATCAACTGTGTAGTGCTGTTGAGTTGACAGTGCACTCAGTGCCTCACTGGCACTGGGGTGCCCTTGCCCTGGGCTGGCACTAGTGCCTACTGCCTGTCCTGCTTAAATAAATTAAATAATAGAATTTATAAATAATTTAATAGAATATATTATTAATAATTGAATACATATAAAATTATATATTTGTCAGTTATATATACTATAGATAGTAATAATAGTATACTAGTGTAGAATGTACTGTAGACATTCAAGACATCTACTAGTGTCTAATCTAAAATCATTCAGTAATATCAATAATTCTATAATTCTTCATAGTTAATTAGCTATAAATAAAATTAATAATTAATTACTACTAGCTTATAGTTCAGCTAATCTTATTAGTACTGGTGCTGCAGCTCTTTAGTTTGTGCTTTGTTTTAACAACAGCAAGAGACCAAGTCAATTTTTGTTAATTAATAATAATATTTCATTTTATTTCATTTGTTTTGCTCACCTCAGTCCATCAGTGAAGTGAACTTGTTGGGCTAGTGAGTGCAGCCGCATAAGTGCTGTGTTCTTTTTTGATCAGCAAGCAGTGACGTTAACTGTTTTGCAAATATTTTCTCATTTATTTTACATTTTATTTTAATTTTATTAAAAGTACCCTTAGTGTTTTGCTCACCTCAGTCCATCAGTGAAGTGAACTTGTTGGGCTAGTGAGTGCAGCCGCATAAGTGCTGTGTGTTTCAGCAAGCAGTGAAGCTAACTGTTTTGCTGTGACATTTTATTTTATTTCTAATTTCTTTTCAAGAAAGATTGACTGTGTGACGACAACAACTGTACTAAGCAAAGCTTCAAGATACTAGCTGTAGTACTAAAATAATTCTAATCTTTAATCTTAATCTATAATATATTATATGACATAATATAATATAAATTCTAATTCATAATCTATAATATAAGTAATTCTAAATTCTAATTCATAATCTATATTCTTCTATCTATAATCCATAATATAAGTAATTCCTCTAATATTAATTATTATATAACATAATATAATAAATTCTAATTCATAATCTATAATATATATAGTAATTCTTTCTAATTCATAATCTATATTCTATCTATAATCCATAATATAAGTAATTCTATTAATAATATAATATTATATATAACTTAACCTCACTTAAGTTTAGTGGTCTTGAGAGCGTCTGCCTAGAGTTAGACTAGAATACTAAGAAATATAGCTTTAGGTTTAGCATAGTAGTAGGATAGGCTCTTAGGCCCGTGTAAAGTCTTTAATTTTTTTTATCCCCCTTTTTTTATTTTTTATTTTTTTAAAGTTTTTTTAAACACTACACCACACACACACAACACAAAATTTGAAATGGATCCTCCTTTTGGGACTAAGGAGGGACAAGCTCCATCTACCACCACCACCACCAGCACCATCACCAGTTCTAAGATGCAGCCTTTGCGTCAGTCTAGTCGGCCAAGTAGGCCAAGCTCTCGCTTATCATTTGGGGAAGCATTGCTTAAAGGATCATCAAGTTAAGGAAAGGCACCAAAAGCAGGCAGTAGTAGTGCTGCTAGGCCCACAAGCTCTATGGTTTTTTACAGAAAGCCTAAAGCACCAGAAGCATGTTCAAAGTTAAAGGGTAGCACAACTAGTACTTCTACTAGCCCAGTGAGTAAAAAGAAGTGCCTTTTGCCCCAAGCAGCATCTTCCCCATCAACAAGCAGCATGCAAGGTACCAAGCAGAGCCAAATTAGCAGCAAGACTCAGAGGGGTTTTCCCAAACCAAAGCGATCTCATTCCTTCTTTGGGAGCACTTTGAAAATGTTGAAGAAGGGCACTATGGAAAGTGCAAACATTGTGGGAAGCTAATAAGCAGAGGGAAAGTGTCTGGCCATTTTACCAGTGCTAGCATGAAGCATCACCTCAGCACTCAACACAACGCTGTGCTATTGGGGAAAGATGCAGAAGTAAAACTTAGTGCAGGCAGCATAGCTGGTGGCCATGGAAAAACCCCAACAGCTGCTTCTGAGCCAATAGCAGCAGCAGCAGCTAGTGCTGGCAGCCAGAGACCAAGGCAGGTTGGAGCACTGCATGTCCAGCCCACCCTGGAACAATTTGTGGCATTCCACTCCAAGAGAACAATGCCCAAACAGCAGGCCAATAAAGTAACGCGACTTATTGGTCAGTTCATTGCTGTTGGAGGGGCATCCTTCTCTATGATTGAAGGGGAGCCTTTCAAACAATTGATGGCGGTTGTGGCTCCACAATATACAGTTCCGTCACGTTCCACTTTCAGCAGGAACATTGTCCCCTCATTGTATCGGTCCTGTGTTTCAGGAGTGAAAGAGGAGCTTTCCAAGGCTGCTGGTCAGTGTGTTCATTTCACAACAGATTTGTGGAGTGCACCTAGTGGGCAGCATGCCTTTCTTTCTTTGACAGCACACTGGTGGCAGCCCGGTATGCCCAAGGAAGCTGCTGCACAAGGCTACCGATCATTCCTTCTCCATGCAGAAGTGATGGATGAAAAGCACACTTCCCAAAATATTCTGCATGCGAAGAGGAAAATGTTTAACCTTTGGGTGGGAGCAGAGGCAGGCACCAATGTTGAAGTTGGTTTTGTGGTAACTGACGGAGGTGCCAATATGGTGAAAGCGCTGCGAGATGGTCAAATTGTTGGTGTGCGCTGTGCAGCCCACATCACCCATCTTGTAGTGAAGGCAGCAATGTCAGAAGGAACTAATGTAACAGCAGTAGTTCTGTCCTGCTGCAGAAAGATCGCTGGGCACTTTCACCATAGTGTTAAGGCTAGCCAACTTTTGAGGGAAGAGCAGGAGAGGTCAGGTCTTCCCGTACACTGCCTACGTCAGGATGTCAGTACACGGTGGAACTCCACGTTAGACATGCTGGAGAGGATTTTGGAGCAGCAGAGGGCAATCCATAATCTTGCTTCAGAGCATAATATTGGGATTACATCTCCATTGAATAGGGAGGATTGGACAGTGATCGCCCAGCTAGTGGCAGTCCATAAACCATTCAGGGATGCCACTGAAAATTTAAGCTCAAACACTGCCAGTCTGGCCCAGGTAATCCCAGTGTTCTCCCATCTAGGCAGCAAGATGGATGTGTTCCTTGAAAACCGTGAGGCTGTTCAAGGTGGCACTCTACATCCTGACGTAGCAGCCATAGTCAGGAAGCTGAAGGATCTGCTAAAAGTACACCTTTGCAAATGCATGGAAGAGAGTCCCGAAATGATGCTAGCATGCCTTTGCGATCCAAGAATTAAGGGAAAGCTAGCTTTGAAATTCAATGTTCTCAGTAGCTACCGGGAGCAATTGGTCAACAAGGTGCGTGACTGGCAGCGTAAAATGGGAATGCTGTCCGAGGAGGGAGAGGTGCAGGAGGAGGAAGAGATATTATGTGTTCTGCTATTCCTATCAGCAGCAGTGCCACAAGCATCACAACACAGCTGAGTGGAGCAGCTGTGTTTTGGGAAGAGGCACTTGGGAGTATAGTTGGACCATCGGACAGAGCTAGCAGCAGAAAGGAGAGTAGTGCTGCTGAAATGGTCAAACTTTACCTCTGTGAAGTTCCTTCTGCACCTAATGTTGATCCTCTTAGCTACTGGGATGAAAAGAAGAGTGTGTGGCCTGCACTCTCATGGGTTGCGCAGCAGCTTCTATCATGTCCGCCAACCACTGTTCAAAGTGAGCTCGTGTTTTCTATGACTAGAAAAATACTGAGTCCACAGCGCTCACGCATGGCACCTCATCTGATGGAGCAGATTGCCTTTCTTAAATTCAATCTGCCCAAATTGGGTTACCTAGCTCTTAGCTTGGAAAGTTAATTTTCTTTCTCTAATGTTTAAGGTAGTTTCTCCCCCTGGTTGCACGTGTTTGTGGTGTGGCAACGTCTGCTACCTCTGCTGGTGTAGCCAATTTACGCTAGGGCCTAGTGTCTGAGTTCTGGAAGTCTGCTCCCAAATGCCATGGACTGACAGACTTTCATGCTTTGCCCTGGGGTGAAACAAGTAAGCGGGTCATAAATTGCCCACTCATTCAACTTTCCCATTGCTGCTGCTGTTGGTGCCAGCGTCTCTTTTCTGCCAGTTCGCTTCCTGGCTAGTGTCATGCCTCAAATGTCCAAAATGTTTAAGGTAGTTTCTCTTCCTGGTTGCACGTGTTTGTGGTGTGGCAACGTCTGCTACCTCCGCCGGTGTAGCCAATTTACGCTAGGGCCTAGTGTCTGAGTTCTGGAAGTCCGCTCCCAAACGCCATGGACTGACAGACTTTCATGCTTTGCCCTGGGGTGAAACAAGTGAGCGGGTCGCCAATTGCCCACTCATTCGCCTTTCCCAATGCTGCTGCTGCTGGTTGTGGTGCCAGCGTCTCTTCTCTGCCAGTTCGCTTCCTGGCTAGTGTCATGCCTCAAATGTCCAAAATGTTCAAGGTAGTTTCTCCCCCTGGTTGTACGTGTTTGCGGTGTGGCAACGTCTGCTACCTCCGCCGGTGTAGCCAATTTACGCTAGGGCCTAGTGTCTGAGTTCTGGAAGTCCGCTCCCAAATGCCATGGACTGACAGACTTTCATGCTTTGCCCTGGGGTGAAACAAGTGAGCGGGTCGCCAATTGCCCACTCATTCGCCTTTCCCAATGCTGCTGCTGCTGCTGGTTGTGGTGCCAGCATCTCTTCTCTGCCAGTTCGCTTCCTGGCTAGTGTCATGCCTCAAATGTCCAAAATGTTCAAGGTAGTTTCTCCCCCTGGTTGCACGTGTTTGTGGTGTGGCAACGTCTGCTACCTCCGCCGGTGTAGCCAATTTACGCTAGGGCCTAGTGTCTGAGTTCTGGAAGTCTGCTCCCAAACGCCATGGACTGACAGACTTTCATGCTTTGCCCTGGGGTGAAACAAGTGAGCGGGTCGCCAATTGCCCACTCATTCGCCTTTTCCAATGCTGCTGCTGCTGGTGGTTGTGGTGCCAGCGTCTCTTCTCTGCCAGTTCGCTTCCTGGCTAGTGTCATGCCTCAAATGTCTAAAATGTTCAAGGTAGTTTCTCCCCCTGGTTGTACGTGTTTGTGGTGTGGCAACGTCTGCTACCTCCGCCGGTGTAGCCAATTTACGCTAGGGCCTAGTGTCTGAGTTCTGGAAGTCCGCTCCCAAATGCCATGGACTGACAGACTTTCATGCTTTGCCCTGGGGTGAAACAAGTGAACGGGTCGCCTATTGCCTCATTCGCCTTTTCCATTTTTCAATGCTGCTGGTGGTGGTGGTGGTGGTGGTGGTGGTGCCAGCGTCTCTTCTTTGCTAGTTCGCTTCCTGGCTAGAGTCATGCCCAAAATGTCCCTAATGGTAAGGGTAGTTTCTCCCCCCTGGCTGCGTCTGTTTGCGGTGTGGCAACGCCTGGTACCTCCGCCAGAGTAGCCAGCTTACTCTAGGGCCTAGTGTCTGAGCTCTGGAAGTCCGCCGCCAAACGTCTAGGACTGACAGTTGTTTGGATGCTTTGCCCTGGGGTGAAACAGGTGAGTGGGTCGCCAATTGCCCACTCATTCGCCTTTTCCATTTCCATTTCATATTTTTCCGTCTGATACACAACCTACCAAACATAACACACACAATAACACATATTACACAATGACATAACACATAACACACATAACACGTATAACACAGTGACATAACACATAACACACATAACACACATAACACACACATGTACAATTCACAAATCACAAGGACCTTTCCTCCTGTTATTTGCCCTGGCCTTCACTTCTACACTCACTAGCATTAACGCTATAACTCACACTTAACCCTATAACATTTTTTCATCCACATACCTGCTAACAGACCCAACTTTTTCAGGGACAGTCCTGCTTTTTTCCTGTCCCATCAAATTTAGCTAAACTAGGTATGCTAGTGCACATAGGTATAGCTGGGTAGGGTAGCACTACAACATTAAATAAATATAATAAAGTAAATAATAATAAATATAACTTTAAAATAAAATTAAATAAACCCATTTAAATTAAAATTAAATTATATTTAGACATAATAATAATAATACATCTTTAACCAAAACAGTGCACTGCTAATAATCTTAAAAATAACCGTACATTAACCCTAAGCTATTTTTTAGTTCTTGTCCAACATTTTTCCATTCGCATACCTGCCAACACACCAGGCCCGGACTGGGACAAACAATAGGCCCGGGCATTTAAGCCTGAGCAGCCCATATTTATTTATTTATTTATTTATTCTTAACCCCTTAACGACAATCCCCGTACATGTACGGGGTTGCCGTGCAACGGGTTAACGACAATGCCCGTACATGTACGGGCTGCCGTTAAATAGCTGCAGCGCCGCGATCGCGGCGTTTTCGCCGCGATCGGCGGCTTTGCAGCATCCACGGAAGCCTCACAAGTGAGGCTGACCGTGGATCCGGGGAGGGCAGCCCTCGGCAGCCCTCCCCGGAAGAAAAATGGCCGCCGCCGCACCGATCATCAAAGATCGCGGCGGCGCCCGGCTAAAACTGCTTAGGAAGCGATATGAATCGCTTCCTAAGCATAAATGGTGTTACTGACATGCCTCGATATCGAGGCATGTCAGCAACACTACCCCCCGACCCCCGATCGCCTTGTGATTGCTCCGAGGAGCAACCACAAGTGCCATCCTGTGAATGACGTTGCCGTCATTCACAGGATGGCATTAACAATAGAAATGAGTTCATAGAGGGTCTATCCAGACCCTCTTGAGAACTCTCGAGCTCCTCCTGCAGGTTGAATGCAGGTACTGCATCCAACCATGCAAGGTCAATGGAGCCCAGCTCACTAGTGAGAGTGACTAGTAAAAAAAAAAAAAAAAAAAAAAAAAAAAAAATTTAAAAAATGTTTCAAAAAAATGTCAAAAATATGGTAACATGTAAAAATCCCCACTGTCACCAAAAAAAAAAAAAGTTTTTAATAAGCAAGTCCTAAAATTTTTACAAAATATGTCCTAATATCTTTACAAAAATTCCATTATGGAAAGAGTTAAAATATTGGCATTACAAATGCCCATAGGGTGTCTAGTATTAAAAAATATATGATTTGATGGGGTAAATTGAATTGGCCGGGTTCAAAGATGTCCCAAATATGGGACATGGGGCAGATGTCTAAATGGCAAAAAATACACACCTCATAAAGGCGGCCTTTTACCTCCCAAATAACCCAACAAACCCATGCATGGGGGGTATCGCTGCGCTCAGGAGATGTTACTGAACACATATTGGGGTGTTGTGTGACACGGACATACACCAGGAGCGATAAATTTATACAACATGTGTGAAAAAAATACAAAAAGAATTACTACCATAAAGTTTCACAAAGGGTAGTGGTAAAATTAGTGCATTGAAAGGGTTAAAATACCAGCATTTCAAATACCTTGGGGTGTCTAGTTTTTAAAAATATATGATTTGATGGGGTAAATTTCATTGGCCGGCTTCAAAGATACCCGAAATGGCACATGGGGGGAAGAATTACCAGATTTGGAAAAAAAGGTTTTGAAATGGCAAAACGCTACCTGTACTTATTGCCCCATAACGTGCAGAAAAAAGCAAAAAAACATAAAAACATTGGGTATTTCTAAACTCAGGACAAATAGTAGAATCTATTTAGCAGGTTTTTTCATTCGTTTTTGCAGATGAGTAAAAGTTTTCTGCTTAAAAAGTGAGAAAAAGTAATTTTTTAACAAAAAATCCCCATATTTTATCATTTTTTTTATAGTAAATTAGATGATATGATAAAATTAATGGTATCTAAAGAAAGCCCTGTTTGTCCTGAAAAAAACAATATATAATATGTGTGAGAGCACGAAATGAGAAAGAAGAAAATCACAGCTAAACAGCAACACTGAAAAACGTTAAAAGAGCCATTGTCCCACAATATACTACGAGTAAAAACCCCTATTGTCCTTAAGGGGTTAAAGCCCACCCTTCATGTACCATCTTAGCATTTAATCATTCACACAAATCATTAACACATTCATTAATGCAGTCTCACAAATCATTCACACAATTCATCCTCACATGAATTCATTAATTGTCATACGCACTCACACAACTCCTCCACACATTTATTCATTCATTCTCATACGCATTCACACTACCTCCTCTCTTCATCTTATCTGCCCCTTCTCACTATGTTCCCCCTATTCACTATGTAACCCCTTCCCCACTTCTCAATATGTACCGCCTCTATCTATCCCCTCTCCCACTATCTAACCCCCCTCTGCCTCTTCTCACTGCACCCCCCTCCCTCACCCTACTTACCTTGTTGCCGGAGCAAGCAGCAACTGCGACCGCACCTGTGGCAGGGCAGGATTGACCTAGGGGCTGATGGAGTTGCAGCTCCAGGCCCCCACCTTAAAATAAGCCCAGTCAGGACCGGACTGACTGGTCCTCTATGGCCGCATTAACGCAGAGCCCCTTAAGCCCGCCGCAGTTACCCCCTACTAACTATCTACCCTCTCCCTCTTTGAAGTTCACTTACCTTTCAGGAGTCCTGCGGTGGGGGTGCAAGGCCTCTGCCTCCCAGCTCTGCCACTGTATGGAACAGTATAGAGTGATGGGAGTTATGATGTACTTTTAGAGCATAATTAGATCATGAAAAAGACATTTGAAATGGTACAGCATAACACCCATCACTCTCACACGTATACCAATCCACACGTATACACCAATCCACACGTATACACCAATCCACACATATATATATACAAATCCACACATATATATACAAATCCACACATATATACACCAATCCACGCATATACACCAATCCACGCATATACACCAATCCACACATATACACCAATCCACACATATACACCAAGCCACACATATATACCAATCCACTCTCACTGAATCTTTTCCTACCTTTCCTTTTTTCTCCTTACAGCTCCTTTTCCTCCTCTTCGCTCCTCTTCTTCAGTTCTTCTGTCTTCTTCCGGGTCAGAGGGCACGGACAGCGGTGGGCGTGGCTTCAGTGTTGTGCGCCGGGATCTGACAACAAATCCCGGCGCACAGCAGCTGTTGCCGCGCGGATCACAAGGGAGCGGTATCGGAGGTCTTTAACAGACCTCCGGCTCCCTTGAGTGATTTTAAGCCGGGTTGAACCCGGCTTAAAATCACTCAAGGGAACCGGAGGTCTGTTAAAGACCTCCGATACCGCTCCCTTGCGAGCCTGCTCCTCCAGCGGCGGACATTACTGTCCGTCTCTGGAGGGGTGCCGGGTGCCGCAAGTTGGCACCCCCTGATAAGCGGCACCCGGTGCGGACCGCCCCCCGCTGCCGCCCCCTGGAGTGTGGCGCCCTGTGCGGTCGCACACCCCAAAGGCCGGCCCTGCTCTAAGGGGCCGGGAAGCCCCCACCATGGCCGGCCTTAGGGGTCTGCGGCCGCACAGGGTTTAAATGAAAACATCGGGTTTTTGCGGCGGTTAATGCGGCCGTAGGTGGGGTAGGGGCCTGGAGCTGCAGCTCCATCAGCCCCTAAGTCAATGCGGCCCTGCCGTGGCCCGTGCCCGATGGCCAGTCCGGGCCTGCAACACACCCAACATTTTCGTGGACAGTCCTGCTTTTTTCCAGTCCTGTCCAGTAAAAGTTGGGTTGTTGCAAAGTATGCCATTATAAATAGGTAGCAAATGTTAGGCATGTATTACAAGTGGTCCAAAATCAATTTATAAATGTAAAATAATCCCTATTCTTGTATTAAACATCTATGGATGTGTGACTGTGTATGATAAAAAGGAGGCCAAGTTCCTTGGAGCATTTGTCTAGGTCTTAGACAAGACAACTGCTCGGAGGAACTTGGCCCTCAGTTTCGGGCAATGTGTATTGTGTACAGTACACCTCGGTACGTGTGTGCAACTCTATTGGTCGTTTCGGCAGGGGGCTCGCCTGCCATCAACGAATGAGGTGCATTCTGCAGTTCTGCAATTCGTTTGTTGATGCCAGACCATCCCCCTTCCGGCGACCAATAGAGTCGCACACACGTACCTTCACGGTGCGAACGCATCTGCTGCTGCTGCTGCTGCTGCTCCGATGTGTTCTTAACCCCGTATTAACCCCTGCTACGCAGATTAATTAACCCCTGCTTAACCCGTATTAACCCCTGCTACGGAGATGAAACGAGCACGAAGAATGTCCACGAATATTCGCCCGAAAAGAAGACAGGAACGGGCGAATATTCGCGGAATACAAAGTTTTTTTTTTCCGAAGACGAGTACGAAGACGAACACGAAGAGCCCCCTGGTGCCCAAGTCTAGTGCTTATGTGTTATTTATTTATCTGCTTTGGGCAAAATATATTGCTAAAGCCTCATATTTGTTAAAAATATGTATTTGTATTGCAAGCTTGTATTGGAGCACAAGTAATTTGCCTTTCTTGTTTTTTTAATTATGGCTGTTTTGTATAATTGCTCCCACCTAATAAATTGGTAGGGTGCGCAGACGTAATTGGTTCAGTTCAGTTCAGTTCCTTGCTGTCAAGGCCTCTACCACGTCTTACCTTCTGCGGATTTGACAATGTGGTTATGGGTCTCATCACTGGGTCACGTGTGCCCATTCAAGGCAATAGTCATCCAAAGCAATGAACAAGAGTGAGCAAAACTTCATCATGCGCTAGCGACTCTATAAGAATGCACCAAACAAGACCTCCAGTTCTCGGTTATTCCAGTGCCTCAGTGATACTGTTGCAACACCTGCTGTTTTCTTCACTTGTATCCTATACGTTTTGTCTGCTTGGCTACAGTTTCTGACCTCTTTGCTGTTCCCCAACTACATTTCTTACTGTCTGCCCTGACTTATGCCAGTCCACTATCTGTGAACCTGAGCAAACTGCCTCAACCTTAGGTCCGTTCGACCACTCTCTTCCTCATCCTTGGTACCAGGCGTCTGATTCCTGGCCTCCATGCTTCTACTTCTGTCTGGGTGGTTCTGCCATCCTTCAGACTGTTTAAGTTAGCAGTGTTTTGCAAAGGGTGTCCATTCCTGCTTCGGAAATTCAGACCTCAAATTGACACTTATTAATCCTTAATTGGCCACAACAGTGCAACAGAAAACACATTTAGCCTGACTAAACCTCATAGAATGATCATCTATTCCAGGGGTCCTCAAACTACGGCCCGCCGGGTGTTTTTGCCTCAGGACATCCATGTGTTCCGAAAGATGCTTTTGGAACACAAGGATGCAGTAGCGTACCTAGCGGGGGGGGGGCGGTCCGCACCGGGTGCCGCTCATCAGGGGGGTGCCAACTTGCCGGCACCCGGCACCCCTCCAGAGACGGACAGTAATGTCCGACGCTGGAGGAGCAGGCTCGCAAGGGAGCGGTATCGGAGGTCTTTAACAGACCACCGGCTCCCTTGAGTGATTTTAAGCCGGTTCCAGGATTTCCCTTGAACCCGGCTTAAAATCACTCAAGGGAGCCGGAGGTCTGTTAAAGACCTCCAATACCGCTCCCTTGCGATCCGCGCGGCAACAGCTGTTGTGCGCCGGGGTTTGTTGTCAGATCCCGGCGCACAACACTGAAGCCGCGCCCACCGCTGTCCGTGCCCTCTGAACCCCGTGTCCTCGGAAGAAGACAGAAGAACTGAAGAAGAAGAGGAGCGAAGAGCAGGAAAAGGAGCTGTAAGGAGAAAAGAGGAAAGGTAGGAAAGCATACAGTGAGAGTGGATTGGTGTATGTGTGTGGATTGGTGTATGTGTGTGGATTGGTGTATGTGTGTGGATTGGTGTATGTGTGTGGATTGGTGTATGTGTGTGGATTGGTGTATGTGTGTGGATTGGTGTATGTGTGGGGATTGGTATGTGTGTGGATTGGTGTATGTGTGTGGATTGGTATGTGTGTGGATTGGTATGTGTGTGGATTGGTGTATGTGTGTGGATTGGTGTATGTGTGTGGATTGGTATGTGTGTGGATTGGTATATGTGTGGATTAGTATGTGTGTGTGGATTGCTATGTGTGTGGATTGGTGTATACGTGTGGATTGGTGTATGTGTGTGGATTGGTGTATGTGTGTGGATTGGTATGTGTGTGGATTAGTATATGTGTGGATTGGTATGTATTTGTTCGTAGTTTTTTTTTTAACTATAGTCCGGCCCTCCAACGGTCTGAGGGACCGTGAACTGGCCCCCTGTTTAAAAAGTTTGAGGACCCCTGATCTATTCTCTGGTACAAACACACAGAAATGGTCCATTGAAACCCTAGAAAACCTGTGCTTGTACATTTCAAGACAAACATTTTTCATCTAACCTCCTCTAGACCTGTCAAACCAAAATGTAGACACTGTATGAGAACATATTAAACACTTCGCACATGCGCAGTCAAGCAAAAATAAACATTAATAAGGACTGTCACAGAACCAGGGCTGCAGAGGACCCTTAATATCTTGGATGCCCCTAGCCCCACTAGAACGCTCTTTTGTACAAATATACCACTGGTGGTGGGGCTCAGATGAGGGGTGGTTGGGAGAGGGAGCACCTTGGCATAGCCCCGAAAACGATTTAGGGTTATATGGGCATTGCTGTGCTTGGTTGCCTGATTGTGGCGCCGGGCTGTCTAGGTGGGGTATTGTTTGTGGAGATGGGATTATCTCCTAATCTGATAGTTTGGATATAAGGCTGTGTGTTTTCACAATAAAGTGTTCTTTTTTCTTCACCTCAACATGAGTTCTGTCTGATGCTTGGGGTGGGCTGCTTCAATCACTTACTGTCCTTGTCAGGACAGTACATGTGCTGCATCAGCTAGATCTCGGTCCGCTACAGTGCCAGCCTGGCTTCATTCCGACAAAGTCCTGCTTCATCTCTCTACCGCTAGTTCTGTCTAGCACTGAGAGTGTTAATCGCCGAAGTCTCGGGAAGGAAGCAACGTTTAGTGGGTGTACCCAGTCGGGGTACAGGACCTCCCTTCACAAGGACATTTAGCCCTTTCAGTGCTGAAACCATAAGATATCAAACACACTACTACTTTTAAAGCACACAGTGTTTCATAATTGCGTTGACAATTTGTGTCACAGTTGAGTAACTGTATTTTATTTAGGACTCCTTGATTAGCCAAAATGATGATCTAAACCCCCATGTTTATTGAAAGTAAAGTGGCAGTGGGTGTAGATACAGTGTATTGTATAACTGCTTTTAACATTTATAATGTAAACTGAATTTGGGGAGTTTAGATGTTAAGGTCATGTGAAAACTGGTTGGTTATTTGACATCTGGTTAATCAATTTAAAAAAAATTGGAAAATAGAGAATGTTTCAAAGATGTTTGAGTTTATATGCAAATTATTTAAATATAACCATCAGACAAAAGTTAACTCAGTATAAGACTTATAGTTAATTCCTATTTTACATGTTTTAGATATATAGTTACCTGTTTTAAAATATATGTAATGGATGCTATATTCATTCAGTCTTCTGTAATAAATATATAATCTCAAGCATCTAATGATCACAGGCATCTCTTTACTTACAGTTAATACAACATTAGTGAAATATTGGCTGCAGTTGAATAACAAGCCCTCCAGTGTTCCTTGGGGAGTATTCCATATGGTAATGTCTATTACTATCAGAGCATTGATTTTTGGCCTAAGTTCTGAGGAAGTCTTTCCTTCCATCCAGAATGGAAAATTCCACAGTGTCCTCAGACTGCTAAGAAAAGTCTACCAAATCCCCAGGGGGGGCATTTGCCTCTTCATTTACAGAGCTTCTTAACATAGGCTGGGGAATATTTACAATACCAGCTGGCCCACCCACTGTTTCACATTTTTATAGCGCTGTTATTGTATTTTATTGTTTATAGCCTAAAGCACCAGTTAATGCAATTGCCTTAATCAGGAATACATTTTGGTGTGCCAAACTCTTAAAATAAGGAGGGAAAGGGCCAAAGAGAGTCCCGCTGAATATCTTGGGTTTAGTTCAAAATACCCTAGCTAAACATGTTATTAAGTTCCATTGTAGATATTTTCTGGTGCAGAAACTCCGTTAATTAAGGAACACAATTTAAGCCAAGATACACTGGCTGTTTATGTTTTATTGTGGCACTACTGCAAGGCAAAGTATAAAAGAAACAACGATAGTACATGATATATATATATATATATATATATATATATATATAGAGAGAGAGAGAGAGAGAGAGAGAGAGAGAGAGAGATATGGGGTATGGATCAGGGGAATCATCATGGGGCTGAAATAGGCTTTAGGGACTGAAACATACTTTAGCAACAGAGTCTCCAATAAGGGCTATAGGCTGTTTGGGGAGATCTGATCTCCCTCTAACCGGCCCCAAACAGAGGGAGTGCATACATGTGAGCATGCATGTGTATGTGTGAGCACAGATATGTGTGTAAGTACTTGTGAGCACGATTGTGTATGTGTGAGCACGGATGTGTGTAAATGTGTGTGAGCACAAGTATGAGCAAATGTGATTGTGTGCGTGAGCATTGATGCTATATATCGTATTTGCCCAAATATAGGCTGCACTTTTCCCCCCCGCTTTAAGTCTTTAAAGTGGGGGTGCGGCCTATAATCGAGGTTTAGCGCAGGGATGCGCAATTCGTATCGCCCGACGTGCAGTTCTGGGTGCCGGGCAGGTGTTTTTTTTCTTTTTCATTTAGCTCTGCTGCGGGAAAGCAGCAAGGTTAGGACCCAGATCCCGCAGATGTTCACGCAGATGTTCACCGGTTCTCTGCCTTAAAAAACTCCTGTAAAGTGAAGCGCCGTCCAATCAACTTTGCCGAATTAGGTTGAATCTGAGAGGACAATATATCCCTATACACTTAAGAATTAATCACTAGTGACCCATTGTCATCGGATGCCCATGCCATCACATTGCCTCCATCTTGTTTTACAGATGATGTAGGAAATCTTCTCCATATTTTTTTTTCTTCCCATCATTCTGGTACAGGTTGATCTTAGTTTAATTTATCCAAAGACTGCTGTTACAGAACTGGGATAGCTTTTTAAGATGTTTTTTGGCTAATCTGGTCTTTCTATTCTTGGGGTTTATAAATAGTTTGCACCTTGTGGTGAACCCTGGGTATTTGGTCTTGTGAAGTCTCCGCTTTATGGTAGACTTGGATAATGACTTTCCTACCTTCTGGTGACTGTTTTATACTTGGATGGATGTTGTGAACGGCTTTTTCTTTAGTAATAGATATAAAGAATGGGACAACAGACCTTAAACCCACGACCTCTCTGTATCCAAAACGCTGTCTCCAAAAATGTAGTGTGGTGAATGCAAACCTCATCACTGTATTCTTCAAGACTAAACCAATTTGCAAAAAAGGGAGTTTTCCCAATGTGAAGCTTCCAAACAAATAAGTAAAAGCCAGGCCCAAAATACAGTGAAGGAAACAATTATTTGATCCCTTGTTGATTTTGTACGTTTGCCCACTGACAAAGACATGATCAGTCTATAAGTGTAATGGTAGGTTTATTTGAACAGTGAGAGACAGAATAACAACAACAAAAAAACAGAATAATACATTTCAAATAAGTTATAAATTGATTTGCATTTTACTCAGTAAAATAAGTATTTGACCCAATTGCAAAACAGGACTTAGTACTTGGTGGCAAAACCCTTGTTGGCAATAACAGAGGTCAGACGTTTCTTGTATTTGTACACCAGTTTTGCACACATCTCTGGAGGGATTTTGTCCAACTCCTGTTTGCAGATCCTCTCCAAGTCATTAATGTTTCAAGGCTGACATTTGGCAACTCGAACATTCAGCTCCCTCCACAGATTTGCTATGGGGTAAAGGTCTAGAGATAGGCTAGGCCACTCCAAGACCTTAATGTGCTTTTTCTTGAGCCCCTTCTTTGTTGCCTTGGCCGTGAGTTTGTCATGCTGGAATACCCATCCATGACCCATTTTTCATGCCCCGGCTGAGGGAAGGAGGTTCTTTGATGGTACAAGGCCCCATCCATCGTCTCTTTGATGCAGTGAAGTTGTCCTGTTCCCTTAGCAGAAGTACACCCCCAAAGCATAATGTTCCCACCTCCATATTTGATGGTGGGGATGGTGTTCTTGGGGTCATAGGCAGAATTCCCCCTTCTCCAAACACGTCAAGTTGAGTTAATAGCAAATAGCTTGACTTTGGTCTCATCTGACCACAACACTTTCACCCAGTTCTCCTCTGGATCAACAGATGTTGATCAGATGTTCATTGGCAAACTTCAGACAGGCCTTTACATGTGCTTTCTTGAGCAGGGGGACCTTGCGGGAGCTGCAGGATTTCAGTCCTTCACGGCATAGTGTGTTACCAATTGTTTGATAATTGGTGACTATGGCCCCAGCTGCCTGGGACAAGATCCTTCCTTGTAGTTCTGGGCTGATTCCTCACTGTTCTCATGATCATTGAAACTCCACAAGGTGAGGTCTTGCATGGAGCCCCAGACCGAGGGAGACTGACAGTTATTTTGTGTTTCTTCCATTTGCGAATAATCGCACCAACTGTTGTCACCTTCTCACCAAGCTGCTTGGCGATGGTCTTGTGGCCTATTCCAGCCTTGTGGTGTTCTACAATCTTGTCCCTGACACCCTTGGACAGCTCTTTGGTCTTGGCCATGGTGGAGAGTTTGGAATCTGATTGATTAATTGCTTCTGTGGACAGGTGTCTTTTATACAGGTGAGAAGCTGAGATTAGAGATTATTTTTTTAGGAAATCAGAAAAATGGTATCTGAAGAAAACCCTTCTTGTCCTGAAAAAAACAATATATAACTTGTGTGGGTACACTAAATGGGCGAGGGGAAAATTACATCTAAACACGAGCACCGCAAGTGTTAAAACATCTTCGGCCCCAAAGGGCAAAAAAAGTAAAAAACAGCCTGGTCCTTAAGAAGTTAATATTATACGCGAAAAGATGAGAAAATATTAAATGGGACAGAGGCAAATAATTATACTGTCCATGCTGGTATGCCACCTGATGCATTTCATCCACCAAGTAGATCTATAGATGAACTACATTAACCATGATACCCTTATTTACCCAAAAAGCGGAAATTGAAAAAATACTTATGCATAAAATCGAATATACAATGGGTTTTTCTTTAGCATTGAAAGGATCCTACGATCATCCACCCCTGTTGTCTTCTGTGGACATCCAGGCCTTTTTGTGTTGCAGAACTCACCAGTACATTGTTTAATTTTCTCAGAATGTACCAAACTGTTGATTTGGCCACAGCCTAACGATGGTCTGTTTGAGCAATAGATTCCAAATGTGAATGCTACACCACAAATCAACTCCAGACCTTTTACCTGCTTAATTGCAAAATAAATAATGAAGGAAAAGCCCACACCAGTCCATGAAACCTCTTTTGAGTCAATTATACAAGGGGAGAAAGGAAAGCAGTGGCATCTCCAGCTTTCATATTTAGGGGAGGCACATGGGGGGCCAGGGACCAAAGTAGGGGGGGGGGCAATTATAAAACGGTACATATACACTATATATATATTATATATATATATATATATATATATATATATATATATATATATATATATATATATATATATACACACACACACGTTAGACGTGCATTTTTAACTACATAATATGTACTTATCTCTTTGAATTAAAGACCGTGATTGAAATATGATTTCAAAATAACTGCTAAACTGGCAGTTATTTTTCATTCTTTAATATTAGCCCCTGCTGACAATATATATAAATATAAGACCCTGCTGCCGATAGATATGAATATTAGCCCCTACTGCCAATATATATTATTAGTCCCTGCAGCCAATATATATTAATATTAGCCTCACTGCTCTTACTGTAAAGAACCCCCGTCTGTGCTGGTGTAGAAACCTTCTTTCCTCCAGCCGTAGAGGATGTCCCCTTGTTATAGATACAGTCCTGGTTATAAATAGGTCCTGGGAGTGATCTCTGTACTGCCCCCTTATATATTTATACATAATTATTAAGTCCCCCCTAAGCCGTCTTTTTTCCAAACTAAATAACCCTAATTCTGATAATCTTTCTGGGTACTGTAGTCCTTCCATTCCCCTTATTACTCTGGTTGCCCGTCTTTGCACCCTCTCCAGCTCCACTATATCTTTCTTGTACACTGGTGCCCAGTACTGTACACAGTATTCCATGTGTGGTCTGACTAGTGACTTGTACAATGGTAGAATTATTTCCTTGTCGTGGGCATCTATGCCCCTTTTGATGCACCCCATGATTTTATTTGCCTTAGCAGCAGCTGCATGACACTGGTCGCTACAGGTAAATTTACTGTTAACCAAGACTCCTAAGTCCTTTTCCATGTCAGTCGTCCCCAGTGTTTTCCCATTTAATACATATTCCCAGCCTGGATTTTTCTTCCCCATGTGCATAACTTTACATTTATCTGTGTTGAACCTCATCTGCCACATCCCAGCCCAAGCCTCCAACCTATGCAGATCCATTTGTAATCGTGCACTGTCCTCTATTGTGTTAACCACGTTACAGAGCTTAGATCAAATAAACAACACATGGAAACAGCACATGCAACTGAATGAGATAAAAAAACTTGTATTTGCAGGTATACATAAATAATGTATGGAAACATAGCATTGCAGGTATAAACCAACAGAACACACAAACCCAGCATTGCAGGTATATATCAACTGTAAATCACATGTAAACTCAGCACTGAAGGTATAGATCAAATAAACAATACATGGAAACAGCATCAGTATAGATCAACTGAATAAGACATACAAATCCTATATTTGCAGGTAAACATAAATAAGGTATGGAAATATAGCCAATACAGACGAACAGAATGACCCAAAACCCAGCTTTGCAGGTATAAATCAATTGGAAATTACATATAAACTCTGCATTAAAGGTATAGATAAAACCCCCTAAATTACAGGCATAGATCACATGCCAAAGCCAGCCCTGGTGTCCACACTGCCCACATAGAACCTTACCAGCACCCAAATTACACATTGTGTCAACTTTGTCCCCAAACAGCTGAACGTATGCCATGTTTGTCATATAAACACACTATCTGTGCCATCTTTGTCCCCATTGCCTAAACACCCTGCTTATACCATCTGCTTTTTTGACAAATCAATAATACACCTATGATTCAAACACTTTTACAGTCACTCACTAATTCACACAATCATTTATTCTTTCACACAAATTATTTACACATATTCGTTAATGCATCCACACATTAATCCATTTATTCTCTCTCTCATTCTGACTCTTTATTTCAATATTCATCCTACCCTTCTTTCTCCCTATCTAACCCCTCTCCCTCCCTCCCTACCACCTCGCCCTCCCTCCCTACCACCTCGCCCTCCTTATCTACCCTATCTACCCCCTCTCCCTCCCTATCTACCCCCTCTCCCTCCCAATCAATAGTATCTACCCCCTCTCCCTCCCAATCTATCCTATCTACCCCCTCTCCCTCCCAATCAATCCTATCTACCCCCCTCTCCCTCCCAATCAATCCTATCTACCCCCTCTCCCTCCCAATCAATCCTATCTACCCCCCTCTCCCTCCCAATCAATCCTATCTACCCCCCTCTCCCTCCCAATCAATCCTATCTACCCCCCTCTCCCTCCCAATCAATCCTATCTACCCCCCTCCCTCCTAATCAATCCTATCTACCCCCCTCCCTCCTAATCAATCCTATCTACCCCCCTCCTCCCAATCTATCCCATCTACCCCCTCTCCCTCCCAATCAATCCTATCTACCCCCTCCCCTCCCAATCAATCCTATCTACCCCCTCTCCCTCCCAATCTATCCTATCTACCCCCTCTCCCTCCCAATCTATCCCATCTACCCCCTCTCCCTCCCAATCAATAGTATCTACCCCCCTCTCCCTCCCAATCAAACCTATCTACCCCCTCTCCCTCCCAATCAATCCTATCTATCCCCCTCTCCCTCCCAATCAATCCTATCTACCCACTCTCCCTCGCAATCAATCCTATCTACCCCCCTCTCCCTCCCAATCAATCCTATCTATCCCCCTCTCCCTCCCAATCAATCCTATCTACCCCCTCTCCCTCCCAATCAATCCTATCTACCCCCTCTCCCTCCCAATCAATCCTATCTACCCCCCTCTCCCTCCCAATCAATCCTATCTATCCCCTCTCCCTCCTATCTACCTCTTCTCACCCCCCCTTTGAAGTTCACTTACCTTGGGCTTGTAGAAGTCCAGCGGTGGGTGGTCTCTGTTAGTGATGTCCGGATCATGAACGAATCGTTCATTTGATCCGGTTCTTTTTAGTGATCCGGATGAATCGGTTCACTAGACTGAACGATTCATTTGTAGCGGTTCAGTCTGTGAATCATGCAGCTGTAACCTGATCCCAGAGCTGTGAGTCATCTGCAGAGCACTCAGACACAGACTCTGGGGTCAGGTTACAGCTCATTAATTCACACAGGAACGATGACTCATAGAGTCAGAGAGTCGTTCGAAGAGTCGAATGATCCGAAGAGTCGAATGATCCGAAGAGTCGAATGATTCAAATGATTCGAATCTTACAGGGATCCGGATCTTACAAGGATCCGAATCTTACAGAGATTCGAATCATTCAGAGAATATTACTGATACCATACTTTTATAAATAAATACATTAATAATGTTCACACTGCCCCCAGGATTTAGATTCACCTGAGTTTGCCCCCCTTTACCTATAACTGCACCTACAGTTAGCTTTATTAAATTAATTAAATTAACCCTCAGTCATCAGCATAAAATTAACCCTTATACCCCATCAACCATAACTGCCCCTGAAATTAACCGTAAAGATCCCATTAACCATAACGGCCCCTGAAATTAACCCTAAAGACCCCATTAACCATAACGGCCCCTGAAATTAACCCTAAATACTCCATTAACCATAACTGCCCCTAAATTAATTGCATGTACTCCAGAGAAATTACCTAATAAATTGGTATGGTTGATGGGATCTTTAGTGTTAATTTAGGGGCAGTTATGCTTAATGGGGTGTTTAGGGATAATTTAGGGGCAGTTATGCTTAATGGGGTCTTTAGTGTTAATTTAGGGGCAGTTATGCTTAATGAGGTGTTTAGGGTTAATTTGGGGCAGTTATGCTTAATGGGGTCTTTAGTGTTAATTTAGGGGCAGTTATGCTTAATGAGGTGTTTAGGGTTCATTTGGGGGCAGTTATGCTTAATGGGGTCTTTAGTGTTAATTTAGGGGCATTTATGCTTAATGAGGTGTTTAGGGTTAATTTGGGGGCAGTTATGCTTAATGGGGTGTTTAGGGTTAATTTGGGGGCAGTTATGCTTAATGGGGTCTTTAGTGTTAATTTGGGGGCAGTTATGCTTAATGGGGTGTTTAGGGTTAATTTGGGGGCAGTTATGCTTAATGGGGTGTTTAGGGTTAATTTGGGGCATTTATGCTTAACGGTGTGTTTAGGGTTAATTTAGGGGCAGTTATGCTTAATGGGGTGTTTAGGGTTAATTTGGGGGCAGTTATGGTTAATGGGGTGTTAAGGGTTAATTTTAGGGGCAGTCATGGTTGATGGGGTGTTAAGGGTTAATTTTAGGGGCAGTCATGGTTGATGGGGTGTTTAGGGTTAATTTAATGGTGAGGGTTAATTTAATTAATTTAATAAAGTTAGCTTAACCCCTTAAGGACAATAGGGGTTTTTACTCGTAGTATATTGTGGGACAATGGCTCTTTTAACGTTTTTCAGTGTTACTGTTTAGCTGTGATTTTCTTCTCTCTCATTTCATGCTCCCACACATATTATATATTGTTTTTTTCAGGACAAACAGGGCTTTCTTTAGATACCATTCATTTTATCATATCATCTAATTTACTATAAAAAAATGATAAAATATGGGGATTTTTTGTTAAAAAATTACTTTTTCTCACTTTTTAAACAGAAAACTTTTACTCATCTGCAAAAACTAATGAAAAAACCTACTAAATAGATTCTACTATTTGTCCTGAGTTTAGAAATACCCAATGTTTTTATGTTTTTTTGCTTTTTTCTGCACGTTATGGGGCAATAAGTACAGGTAGAGTTTTGCTATTTCAAAACCTTTTTTCCAAATCTGGTAATTCTTCCCCCCATGTGCCATTTCGGGTATCTTTGAAGCCGGCCAATGCAATTTACCCCATCAAATCATATATTTTTAAAAACTAGACACCCCAAGGTATTTGAAATGCTGGTATTTTAACCCTTTCAATGCACTAATTTTACCACTACCCTTTGTGAAACTTTATGGTAGTAATTCTTTTTGTATTTTTTTCACACATGTTGTACTTCAGGTATAAATTTATCGCTCCTGGTATATGTCCCTGTCACACAACACCCCAATATGTGTTCAGTAACATCTCCTGAGCGCAGCTATACCCCCATGCATGGGTTTGTAGGGTTATTTGGGAGGTAAAAGGCCGCCTTTGTGAGGTGTGTATTTTTTTGCCATTTAGACATCTGCCCCATGTCCCATATTTGGTACATCTTTGAACCCGGCCAATTCAATTTACCCCATCAAATCATATATTTTTTAATACAAGACTCCCTATGGGCATTTGTAATGCCAATATTTTAACTCTTTCCATAATGGAATTTTTGTAAAGATAAAAAATTTTAGGACTTGCTTATTAAAAACTTTTTTTTTTTTTTTTGGTGACAGTGGGGATTTTTACATGTTACCATATTTTTGACATTTTTTTGAAACATTTTTTTAATTTTTTTTTTAATTTTTTTTAATTTTTTTTACTAGTCACTCTCATTAGTGAGCTGGGCTCCATTGACCTTGCATGGTTGGATGCAGTACCTGCATTCAACCTGCAGGAGGAGCTCGAGAGTTCTCAAGAGGGTCTGGATAGACCCTCTATGAACTCAAATCTATTGTTAATGCCATCCTGTGAATGACGGCAACGTCATTCACAGGATGGCACTTGTGGTTGCTCCTCGGAGCAATCACAAGGCGATCGGGGGTCGGGGGGGTTGTGTTGCTACATGCCTCGATACTGAGGCATGTCAGCAACACAGTTTATGCTTAGGAAGCGATTCCGATCGCTTCCTAAGCAGTTTTAGCCGGGCGCCGCCGCGATCATTGATGATCGGTGCGGCGGCGGCCATTTTTCTTCCGGGGAGGGCTGCCGAGGGCTGCCCTCCCCGGATCCACGGTCAGTCACTTGTGAGGCTTCCGTGGATGCGGCAAAGCCGCCGATCGCGGCGATGCAGCTATTTAACGGCAGCCCGTACATGTACGGGCATTGTCGTTAACCCGTTGCACGGCAACCCCGTACATGTACGGGGATTGTCGTTAAGGGGTTAAGGTGCAGTTGCAGGTAAAGGGGAATGTAAATCCTGGGGGCAGTGATTATTAATGTATTATTTATAACAGTATGGTGATATTCTCTGAATGATTAGAATGCCAATGAAGGCAGAGAGTCGTTCAAAGATCCGGATCTTACAATGATCCGGATCTTACAATGATCCGGATCTTACAGTGATCCGGATCTTACAGTGATCCGGATCACTGTAAGATTCAGATCCCTGTAAGATCCGAATCTTTGAACGACTCTCTGCCGTCATTGACATCACTGGAGGCAGGGGGGAGGATTCATAATGAAAGGGGCGGGGCCAATCGTTAGTGTGCCTGCACGGAGTTACTGGAAAACAGTAACTCCGTGCAGGCACACTGAGTGATCCGAAGATTCGGATCATGAATCGGATCATTTCAGTGAACGAATCGAAATGATCCGATTCACTTTAATGATCCGAACTTCCCATCACTAGTCTCTGTCTCCCTGGTTCTGCTGCAGTGTGCGCGGCTTATGACATCATATACCGGCGCTCGACTTGAAATGCCGGCACTGCGACAAGGAAGAGGCCTCGCGGAGAAGACTGATAGACGCCGAACGGTTGCTGAGAACTTATTCCTCAGCGACCGCTCGCCACCTCTCTCTCTACTCCGGGTCTATTCAAAAAAAAAGACGGCGTTTCAATTGGGGGGCACACGAGGGGGCACAGCATGATGTAGGGGGGGCCATGGCCCCCTCTGGCCCCCCCCTGCCGACGCCACTGAAGGAAAGAGATAATGAGATAGGGACAAAGAGAGATTAAGATAAAGATGAGGGGAGAGATACTGAGAGGGAGAGATAAAGTATATGTCACAGCAAGCAATTGTGTGCATACAAGGGAAAGCCAGGATGTTTATATATATGGGCGAGTGTGAATGTCTGTATGTATGTATGTGTTTATGGACAGGCATTTGTAAGAGTAGAGTATTTGTGTATTTTGACAGTCTGTCTTTTACTGTTTTGGTTATAAGTGTAATCACCCAATCACGCGAAAATGTGCAAATTAAATAAAAATAGTACTTTCCCCAATTCTGCACTGCAGCAGCCCAATACAACACTCTTCAGGATGTTCTAAATAGACTCAACCAAAAATGGGGCGCATGTACATAGGAAAAACAATAGTCTAATATGTTCTGAGAATTAAAGTAATAATTGTGCTAATCCACTCACAAGCAGAGATGATTTTCGGACTCCGGCTGAGGCAGATGAGTGGTGATCCAGATTACAAGAAATGTATTAAAAAGAAAATTCTACTGCCAATATTTGAAGAGTCTGAAAGTCATCTCTGCTTGTGAGTGGATTAGCACAATTATCACTTTAATTCTCAGAACATATTACACTATTGTTGTTTTTCTTTTTTTCCTATGTACATGCGAGGAGACCTGAGACTCACTATGGGTGCAATCTGGGTTCTGGTATACATTGTGCATAGCAACCACTTCCAATGCAGACTCCCCTGCTATGGGCTCTAGCCCTCGATCTTTTGACGACCTAGCAACACCCTTGGTATAGATAAAATTTTACTTGATGTCACTCGTGCTCAAGGGCTGGCCGAAGGACAAAACTAAATTTCCCTGGTTTGTCAGGAAACGTAGAGTGAAATTTCTTTAGCGGAGCAACAGCATGGAGACCTATGAGCTTTCTTCTGGCCCATTTCCCTTCCATTGTACTAGGCCTTGGATTGCATTCCTAACCTCTCTGGATCGTTTATGACGGGGTGTTTTCTTTTTACATTTTTCGCAGTGCTTGAGCATTGAATCATGAAAGACACAGGGTATCCGAAGGGAGGGAGGAAGAAGTAATTAATATGCCACAGGATTGATGCCGTGAAGGTCTTGGAAGGGACCAATGTAACGGGAGCAAGCTTCTTAGAAGGAACTTTGAATTTGATGGTTTTTTATGGATTCCCACATCATGTCACCTCTAGACTAGGCAGGAGCGAGTCTTTGGTAACGATTCATATAGCTGCTCATATACTGCAGTGGCCTTAGATAATGACTGGCAACTGGGTAACCTAAGAGTTTCCTTGAACAAAGGAGGCAAAGAAGAGGGGCAGTTTCCATAATTACAAAAGAAGGATACATTTTAGAGGCTTCATGAAAGGTGTTATTCCTGCCCATGTAAGGAGTTGCATCCAGTCAGCTTGGTGATCCCTCTACAACTGTTTAGAGACTGTTGTAGTCCTCTGTAGGATCCCACTCGTTTATGTATGATAAGCAGGGAAAAAGGCCAAGGAGATCCCTGTCACAGAACAGAGCATTCTCCAACAAAGTGCCCTAAATTGAACTCCTCAATAAGATGCTATTTGAACAGAACGACCGTGTAGACATTTTTTTTTCCAATTCAAGGAACCAATTCAGGAGAAGAGGGTAGTTTGGGTACATGAATAAAATTAGCTATTTTAGAAAAATCATTCACAACGCCAAAGATGATGGTGTTACCCTCAGAGGAGGGGAGATCTACAATAAAATCTATGGTCAGATGAGTCCAAGGACAAGTATAGACAGGGAGAGGTTGTATAAGTCAACATATTATGTATAATTGGATTTCAGTTCGCCAAAAGTGCCAGCAGACAATGTCCCGAGTGTGTACCGAGAAGCGAGCCCAGGCAATTTTTCCATTTTAGGAGTGTCAGTGGGTAATTTGCTGTGGACTGGAGAACCACACAAATGTGTAGTTACTGAGGCTATTATGGGCTCAGATTTTTTTTTTCATTTTGTCGGTGATAGTTTATAGTATTTTAGGTTGAGAAAAGATTTGAGTCCATAAAGCTCAACCCTTTTCCTATTCCTTGTTAAGCACCGTTGATCCATAAGAAGGCAAAATGTAAAACAGGACCACACTAGGCTGACTGTATTTAGCAGTTTCAGGTTTTTAATCCAATGCCTAGCCTGCCCCACCACTAGCCTCACATTATTGCTGACAATAATTGGTTTTCAAAGCCAAGTGTTCAAATACTGTTTCCACCCTGCACTATGCATGTTTACACAATGTGTTAAATAATGGCATGAAGAAGAGAGCCCCATAGGCCTAAAACTAAATGGAGGGGCGGCATGACCGTGCAGAAGAGACCTGATGATCCTCACCTTACCTGCAGGGATCGGAGCAGGCGTCAGTCTCCAGCACTGGAGGGGTGGCAGGGAGATCCGTTTTGTGGTGGTGAGGTTTTGTGTGCATGCTTCTGGTCACCGCAGGTGTAATTGGGTGCCATTCAGGAGTCCGGAGTCCAGGACTAGTGGCAGTGCTGGAAGATCTGCACTGGGTGGGTACTAAGCCCACATTGCAGGTCACGTGACAGCTCATTGAGGAGAGCTGACCAGTGTTCTAAGCCTGCGTCACGTCGGGCCTTGACAGGACCTCAGGACAAGGGAAGCGTCATGTGAGCTTTTTTCCAGGGTTGGATCAGTGGAAGTGAGCAGCAGGAGTCATGAGAGTCAGACATCCACAGCTGCCCCTTCTGGGGGTGGGCAGTTTGGGTGAGTTTTTAAGGTATACTGATCCCACGGGGTGGGCCAGAACAGCACCACTGGAAATCAGGGCACACAGAGGGGTGAGAATCTGTTAAACACATGTCTTAAGGAAATATGGCAGAAGTGTGAAGCTTCTTTAGCAGGGTCTGGCGGGGTGCAGACAAGGGTGGCAGCAGTGGCAGTTTAGGAGAGCTGTAGGTTATCCGCTTCCTCTGATGGGGCTGTTGTGGTGGGCAGTTCCTCCATGGGATGCACTGGTAACACTGAAATTCACCAGCAGAGTGTGTGTGGTGTGTAGGTGAGCTGGCATCACTTGAGATTGAGAAAGGTTCCAAGGACAAGAATATGGTTAAGGTGTCTGACTCATGGTTTACATTTGTTTTGAGGGTCCTCTGGGGCCGCACCTCAAGGAGAGTTTTTAAGCTTGACAGGATTTCAAAAAAGGACAGCGGTACAAATGATGTGGAGAAACGGAATACCTTGTACCTTCCCAAATTGGCTCCAACCTTTCACAATACTGAGTGCAGGATAATGGCATGGGTTTGTTTTGCAAATGGCATTGGTTTGTTTTTAAATGAAGCATATAGGCTATTTTGGGGTCAAGCTTGGCTAAGATATGATGAGCAGTTTAGGCAGCGCAACGATCTTCGTCCTTCGATTCGTTGGGATAATAAGAACATTGCCTTATGGGTCAGGTTACAGCCCTGGTGAGGTATATTGGGAAGCCCTTTCAGTGTGGTGCTGGCGGTGCAAATGGGGCATCGTCAGCTATGCTTCAAAAGGGTTATTGCAGGGGTCGTGCAAGGGGAGATCTTCCTGCAGTTACAAGCATGAGTGTTCAGGGTGTTTAGGTTCCCAAGGCAAGGGTCAGGGAGCTTCTGGTAAAGGGTAGGACTCCAGTGAACATAGGCGCTGATTGTACTTAGGCTTGGCACTGTGGTTTGAAGGGTATGGGGCTGTTAGAACATGGCTTTACTGATGGTTTTCTAATTCCTTTTAACCCCTTCAGGACCAGGTTTTTTTTTTACCATGTTTGCACTACGGGACCAGAGCAGTTTTTGTGCTTTTGCTATGACTTTATTCAACTCTGATAGCCTACTAACTCATTTAGTGCGCCCCCACACATAATATATATATATTTTTTCAGCACAACTAGGGCTTTCTTTTAAAAATGTATGTATATATATACCGTATTGGCTCGGATATAGGCCGTCCCCCGTATATAGGCCGCACCCTAAAAGTTTGGTGCTTTTTTAAAGAAAAAGTTTTTTTCTTTAAAAAAGCACCAAAAAACATGCTGCCACTCTGTCCTCCCCCCCGAGATATGCTGCCACTCTGTCCTCTCCCCTCCCCAGAGATATGCTGCCACTCTGTCCCCCCCCGAGATATGCTGCCACTCTGTCCCCCCCCCGAGATATGCTGCCACTCTGTCCTCCCCCCCAACTTACCAGAGTAGACTCCCGGGTGTCTTACGGGGCCGGAGGGGGACATCTATGCACATCGTGTATACAACTCCCGGTGCCGGCACTCAGCGGAAGTACCGGCACCGGAAGTTGTATACGCGTATTGCGTAGGTGTCTTCCGCCGGCCCTGCAAGACACCCGGGAGTCTGCCCTGGTAAGTCGGGGGGGGGTTAAAATGCATTGTGCGGACGTTCACCGGCAACGGCGCATCGCCGCTGCCGGTGAACGTCCGTGCGATGCGCTTAGACAACCTCCCGTGCCGGTACTCCCCCCGTGGAAAGTGCCGGCAGGGGAGGCTGTCTGAGCGTATCAGACAGTAGGATGCAGGTCCCCTGCACCGCTGCGGGGGATCTGTATCCTAACCCCGCTGCCTGCCCGGCACCCTATATATATATGCGGCCTATATTCGGGCCAATACGGTATATATATATATATATATATATATATAACATAATTTTGTATGAAAAATATCTAAAAATGTGGGGAAAATTATATGGGGAAATATTTTCACAGTTTCACCTATAAAAACTACAGTGCAAATGGAAAAAAAAATCCAAAAGTGTATTTAGGTATTTGTCCTGGTTTTGGAAACATCACATATGCCTAGTATTTACATTTATTTTGGTACTTATAAGATTTAATATGAATGGCGCGCATCACTGTTTCTAAACAGGATTTTTTTTTAAAAAGTGGTATGCTGGGAGTTGCACCCCAATAGCGGCCAGAAAAAGAAAAACTGCTGAACAAAAGTATATATGTTTTGAAAGTTGACATCCCAAAGTATTTTACTAGGGGCATTGTAACACTTTTGATTTAACCATTTCAGTGCCAGTCTGTCCTAAACATTGCAGTAAAATATTTTTTTTTCATTTTTAACAAACCCATTCTATCCAAACACAGTATTTCAGTATTTTTCCCCTGGGTATGTGAAATTAGTGAGACAAATTGTGATTTGTATTCAGAAACACCGCCCGAGTACAGGAATACCCCATATGCATGGATAGGGCATGTCTCTTTGCCACTGCGGGTTCAAAATTGGAACATCTGCATTAGAGTTTTTAAACATGGAATTTTGACAGATCAGTTTGTTGGCTCCAGGTCACACAGTAGAGGTCCCATATTTCATTTTAACCTCTAAATCTATATATTTCCAAACATTAGACAGCTTAGAGAATCTAGTTAGGGGCATGTTGGCCTGTACCATGCAGCTGATACCGCACCAGCACCTTCCAAAATTAGTCTAAAAAAAAAATTCACATCCACTATGCAGTTTTGCCATGTTTATTTTTCTGAGTATATGAAACATGAGTAAAAGAACAAAATAGGTCTTCATTTGTGTTCAGTAACACCCCCGAGTACAGCAATACCCCACATGCATAGATAACTCATGTTTCTCAGATATTGTGGAATCAAAACTGGAACATGCTCATTTCAATTTTTAAACTTCTTTAAAATATTTTTTTTATAAGATCACTTGTAAGGGACAAGGTTAGGCCACTGATATTGAAATTTATTTTGTGTTTTTTTTTCCACACAAATTGTAGTTATAGTGCATCTTTGTACAAGATTCCTGAAATGACTTAAAGCTGAAACTTCAATAAAGACAGTTGGATTTCGAGATTTGCTTTTTTGTGCAACAAAAACCATTGTAGGTTGCAATCAGATCATTTCCAACCTTCTTGTACCAGGCCTTTGCCTTTCTTATAATGAGATAGGGCTGTAGGAGCTGATCTGACAGATCAACCCCAATCATGTTCCTGTTACAGGCCCTGATGCACACTGGCTTTCTTACAAGTTCAGCTCTGCCACGGACAGAAACCTCCACAGTCCTCTCATTGTGGAAGGTGGTTAGCCTGCACACTTCTTTTCTGTCACTGAACTTCAATGCCAAGAGCGCCTCTTGACATAGAACTGAGGCCTCCCCCTTTCGTAGCTGGGTTTGTGCCAGATGTTGTGGACAAACCATGCGGTTCTTTCTTATAGTTCCACAAGCTACTGTACAGCAGGTTGAACAAAGGGACGCTTGTATAGAAGTTTTCTACATACAAGTGGTAGCCTTTGTTCTTAGGGGGATATATAAGGTCCCAGACAATCTTGGTACTGGTTCCCAGATGTTCTGGGCAACCTGGATGGTAAAGGTGTCTATTCTTTCCCTTGTATACCTGGAAAGCCTGAGTACACCCAGTTTCGCTCTCGCAGAGCTTATACAATTTAACTCCATACCTCAAGTGCTTGGAAAGAATATACTAGTAAAATACCAACCTTCCCTTACACTTCATCAGGGATTCATCCACACAGATATTCCTTCCAGTTGTGTAAGCCTCTGCAAACCTGGCAGCGAGGTGGGTAATCAGGGGCCGGATTTTTTACAGCCTGTCAAACTGGGGGGGGGTGCTCCCTAGGTGGGCACAGGCTGTTATCACTAAAATGCATGACATTGATGATCATGTTATACCTTCTCCTGTTATAGACTAGGAGGTACTACAGATGGTTAGTTCTGATGGAGGATTTTTTAAAATGCCCATAAATGCCCAGAATTTATGAAATTCTGACACGTCAATGGGGGTCCATGTCTGCTTTGCCAAATAGGAATCAGAGCTAGCAGCACGGTAATGCTGGGCATAAAGGTTAGATTGGGAGACAATGTCCCCCAATACCAGGGCCGTAGGAAGGGTGAGGCCTCGGGCGCAGCTGCAAGGGGGCGCACAGCTGCCCAATCAGAAGCTGCAGGACTGGTTGGGGAGAACACAATCTCCCTCCAACCAGCCCTACATTAGGGAGCATAGGGTCTGCTGTTTCTGTGATCACTATGCACTGGCAAATGATGCTGAGTGCCAGGAGATGATGTCATCACCACGCTGTGGATCAATAGCTGGTGCATGGTGATTAGAGAGCACTAAAGTAAAGGTCTGAAATGAAAGACCTTGCGCTCCCACGACAGGAAGGGAAGATAGAAGATGAGAAAGGTAAGATATGGGGAGAAAGGGGTATAAGGGCAGTGTATGTGTATATCTGTGTGTTTGCAAGCTTGTGTGTGTAAGAGCAGTGTATGTATTTGAGTGTTTGTAATGTGTAGTGTGTGTGTATGTGTATGCGCATATGTGTGTGTAAAGGCAGGGGTATGTAGGGGCAGTGTATGTGTATATGCGTGTTAATGGGCAGGTGTGTAAAGGCAGTGAGTATGGGCAGGTATGTGTAAGAGCACTGTAAGTATTTGTGCATTTGTAAGCTGAGGTGTGTATGTGTATTTGCATGTGTGTGTGTAATGGGTGTGTGTATGTGTATATATGCGTGTTAATGGGTAGGTGTGTGTATGGGCAGTGTATGTGTATATGAGTGTTAATGGGCAGGTGTGTGTAAGAGCAGTGTCGGTATTTGTATGTTTGTAAGCTGGTGTGTGTATGTGCATATGTGTGTGTAAGGGCAGTTTATGTTTATATTTGTGTGTATGGGCAGGTGCAGTGTAAAAAAAAAAAAAAAAAAACCTCTATAAAAAAATATCTGGGGGGGCACAATTTTCCATTCCATTCTTGCACAATATGGCACAAAAGGAGCTAGCTATGGCTCTGTCAAATACATCTTCTCCCAAACAAATCTGCACAAACTGCAATGGGGTAAATCATGTAACATCAATACTGATGGCAGGAAGCCAGGAATTGCAGTAAAGGGAGGGATAGCTGGCTTATAATGATTAGGGGCTACCAACTCCACAGCAGCACTGTGTCATGAACCGAGTGAACAGGTCTGATAGGAGCCCAGGTGCAGGGGATACAAGGGGCTCCATCTGTACCCCATGATGCATGATGGTTTGGGGTTGTTGGGGCACACACGACAGGTAAGCCCACTTGCAGGGCACATGGCAGATAGCCCACTTGCAGGGCACTCAGCTTGGAATCCAGAAATAGGCGCGCATGTACATATGTGGAACAAAAAAATAAAGAATAATAGTGCAATAATGTGGGATTTAAAGTACAATATATGTGTGTAATATATGCACTCACAAAATTACAGAAGGTCAAGGCTCTTCAGAATAAAATTCTTTCTTTATTTCTTCTTATAACTAAAAAATTCATAAAAAAGAGAACGGCCAATAGTGCAATATATTCCTGTAGTTCTTATAGGAGAATAAAAATGCACTTACAAGATGGTCGGTATTTTCAAGCACTTCAACTATAAGTCCGAAGATCAAAGTAATGAAGTCCAAAAGCAATAGATAGTCCTCGTGGGTAGTCCTCAACGCGTTTCGCCTGTTGGCTTCCTCAGGAGAACAATTTCTTTCCGCAAAATTTCATAATGTTCGTGGGTGTGGAGCGTCTATTTATATGCTTTGTATCCTTGTTCCGTGTTCCGTCCTTACTTCCGGGTTTGACGTCAGCGCGCTGTTTCCGTCGTTGCTTAGCAATCGTGACGCTTTAGTGATTCCTCCTTCCTATGTCTACGGCGTCTTCATGCGTCTCCTAGCAATTGGGACGCTGCAAGCCTCCTTTCGTTTTAAGAATAGAAGTCCTCCCCCTTCTGCTCGCAAGCTCGTCAGATCACAGTGGTAATTCTCGAGCGAAAATGTCTAAAAAATCCTTAGTATCGCTCGTATTCAGAATGTTGAATGAAGGAGAGAGGGGATATATTAGGAGATTTATAGTATATATAAATAGCAAAAAATACGGATGGAGAACGGAACCATGGAAGTTGGAGGGTAGAAAAAAGAGAGATAGTATATGGTGTGTATATATAGAAATGTGAAGTAACAGTTTGTCCACAGGGAGACTCATAAATAGATAGGGATAATCATTAGCTTATGTAAATGTAGAGAGACATTGATATTATTTTATATGATAAATAACTTAATTGTTAATTTATTAATTTATAGGAGATATATCAAAATGAAATAAAGATGGATAAAAATGGATGGAATAAGACAAGATTAATAAAATATGACTTGGATTTTAGTGACAATAAAAATACATAAAAAATTAATTAAAATAAATTTTAAATAAATGTATTAATTCATTTAAATAAATCATTTTAAATAAATTAATTAATTAGGCCCTATGTCTATCTGTCTAGTTGCCTTACAAGTTTAAAATGGTTTTATAAGACCAGTATGTTAATATATATATGTTTAAAAATATATATTAAAAAATAAATATATTAAAAGTTTATAATCAGTCAATAAAAGCAAGTATATCTAGATCAGTATTTAGGCCACCCTTTTTATATGTCTGAAATTTAAAAAACCATTCTGTCTCTTTTTTAGACAGTACTGTATTTATGTCACCTCCCCTCCAGTGAGTTTTTACAAGGTCAATACCTAGAATTTTAAAATCTGATAGTGAGAACATTGTGCATGTGTTACAGTGTCTAGGTACACTGTGTTTCGTATTTGCATTCCGTATTCCCCCTAGATGTTCCAGTATTCTAACTTTAAGTTCTCTTGTAGTACGTCCAATATACTGTTGGCCGCACTTACATTCCAATAGATATATCACATTTTTAGTATTGCAATGAATGAAATGTTTTATTGGGTATTCTTTCCCTGTATTATTGCATTTAAAAACTGTGATTTTCTTTTGTTGGGTATTGCACGTTCTACACACTTTACACCTCCCACATTTATGGAAACCCGGGGATTTATCCACTAGAAAGTTCTGATGTTCTTTCTTATCATCTTCATTAGGTAGTAAACTAGGTGCCAGAATAGTTTTTAAATTAGCTAGTTTTTTGTATATAATTTTCGGTTTGTCTGGGAGATGACCCTGTAATATCTCATCTTCCTTTAGAATAGGCCAGCATCTACTTAATGCTTTCTTGATTTGGGGTGCTCTATCATTATATTGAGTTAGGAAGGAAAACTCATACCCGTCTTTGTTTTTTTGTTTATTGTTGTAGTTTATAAATTCTTCCCTTCTTTTTTTCTGTATACTATCAAAACTGTCTGTTAGAAGATCTTTTGGATAGTTTCTTTCTTCGAATTTGTCTAATAAAAGGTGGCTTTGTGTCATAAAATCTTCATCATTGGTACAATTTCTGCGTACTCTGGTAATTTGTCCCTTGGGTATGTTTCTAAGCCAACTAGGGTGGTGGCGACTAGAAAAATCAATAAAACCATTACCATCTGTGGGCTTAAAAAAAGTTTTGGTGTTTATTTTATTGTCTCTAATGAAAAGGGTAAGGTCTAAAAAATCTATCTGTTGTTTGTCAATGCTTGATGTGAAGTGTAGATTATATTCATTACGGTTAGTATATGCTATAAAATTATGTAAATTTTGAACATCACCTTGCCATATTATAAGAACGTCGTCAATGTACCTCTTCCAGAGAACCAGATTCGCGCCGAACGGATTGTTTTTCCAGATATAATTGGCTTCCCAATCGGCCACATAAAGATTTGCATAGCTCGGCGCGAATCTGGTTCCCATTGCGGTACCACATGTCTGTAAGTAAAAAGTCTCATTAAAAGAAAAATAATTATGTGTGAGAATAAAATGTATACAGTCTGTAATAAATTTACTCTGTAGTTCATCCATATTAGTGTCTAAAGAAAGGGCTTTCTTAATGGTCTCTATGCCTAACTCATGAGGGATGACCGTATAAAGTGAAGTGACGTCCATTGTTGCCCATATGTAATCTGTAGACCATGTTATGTCAGCCAAAGTCTTTAGTATGTCTGTTGTATCTTTTATATATGAGGGGCTTTTAATGACGTATTTCTGGAGAAAGAAATCTACATATTGTGATACATTGTTGGTTAATGAGTCAATTCCACTTATGATTGGACGTCCGGGAGGGTTTGTCATACTTTTATGTATTTTCGGTAGAAAATAAAAGATAGGTATTTTTGGATATTTTGTGTCAAGAAAATTAAACTCATTTTTGTTAAGTACCTTGTTGTCATATCCTCCCTGTAGTAGTACTCTCAAGTCCTCTTGAAAAGTTCTTGTGGGGTTGACTAGAAGTTTTCTATAAGTATTTTCGTCATTGAGAATACGTAGAGCCTCTTTGAGGTAATACGTTCTGTCCATAATAACCGTAGCCCCTCCTTTGTCAGCAGCTTTAATGACTATTTGTTTATTATTTTTCAAGGACCTAAGACTTTCCTGTTTAGTTAGATTATGTTGTCTCTTGTTTTTTTGTTCTATGTCATTGAACTCTTTAAGCAACATATCAGTAAAGACTTCAATGTGGACACTTTTATCCTGCTGTGGGAAAAATTTAGACCTAGGTTTTAAAGATGTATGTATAAATGCATCTCCCTCATGAGATTTTGTGGTATTAGTATTTTCATTTTTTAAGAAAAATCTTTTTACTGTGAGTTTTCTCAGAAATTTTTGAGCATCTATGAACAAATGGAAACTATTGGGTCCTTTGTTAGGTGCAAATTTGAGACCCTTATTTAAAAGGGATAATTCGTTCTGACTTAACTCATGTTTTGATAAATTGACTATTTCATTCTTTTTATGTTCTTTTTTAGATGTTAGTTTGTTACCCTTTCCTCTTGTTCCTCTGAGTATCTTGTAGCTTTTCTTTTCTTGACTGGGGAGCCCGTGTAAGCTGGAAAATTCATCTCTCTGTCCTGGAATGTTGGATAGTGGGAATGGTCTATCTGTATGTGTCTTGTATTTCGGGATTGCTCCCTGTCTAAAAAAGACTTCTTAAAGTCATTAGAAGTATGTGGTTTATTGCTATCTTTATTTTGCCATACTGACGTTGTAGGTCTAGGTGAATATTGTCTAAAATTATCTCTTGTTGTAGAGTTATCTTCTCTTTTTCTGTATCTATCATTAGAGGAGTTCCTGATGTTCTCCCTATGTCTCTCTAAAGGTCGTCTAGTCCCTGTAACTAAAAAGTTACTGTATTTATCTGCCGGTTTTCGTTTGTAACTATTGTACCTATTGATATTCTGTCTATTGTCATATTGGTTATATCCCGATTTATGTTGTGCATTATACTCTCTGGGCCTATATCTTTTGTGAATATCTCCCTGATGATCTCTTTTATCTCTCTGCAATTTTTTACTTTTTACCTCTATTATGGAGGATTCTTGTTTTTGTATTTTCTCATTTATATTATCTTTTCTTCGCTTAATCTCCACTCCCTCAAACTTTTGATCAATCAATTTTTCTGTTTGTTGGATATTAACTTCTATATCGTTAAGACTATCTCGTTGAAAGTCTATTAATAATTTCATTAGTTCAAATGAACAATGATCTAAGATGTTATTCCATTTAGTCATAAATGGTCCATTCTCTTCCCCAAATGCTGGGTATTTCTGTATTCTGAGGCCTCTGGGTATCAATTTATGTGAGATGTAATGTTCAAGAAATGTGACTTCCCACCATTTTTTTAATTCTTTTTCTGCTAATCTTTCTAATTTTTCAAACAATTCAAGTGAAACATGATTTTCATCATTAGTTTGTGAGAAGATGTTATTTAATTTTTGTGTCCTCATATCTCTTATGTTAGAATGAAGGCTACTGGAAAAAGCCATGTGTGTTCTGAAACTGGTGTTTATAGGTAGAGGAAAAAACAATGTAATGCCAAAAGGAAAAGAAATAAACACCAGATAGTGCAATATATTCCTGTAGTTCTTATAGGAGAATAAAAATGCACTTACAAGATGGTCGGTATTTTCAAGCACTTCAACTATAAGTCCGAAGATCAAAGTAATGAAGTCCAAAAGCAATAGATAGTCCTCGTGGGTAGTCCTCAACGCGTTTCGCCTGTTGGCTTCCTCAGGAGAACAATTTCTTTCCGCAAAATTTCATAATGTTCGTGGGTGTGGAGCGTCTATTTATATGCTTTGTATCCTTGTTCCGTGTTCCGTCCTTACTTCCGGGTTTGACGTCAGCGCGCTGTTTCCGTCGTTGCTTAGCAATTGTGACGCTTTAGTGATTCCTCCTTCCTATGTCTACGGTGTCTTCATGCGTCTCCTAGCAATTGGGACGCTGCAAGCCTCCTTTCGTTTTAAGAATAGAAGTCCTCCCCCTTCTGCTCGCAAGGTCGTCAGATCACAGTGGTAATTCTCGAGCGAAAATGTCTAAAAAATCCTTAGTATCGCTCGTATTCAGAATGTTGAATGAAGGAGAGAGGGGATATATTAGGAGATTTATAGTATATATAAATAGCAAAAAATACGGATGGAGAACGGAACCATGGAAGTTGGAGGGTAGAAAAAAGAGAGATAGTATATGGTGTGTATATATAGAAATGTGAAGTAACAGTTTGTCCACAGGGAGACTCATAAATAGATAGGGATAATCATTAGCTTATGTAAATGTAGAGAGACATTTATATTATTTTATAAGAGGAGTGTTATTGCAGGCTGCGGCAGTACAGTACACGTTCACTATCTGGTGTTTATTTCTTTTCCTTTTGGCATTACATTGTTTTTTCCTCTACCTATAAACACTCAGCTTGGAAGCCTACTTGTGGGGCGCTGGCCACAACTCAGGAACAGATCAGGACCAGATCAGGAACAAAAACAGGTGGTCCTATAACGTTAATGTCAAGGCCCAGACTGAAGGGCTGGGCAGGTTTATAAAGGTACTGTAATCCAGGTAATAAGGTGCAGCTGGACATGATAATCATGTCTTCAGAGTGGCAAGGGCGGCCACTAGTGGTTGGTAACGGAAAATGAACAGCACAGCGTGAAGAGAATTCCAGACTGCAAAGGGTGGAACGTTACACACTGCCACGACTACTTGTGAAAGCAGATCCAGCAGCCACAGAGACATCCTTACATATTTCTATGAAATGACCATCGTGTCAGTGGCCTCAGAATCCAAAAAGGCCAAGAGGCCAAAAAGGTATATGCCTCCTCAGCGGTATACCTGCGCTGCATCATAAAAGAAAAATGACCACATGACCACTTTGTCTCTAGTTCCCTACACCTTCTTGCTCTAACTGAAACCTGGCTAACCTCTTCTAACACTGCTTCTCCTGCTGCTCCCTCCTATGGTGACCTACACCTCACTCACACTCCCAGACCTGATGACAAGAAGGGTGGAGGGGTAGGCTTCCTACTCTCCCCTACTTGTACTTTTCAACCTATTCCCTTTGCCCCATCACTCTCTTTCTCCTCATTCGAAGTCCATGCTATCCGACTATTTCATCCCATCTCCGTACGCATTGCTGTTATATATCGCCCCCTGGCCCGGCTAACATCTTTCTTGATCACTTCTCCTCATGGCTCCCTCTCTTCCTCTCCTCTGATGTTCCTTCTGTTGTCCTCGGGGATTTCAACATCCCAGTTGACACCCCAATGAGTCCCATGGCTTCAAAATGTATTTCTACCACTTCCTCTTTTGATCTCCAGCAACATATTAACTCCCCTACTCATGATGATGGTAACACCCTGGACCTTATTTTTTCTAGCATGTGCTCTCCCACTAACCTTTCAAATTCCCCTTTCCCCCTCTCTGACCACCACTTCCTTTCCTGCTCTCTAATCTTGCCTCATACTCGCCCCCGTGCACCCCAACCCCACCTAACCAGAGACCTCAGCTCTATTAACCTTCAGGACTTCTCAATCAATTTACTTCCTCTCCTCTCTCCAATCTCAAACATGTCATGCCCTAACAACGCTACCGCTGTCTATAACGCCACTCTCATATCTGCTCTTGAGCATGTAGCACCAGCTACTACTCGCTCCTCACAACGTTCACATTTCCAACCCTGGCACACGACTGTAACCCGTCACCTTTGACGATGTTCCTGCACTGCCGAACGTAGTTGGCGAAAGTCTAATTCCATGTCTGACTTGCTGCACTATAAATTTATGCTGCGTTCCTACTACTCTGCTCTCAACCTTGCTAAAGAAACCTACTTCACCTCCCTCATCTCCTCCCTGTCCCACAACCCCAAACGACTCTTTAATACTTTCAATTCCCTGCTTCGACCGATGCATCTGACTTTGCCACATTCTTCAATAATAAAATTCAAACTATCAGAGATGACACATCTGCACAGTCACCTCCCTCTGACTATGCACCCCCTTTCCCACTTTCCTCTTCTCCCCTCACTACATTAACTCATTTCTCTGCTGTCACTGAAGAAGATGTACATGCTCTTCTTCTTTCCTCTTGTCCTACCACATGCCCCCTTGACCCCATCCCTTCCCATCTCACCCAGTCTCTTTCATCTACCCTTGTACCTACTCTAACTCATTTCTTCAACCTCTGACTCACTACTGGATCTGTCCCATCGTCCTTCAAGCATGCTACCATTACTCCTATCTTGAAAAAGTCCTCCCTCGACCCGACTAGTCTCTCCAACTACCGTCCCATCTCTCTGCTTCCTTTCACCTCCAAGCTTCTTGAAAGAATTGCTTATACACAACTAAGTTTCTAGATTCCAACTTCCTGCTTGACCCTCTTCAATCTGGTTTTCGCCCTCGACACTGAGACCGCCCTTACTAAAGTTACTAATGACTTACTCACTGCTAAATCCAAGGGCCACTACTCCATGCTAATCCTACTGGACTTTTCTGCTGCTTTTGACACGGTGGACCACCCTCTTCTCCTTCAAAAGCTTTATGATCTTGGCCTTGCTGTCTCATGGCTCACTTCCTACCTCTCTGATCGTACCTTCAGTGTCTCTGTCTCCAATAACACTTCCCCTCCCTCTCTCAGTTGGGGTACCCCAAGGCTCCGTTTTAGGGCCCCTTCTGTTCTCTCTTTACACTTCCTCCCTTGGCAAACTGATCTCATACTTTGGCTTTCACTACCACCTGTATGCTGATGACACCCAGATCTATCTATCCTCCCCTGATCTCTCTCCCTCTGTCTTAGATTGTGTAACTAACTGCCTTGCATCTGTCTCTACCTGGATGTCGGAAAGTTTCTTGAAACTCAACCTCACCAAAACTGAACTCCTCATCTTCCCTCCCTCCAACTCTAAGATTCCCCCATCTATCTCCCTCAAGGTTAATGGTGCCATCATCTCCCCGTCTACTCATGCACGCTGTCTTGGTGTCACCCTTGACTCCGACCTTTCGTTCACACCCCATATTCAGTCTGTCTCTAAAAACTGTCGCCTTCATCTTAAAAATATTGCCCGTATCCGTCCCTTCCTAAAGCAGCATACCACTAAGGCTCTTGTCCATGCCCTGATTATCTCCCATCTTGACTACTGTAACTCTATCTTAGCCGGTCTCCCTCTTAACCGTCTCACCCCTCTACACTCCACCATGAATGCTGCTGCCAGACTTATCTTCCTCTCCCATCGCTTTACTAATGTCTCTCCCCTCTGTCAGTCTCTTCACTGGCTGCCTGTGCGCCTCAGGACTCATTTCAAAATCCTCACTCTTACTTTCAAAGCCCGTCACAGCGGTTCCCCTCTCTACATCTCCTCTCTCATCTCTAAATACACTCCTAACCGGTCTCTCCGCTCATCCAATGATCTCCTTCTATCCTCTCCTCTGATTTCTAGCTCTCATGCCCGCTTACAAGATTTCTCAAGGGCTGCCCCTATCCTCTGGAATGCCCTCCCCCGGTCTATCCGTCTCTCGCCCTGCCTTTATTCCTTCAAAAAATCCCTCAAGACCCGCTTCTTTAAGGATGCTTACAACATAGCACACTAACGACCTCCCATACTCCCATATTCATTTAGCTCACCTTTCCTAGTCCCTCTCCTGCAATACTTTTACTAGTGTGGCTGGTCTATGCCTAACAACGGCACTTTTGCCTATTGTAAAATACACCCAACTCCCTCTAGACTGTAAGCTCTTTTGAGCAGGGCCCTCCTCACCTGTTGTCTCTGTTAGTCAATTTGTAATGTAACGTTCTATTTGTTATGTCCTGTCTACCCATTGTACAGCACTACGGAATTTGATGGCGCTATATAAAACAATAAATAATAATAATAATAATAAAAAATAATTAACCCCTAGCCGGTAAACTAAAAAGTGCAGTAAGCAAAAAAAATATCGGATCAATGCCAAAGCACTGATCTATGGCAAGGGAGGGGTTAATGGTTGTTGAAAAAAGATATATAAAATAATTAAAATAAGAAACCCTTAAAAAATGTGGAGAAAAAAAATGTTACCAAAAAAAAAGTACACAGACAGCAAAAAGGGCTGATGCGCAAGATCACTGCCATTGCAAAAGTAAGGAAGGGGTTAAAATGAAAAGAGGGGCTCTTGACACACCAATCTGTCTCTCTCCCTCACTAAAAGGCTGTTATAAAGCAAGTGATGAAGGTAGGCAGATCTATATTGGTCAAATGCAATGTTAATAAGCATTTGACTTGGCAAATGAAGATCACTCTTAGTCACTGGATGCTGATAGCATCCAACAACACCCCCCTGAGTGACGAAAGTACAAATCGCTTCTGGGACCATTGCCAGCGCCATATTGAAAGAATGGGAGGTCTTTTAAATATGACGGCGCCCTGCTAGGAAGAGCATTTAGAAAAGATCAAAGGTCGCTTCTTTCATTCAGCTGGTGTTGTTGAAATGCCTCAATATCGAGACATTTCAGCAACACCAACTGAGCGAAGGAAGCGATTGCCCATCCTTGATTGCTTTCTAAGTTCATTTAACTCCATGACGTTGTTCCGTGATTTGCTTGGCATACCATTGGTTGTTAAGGGGTTAAAATATGACCAAATTGTTCCAGTCGACTATCTCCCTTATCTCAGCCATTTTTGCCATGGGGTTAAATGAGCCTAGAAAGCGATGAAAGATATTGAGCTTAAAAAACGATAAAAAAAAAAATTAAAACCTTAACTCTTCTACCCCTTAGGGGCGGGATGAGGTCCATCAAAGCAGTCTTTGGGTATGATATGGTTGCCACTCAAATACAAATTAGAGTCACTTACTTTTTCAAGGGCTCAACCTAGAAACGTTTTTGCCCAATCTGAACTTTTTTTTGCCAGCTCGCAATTTAGTATACAGACCTGCTTGTGTAGATTTTGCACAGAACATCTGACTGATAAACTGCATATTTAAGTCTACAGTGTCACAATAAAGCTCTGCTACTTCTAAGATATACCTCTATGCTAGAGGACACATTCTCCTTTTACAATACTTAGGAAGAAATATGAGTGCCGTTTGTTGATACAAAAGAAATTAACACCACACAAATCATGGATATTGAGATATAAATTTGTAAATAATGAACGTCCACATGAGTCATATTAAGCCATCAAGTATATGTTCATCTCCATACAAAATGTAAAAATGTTGAATTGATGTTCAGTATTTACTTTCTTGACAGATATTTAACTTATTATTCCAAAGCGAAACATTTGAAAAGCCAGTTTTTAGAGATTGTCTGATCGCATTGTTCAAATCAGTAACACTCACTGTCTTTTCCCAGACATGTTTGTTGTTGTAAGAGAATTTAAGTGACATAGTTATGCTCTCTTTAAATTCAAAATCTGGATTCATTTAAAGGCAAGATAACATTGTATATAGCCAAAGAGTCAATTTTCAATCTAGATCACTGAAAGATAAAATATGTTTGGTGCTCTGTCAAAGTGTTCTCCTTGTATGTTTAAAGATTGAGTTTATATGAGTGCCATCAGTAATGATATTTGTACTATGTCATAAGTAATTAAAAAGCAACCGAATAACAAACAGGAATTAGAGTAAAAAAACTTTTTTTGCAATAGAACAAATATAAACAAAGTGTGCTAAAAATGTTAAATTGTTTGCACGTTATATGGCTTATAGGGCTTATATGGCTATATTTATATCAAGTAGACTTGTGTGAGGCAAGCAAAATTAATTCAGACAAACTTTTTGTTTTGTTTCCGCCACATTAATTTTCGGGCAATGCATTTCATTGCCTGCCTGTTTGGTTCAGATGACATTTGAGGGAATTTTCTGATCCGGAAACAACATTTCGCACCAGCACCATATCAATGATAAGGAAGAGATCTGCACTTGGCTTTGCACTGCAGGTCTACCAGCAACAGCAGCACTACACCAGTGAATACACACATCCAACAACAAGCTATGGGACGCACATTTCTCCAAAAAAGGGACCAGTTTGATTAATTGAGGAAAGGTGATATGGCAGCAGCAGCAGTAGGAGCTGGGCACTGGGAATAGGTTGACACTGGCACATATCCAGCCCCACCCTACAGGACATTAGATTTGTGCATTCATTTTCATATGAATTTTATTTTTAATGAACATTGTCTGTTTCGTTTGTTCATATGAATCAAGGAAAACCATGGCAATCTCTGACAAAACTGATGAAAATGAACTGCAATAGTGCCAAAAATTTGTCATGATTCGTTCATTTGTCCCTACGTGTAGCCGTAGCCATTACAAGCCCCTTTGGCGTCATAACAAGTCGTTTTGGTTTCATTACAAGCCATTTTGGCACCCGTTGGTAAGGTAAAGTAGGAGGGACTGTGTATAGGAGTGTGCATATCAATGACTGGTTGAAGTAGCCAAAAAACGGAAAGTGGTCTCATTGATGATTATGGCTGTGATTGATGGGTCCAACAACCTATTGGAGTTTTTCCTTACTTTTTTCACCCCGGCCAATCAGCATTTACAAGGGGACGTGACCAGCATTAGATATATACAGTAAATACAAAAAGTCTACACACCCCTCTAAAATGCCAGGTTCTTGTGATGTTAAAGAATGAGACAAAGATAAATCATGTCAAAACTTTTTCTACCTCATATTCAAAAAAACAAAAAAAAACTCACAATAACCTGGTTGCATAAGTGTGCACACCATTAAACTAATACTATGTTGAAGCACCTTTTGATTTTATTACAGCAATCGGTCTTTTTGGGTAGGAGTCTATTAGCATGGCGATTGAAGTCCAGCGGTGGGATTGCGAGGTCTCTGTCTCCCTGGTTCTGCCGCAGTGTGCGTGGCTTCATTGCTGAGCGCCGGATATGACATCATATACCGCTGGTCGGCTTGAAATGCCGGCACTGCGACCAAGGCAGAAGAGTGAGAGGCGCCGAACGGTTGCTGAGAACTTATTCCTCAGCGACCGATCGGCGCCTTTCTCCTCCGTGTCTATTACAAAAAAAAAAAAAACGGTGTTTCAATTGGGGGGGTACACGGGGGGCACAGCATGATGTACGGGGGGGCCATGATGTGGCAATGTTTGCCCACTCTTCTTGATGTGGCAATGTTTGCCCACTCTTCTTTTCAAAAGGACATCTCCTGTGAACAGCCGTCTTCAGATCACCCCACAGATGTTCAATTGGATTTGGGTCTGGGCTCTGGCTGGGTCATTCCAAAACGTTAATCTTCTTCTGGTGAAGCCATTCTTTTGTGGATTTGGATGTGTGCATTGGGTCGTTGTCGTGCTGAAAGGTGAACTTCCTCTTTATCTTCAGCTTCCTAACGGCCGCCTGGAGGTTTTGTGCCAAAATTGCCTGGTATTTGGAACTGTTCATGATTCCCTCCACCCTGACTAAGGCCCCGGTTCCAGCTGAAGAAAAACAGCCCCAAAGCATGATGTTGCCACCACCACACTTCACTGTGGGTATGGTGTTCTTTGGGTGACGTGCAGTGTTGTTTTTGTGCCAAACATACCTTTTGGAATCATGGCTAAAAAGTTCAACCTTTGTTTCATCAGACCATAACACATTTTCCCACTTGCTTTTGGGGGACTTGATGTTTGTTTTTGCAAACTTCTGCCAGGCTTGGATGTTTTTTCTTCGTAAGAAAAGGCTTCCGTCTTTTCACCCTACCCCATAGCCCATTCATATGAAGAATGTGGGAGATTGTTGTCACATGTAGCACACAGCCAGTACTTGCCAGAGATTCCTGCAGTTCCTTTAATGTTGCAGTAGACCTTTTAATCAATTTTGGAGGGACGTCCAGTTCTTGGTAATGTCTCTGTTGTGCCATATTTTCTCCTCATGATGATGACTGTCTTCATTGTGTTCCGTGGTATATCTAATGCTTTTTGTACCCTTCTCCTGACTGATATCTTTCAACAATGAGATCCCTCTGATGCTTTCAAAGCTCTCTGCAGACCATGGCTTTTGCTCTGAGATGCAACTAAGCAAATGTCAGGTAAATCCTACTAAAACAGCTGATCTTTATTTGTTATTAATCAGAGACACTTTAAATGATGGCAGGTGTGTAATGACTTCTATTTAACATGAGTTTGAATGTGATTGGTTAATTTTACAGCAAGACAAGAGGCTTCGTATTTTGCATAACTCCCTTTACTGAATAACCTCCAGCAGCAAAACAGTTAACAATAAAAGAACAATAACCAAAAAGAAAAGAGCCCTAAGACCCTATAAATAATTAAGAGTCCAGTTACTCCTCCTCTTTCTTTGCTGCTTAGCCTCCAGATAAGAACATTGCAGTTAATTTGCCTTTTTAGGTTTTTTTGCTTTTTAATCGTTTTGATCGTTTTGATTGCTCTAATTTGATTGTATTGTTATTCTTGTTTCGGCTTTATTATTCTCTCTCTCTCTCTCTCTCTCTCTCTCTCTCTCTCTCTCTCTCATATATATATATATGTATACATCATGCTGTGCCCCCCGTGTACCCCCCCAATTGAAACGCCATTTTTTTTTTTTGTAATAGATGCGGAGGAGAGAGGCGCCGATCGGTCACTGAGGAATAAGTTCTCAGCAACCGTTCGGCGCCTCTCACTCTTCTGCCTTGGTCGCAGTGCCGGCATTTCAAGCCGACCAGCGGTATATGATGTCATATCCGGCGCTCAGCAATGAAGCCACGCACACTGCGGCAGAACCAGGGAGACAGAGACCTCGCAATCCCACCGGTGGACTTCTACAAGCCCAAGGTAAGTGAACTTCAAAGGGGGGAGAGGGTAGAAAGTTAGGAGGGGGTTAGAGAGTGAGAAGAGGGATGGTGGGCAGAGAGAGACTGAACTAAGATTTTTCATTCAACAGGCACATTGAATCACTGTAGGTGTGCCCTCGTTAACATATCAAAAGACATGTAATACAGGAAGAGTTCAACTGGCTAAAACAACAATACTTATGTCACCACAAGGGAGTGAGAAGAGGTAGATAGGAAGTGAGAAGGGGTAGATAGGGAGGGAGAGGGGATAGATTAGGAGGGAGAGGGGATAGATAGGATAGATTGGGAGGGAGAGGGGATATATAGGATAGATTGGGAGGGAGAGGGGGTAGATAGGATAGATTGGGAGGGAGGGAGAGGGGTAGATAGGATAGATTGGGAGGGAGAGGGGGTACATAGGGAGGGAGAGGTGGTAGATAGGGAGAAAGGAGGGTGGCAAGAATATTGAAATAAAGAGTCAGAATGAGTGAGAGAATGAATGGATTAATGTGTGGATGCATTAACGAATGTGTAAATAATATGTGTGAAAGAATAAATGATTGTGTGAATTAATGAGTGACTGTAAAAGTGTGTGTTAATCATAGGTGTATTATTGATTTGTCAAAAAAGCAAAGATGGTATAAGCAGGGTGTTTAGGCAATGGGGACAAAGATGGCACAGATAGTGTGTTTATGGGACAAACATGGCATACATTCAGCTGTTTGGGGACGAAGTTGACACAATGTGTAATTTGGGTGCTGGTCAGGTTATATGTGGGCAATGTGGACACCAGGGTTGGCTTTGGGGTGTGATACCAGTGATCTATGCCTGTAATTTAGGGGGTTTTATCTATACCTTTCATGCAGAGTTTATATGTAATTTCCAATTGATATGTACCTGCAAAGCTGGGTTTTGTGTCATTCTGTTCATCTGTATCGGCTCTATTTACATACATTATTTATGTTTACCTGCAAATATAGGATTTGTATGTCTTATTCAGTTGATCAATACCTGGAGTGCTGTTTCCAGTGTTTATTTGATCTATACCTTCAGTGCTGAGTGTACATGTGATTTCCAGTTGATATATACCTGCAATGCTGGGTTTGTGTGTTCTGTTGGTTTATACCTGCAATGCTATGTTTCCATACATTATTTATGTATACCTGCAAATAAAAGTTGTTTTATCTCATTCAGTTGCATGTGCTGTTTCCATGTGTTGTTTATTTGATCTATACCTGAACTACAGGGTGTAAGTAAAAGAGCGGTATGGTTTAGTGAATGAGGGGACAAAGGGACTCTGGGGATGATTACAGGGGAGAGGACCTCTCAATGTCACGGTGCAGGACTGACTCTCACGGTCTTCCCCTGATCTGCAGTCAGTGTGGCAAATATTTTTTTGGGGGGATGGTAGAGGAGGGAGTGATTGCATGCAAGGAACCGTTGAGCGGGGCCCAAGGAAATGCTTGGGTAGGGTTCACTATAAAATATATTAATATATTGGCAGCAGGGTCTAATATTTATATATATATATTGGCAGCAGGGGCAAATATTTATATATGTTTTGGCAGCAGGGGCTAATATTGACAGCAGTGTTTAATATTTATATATATTGGCAGCAGCGTCTAATAATATATATTGGCTGCAGGGGCTATAATTAATATAAATAGGAAGCAGGGACTAATACTATATATATCGGCAGCAGGGGCTAATAATAATATATATATCGGCAGCAGGGGCTAATATTAATATATATTGGCAGCAGGGGCTAATATATATTGGTAGCAGGAGCTAATGTTAACATATATTGGCAGCAGGGGCTAATATTAATATTTATTGGCAGCAGGGTCTAGTATTTATATTGATATTGGCAGCAGGGTCTAGTATTTATATATATATCAGCAGCAGGGGCTAATATTAATATATATTGGCTGCAGGGGCTAATTATATCTATTGGCTGCAGGGACTAATAATATATATTGGCAGTAGGGGCTAATATTAATATATATTGGCAGCAGGGTCAAATATTAATATATATCGGCAGCAGGGTATAATTTTTATGTATATCGGCAGCAGGGTATAATATAAGTATATATCCGCAGCAGGGGCTAATATCAATATATATCCGCAGCAGGGGTTAATATTAATATATATCGGTAGCAGGGTGTAATATTTCTATATATCGGCAGCAGGGTCTAATATTTATATATATTGTCAGCAGGGGCTAATATTAAAGAATGAAAAATAACTGCCAGTTTAGCTGTTATTTTGAAATCATATTTCAATCTCGGTCTTTACTTCAAAGAGATAAGTGCATATTATGTAGTTGCATAATGCATGTCTAACGTGTGTGTGTGTATGTATATATATATATATATATATACATATATATACATGTACCGTTTTATAATTGGCCCCCCTACTTTGGTCCCTGGCCCCCCATGTGCCCCCCCAAATGTGAAAGCTGGAGATGCTACTGTATATATACTGTCTTCGGTTTTATTATTTTCCATATATTGTTCTACTTTGTTTGTATTATTATTATTATTTCTGCTTTATTATTTTCCATATATTTATACCGTCTTCGGTTTTTATTATTTTTCATATATTGTGCTTATTATTTTGCTTTTCTTCTTTTATTGCCTACCTTTATTGGTAGTCTACTTTCCTACCTTGTGTGGTTTTGTTCCCTCGTCTTCTTCCCACCCGCGTGTCAGCTCTGCTCACATGAGCCAGCGCCTCTATGATTTTCAGTCGCGCCACGGTTTTACCCTTACCGCGTGACTTCATTTCTTTCATACGCGGCTGTTACTTCCCGCGTGTCTGTACCTGCTGCAAGCTGGGCTCTCCGGATGCATGGTTTTAGCTTCCCGAACTACGCCTGGTCAGTTTTTTCTATTTTCCATTTCTTCTGTGCGCACCCCCCTTTGCTTGTTTTCGGGGCACCCTTGCTCCTATCAGTCCTCCTGTAAGGGCTGGTTAGCTTTTTCAGAATTAAAGCTCCAGTCCCATTTTTCTTTCCAGACCTGTGCTTTAGCTTTTCTGCAACACACACACACACACACACATATATATATATATATATATATATATATATATATATATATATATATATATATATATATATATATATATATATATATATATATATATATATATATATACTGTATATATCATACGGATCTTTGTTTGCCAAGCCGCTCCTTATTGCTGGGTGCCATCTTGGGGTTGACCCCCCTATCTATTAACTCGGGTCTCCGACCCACCATTTATAGCAGGGTTACATACCCTCTTTGTCTGCTGTTTTCCCTGCCCTCTAGCGGGCTCTTAGGGATGACCCCCTCATCCTCCATGCTGCCACATTAACTTTGGGGTGACCCCCGCTATGTTTATCACTTTCTAGTGGGTGACTCTGTCTCACAAATAATCTACCCCTTTTGTGTGCTTCAGATAACACATTGGGCACTATGGCGGATGAATCCAATGCACCCATCCCTGCGGCCTTTCAGGCGTGGCTACGCTCCGCACTAGCGGTGTCTCTGCTGGCTGCCCGGGCCGAGGCTCAACAAGCTCGCCTTATACAGCCAGTAGTCTCCCCAGCTATTGCCGAAGATTCAGATAAAGGGGCTTCCATTTCCTCCACCAACCGGGATTTATCCCAAAAGCGTGTTTGGGCAGCTGTTTGGGCTGAGGGAACAGCCCATCACGGATGCTGTGTCACCGGCAGTTGACCTAGAGGCAGAATATGAGGTGCTGGATGAGTACCGGGCGGGCTCTTGCAGGCACGGTCCCCCGTCTCTTATGGCTTGTGAGCCTGATTTACACCCTGGCGACCCTAAACCCTCCTGTTCCAAGCAGGATCAGCCTTTCGAGGTCACCAGCGAGTTGGGCGTCCCACTGTTTGACCCCAGGTCGCTGCGCCACCCACTCTCGACCGAATGGACCCCATTGGATCACATTGCGTAGTTCATCACGTTTTGGCTCCGCCGCCTCTTGGATAAGGAGGTCAGAAAGCGGCTCCACTCTGAATGTCCCTGTCCTACCATTACTGCCAAGGTGACAAACACGCCCGAATTTGACCAGTCCTTCCTTACAAGGCACGAGAAGGACCCCAGGAAGGGCATCTAGTTGGGCCTGCGTTCCACCCAGGAGAAGCTCCTGGACGTCTCGGGTCCACTTACTCACATCTTTCAGATGGCGGACAAGGCCCTCGTTGATGGATTGGCATTGGATGCCCATTTGGTCCACGAATGGACCCAGAGCTCGACGCCTCCCTGGACAAGGCATAGACATTCTTGAAGAGAGTTTTTCAGTCATGAGACCGTTTTCCCGCCGGGGCTGGTCGGCAGAGGGGTCGTGCTGCCAGCAGATCGGCCTCCTTTGGCTCGAGACCCCGGTTTCCGGACTCCTCTACCACCTACTGGTCCCGTTATCACACTCTATTCCAGTGAGATGCCCTCCGTGACAGAGGATCTTAGACCTTATGGGGAAGAACGGCTTCAGGTACGTTCCTGTTTTTCCTCTTCTACCTATTGCGGGCAGACCCGACCATTTTTTCCAAGCTTGGTTCGCCCTTTCTTCAGACCCTTGGGTCCTTCAGACGGTAGTAGGTTTTTGTATAGACTACCGTTTAGTTTTTAGTTTCACTCCAATGGCCATTTAAAGTGGAAGCTCCTCTGCCACATCACGGCAAACCTCTTAGGCGAGTCCTACACTGAACAATTCACCTTGCTACTTTGAGCTAAAGGTAAAAAGTCTCTAATGAGCTGGCTGGTTAGTTAGTTAGTTAGAAATGGAGTAGGATTTGTTTTGGTTTTGGTTTGTTTATGTATCCTGTGAAGTGCAACACTGTGGACCTTACAGCAAGCTGCAATAAACTACATTTTGCTTTTATTCTGCTGGTGTTTGGAGTTTCTTGTTTTGATCGGGCCATCCTGCCACAAGTGGTGTTAGAAGTGGGATCTTGCTGTTTGAACCCTGTATCAACATGGAGGATGTTTACTACAGTGCAACAGGAAACCAACCAGCTGACAACTGCTCAGATGGGAGCTATGATGGAAGCACAGCAAGAGGACAGGATTGTCCTAAAAGAGATTGTACATCAACTCTCAAAAACTACCACAGATGAACAGAGCAGCAGTACAAAATCAATCCATGCAAATCAGTATCTGCAAAATATGACGCCGCAAGATGATGTGGAGGCCTATCTAACAGCTTTTGAGCGAACTGCAATCAGAGAGCAATGGCCTCGCACTCAATGGGCTGGTATAGTTGCACCTTTTTTGCTTGGTGAAGCTCAAAAAGCCTATTTTGACCTAGAGGAAGAGGCGGCTGCTAGCTATGATGTTCTTAAAGCAGAGATTCTTGCAAGGACTGGCGTGACTCTAGTGATACGTGCCCAACGGTTCTACAGTTGGAAATACCAGTAACAGAAGGCACCAAGATCACAAATGTTTGATTTGATTCATCTGGCCAGGAGATGGTAAAAACCAGAGAGTTCAACACCGGCTCAAATAATTGAGACCTTGGTTTTGGATCGTTTTTTGCGAGGATTACCCCAAGGCCCTACAACTTATGATGCAATGGTGGCATTGGTTGAACAATATACAGCAGTGAGAGAGTTAAAATCTACATCACAAACTAAAATGCAACAGAACCAAAGACTGCTCGCAAGCTCAAGGCCCTGGAACTATGGGAAAAATCAAGCTGTGATCCGAACTGGAGGCCCTGGAGTTTCCCCGGATGGAAGCCAGGACTATAAACCCTCAAAAGAATGGCAAACCAGGAGACCTCCAGTTACTTGCTTTGATTGTGGGGAACTAAGTCACATAAAAGCTGGATGTCCTCATTTGCAGGAACCTATGGAATGTGGGTATAATTCTATAAATTACTTTTGTGGACTAATCTGTTTGGTTGGGAAACAGACCGAAAAATGTTCGATATATATATGTATGTATTTGATAAATCTGTTTTGTTAAATGGGAAGGAAACCGTAGCTCTTGTGGGAGCAATATTACTTTAGTGACAAGCAGTCTCATTCAGCCGTCTCAGTTGCTCCCAGGTAAGAAGGTTGGGATAATCTGTGTACATGACTGTACTGTATCATACCCTACTACCTCTGTAAACATAGCCTATGGGGGCCAAACATTTCCAGTAGTGGCTGCAGTGGTACCCAAATTACCCCATCCCCTTATTCTTGGACGCAATTTCCCGACGTTTCAAACCCCGTGTGAGTCTATAGAGGAGAGCCCGTTTTGTGTTTTCCCATTTGCACACCCAGATTTATTTTGTAAAAGGCGCAAGACAAGACGTGAGAGAAGGGAAGATAAGCATAAGGGTACTAGGAACTTACAAATGGCTTTGGTAAATGAAGGTGTGGCCTTACAAGATCCGAGCACTAGTTCCAACCCTTCAACCGAAATACGGGTTGAACCCCAGGGCCAAACCCAAGAACAGGCTAATATTGTGGATTTGGACATTGGTTTAAATCAGTTTGGAAGGGAACAAGTCAATGACTTAACATTGTTAAATTTCTGTAACCAAATTGTAGAAGTTAATGGGACTATGGTTGATGGGAAATCCAGAGACAGGTATCCTCATTTCATTCTTAGAAATGACCTACTGATAGAGTGATCAGAGAGGAGGGGCAAGAACTTGAACAGTTCTTAGTACCAAGGTCCTTCAGGAGGAAGGTGTTGGAATTGGCCCATTCTCATTTGTTTGGGGGGCACTTGAGGGTAGAAAAAACCCTCGCCTTTTTAGGCGATTCTTTTGGCCTGGGGTATATGAAGAGGTAAAGCGGTACTGTGCCTCATGCCCAGACTGCCAGCTAGCGACCCCAAAACCTCATCTAAGAGCACCCCTAATCCCATTGCCAATTATTGAAACCCCTTTTGAGCGAATCGCTATGGATTTGGTGGGACCAATAGAAAAATTGGCTAAGGGTAATCAATATATTCTGGTCATATTGGATTATGCTACACGCTACCCAGAAGCTATTCCCCTCTGCAATACTGCTTCCAAAACCATAGCAAAAGAATTGCTTCAAGTATTTTCTCGGGTAGGGTTACCAAAAGAGATTTTAACTGACCAAGGTACCCCTTTTATGTCCCGACTAATGAAAGAGTTGTGTCATTTGTTACAAATAAAAGCTTTGAGGACATCTGTGTACCATCCTCAAACAGATGGGTTAGTCGAAACATTAAATAGGAGCCTGAAACACATGTTACATAAAGTTGTTGATAGAGATGGGAAAAATTGGGACACTCTCCTGTGTTAAGCTGGGGGGAGGATATGTGACAAGGTAACAGAGTCTGTGTATATCAGTAGCAGGTTGGAACGCTCATTATTCCCAGCATGAGGAGGTTAATTGCTGGGAGGTCAGCACGTGGAACCAATTAATCTGCACTGAGGTGCAAGGGCGGTCGTTAGAGGCATTAGTTGTCTGGTAACAGGGAGTGAGGCAGTCAAGCCGGAGGCCCTCAGACTTTATAAAAAAAGGTATGGTCCAAACAAACGGTGTGGTGCTGCTACTACTTTGATGACTGGGACTGGATTAGCTGGCTGGTTAGTTAGTGAGGTAAGAATCTTGAATAGTTAGTCTTCAAGATGGAGTAGGATTTGTTTTTGTTTTGGTTTGTTTATGTATCCTGTGAAGTGCAGCACTGTGGACCTTACAGCAAGCTGCAATAAACTACGTTTTGCTTTTATTCTGCTGGTGTTTGGAGTTTCTTGTTTTGATCGGGCCATCCTGCCACAAAACACACAGAAGAAAGCCCTGCGCTCAAACTCCCATCACTCTTTAGCCCACCCCATTGCTCTGGGGATCCTGGGCTCCTGGCACCAGAAAATCTTACCTTCAGGCTTGAAATGCCTGGGGTCGCTGGTGCGTGGAACAGCATTGTCGTTCTAAATTTTTTAGCTCCATTAATGTGTTTCGCTCGGCTATCTATGCTGTGCATATCCCTGTGGCGGGCCTTGGGGTCGGTAAGGACCCTGCGGTCTGTCTGCTCCTGCGAGGCATTCGGTCTTCCAGACCCCCTTTGCCTCGGTATGCTTCTTTTTTGGGACGTTTCCAGGGTCCTCGAGTTCCTGGAGCTTTGGCTGGACAACGACCGCTTATCTTTCCGTCAATTATCTGCCAAGCTCGCTTCTGTGTCTAGTTTCTTTTCATCATGTTTCCGACGTTCGTGCTTTTGATGTTTCTTCTTTCTCCTTTTCCCTGGCGGGTGTCTCTGTTCATGTGTCGCTCCGGACTAAGTCTCACTTGCTCTCAGTTTCCTATCCCTACTTCCCGGATAGGCCTAGGTTGTGTGTAGAGTGTTGTGCTCAAGCTTACATTCTTGCGTCTGAGCCTTACCGATCCTCTGTTTCTGGGCCTCTGTTCCGGACCTTTTTATTTTCGTCCTCAGCAGGGCCGGATTAAGAGCATCATGGGCCTGGTGCTGAGGATTTTGGTGGGCCTTTTTATGAAAATAAATAAAATAGGCAGGACAGACAGAATCTTAACTCCTCGGCTCCTCAAGTTAAAAGCAGCTGTCGTGCGGTGTAAGACCGCATCCGCCGGCCACCTAATGAAGTTAAAGCGGCTGGCGGAGGTGGACTTACAGCTGCATGACGGCTCCTTTCAACTTCGTAACCGAGCGGCAGCTTTGAACGTTGGTCTGCCGGCATGGGCGTAGGAACCCCTAAAAATATGGGGGATAGAATTTCCCCCCATCAGATACCCCTTTTTTCCTCCCCAATATCCCCTACCCCACTTTCTCCTCATCTCTCTTTTTTTTTGCAAACAAGTACAATAATATATAACTTTAAACACTGGTAAAAATAATGTACGTTTAATACATTAAATATAGGAAAAAACAGCTAACCTTTGTTACAAAGAAAAATTGGACCCTAGGCAAACATTTCCTGGGCCCTGCTCCACGCTCCCTAGCATGCAATCACTCCCACTGCTCCCACACCCAAAACAAATATTTGCCACACTGACCATAGATTAGGGGAAGACTGTGAGAGTAAGTGCAGTCCTCCCTCCTTTTGAATGCACCGTGACATTGAAAGGTCCTCTCCCCGTAATCATCCCCAGAGTCCCTTTGCCCCTTCTTCACCAAGCCACACCTCTTTTTTACTTACTCCCTGTAGTTCAGGTATAGATAAAACAAACAACACATGGAAACAGCACTGCAGGTATAGATCAACTGATTAAGACATACAAACCCTGTATTTGAAGACCTCCCCCGGGTTAGCCCCCCCATATTAAAATTTTTTACAAAACATCATGGCATTTGTTAGATCTTTGTTAGATCAGGTTTGATCAACTGTTTTTTTTTCGTTAGATCTACTCTAAAATAGGCAATATTAACAATCTTTTTCAGGGGGGCTAACCTGTAGCCAGCCCCCCTCAATAAAAATTTCAACAAAATGTTACTGATTATGATAGCTCTACGTTAGATCAGGTTTGATCAGAAAAAATTTGATTTTGTTAGATCTAGTCTAATTACTGAGATATTGCATATTTAATGAGGGGGGCTGGCCCCCCCTCGACAGAAATTTTGATTTTTTTTATGGATTTTGGTAGATATTCGTTAGATCCGGTTAGATCAACTGTTTTTTTCGTTAGATCTATCATGCAGGAGGCGGTATTCACAATCCTATTTTGTTTGTGGGGGATGGCAATACATACGGGTTGGCCCCCCCTCAACTGAAATTTGGATTTTTTTTTATGTAACAAAAAAAACAGTTGATCTAGCCGGATCTAACGAATATGTACCAAAATCCATAAAAAAAATTCCAAATTTCAGTTGAGGGGGGGCCAACCCGTATGTATTGCCATCCCCCACAAACAAAATAGGATTGTGAATACCGCCTCCTGCATGATAGATCTAACGAAAAAAACAGTTGATCTAACCGGATCTAACGAATATCTACCAAAATCCATTAAAACATTTCCAGATTTCAGTTGAGGGGGGGCCAACCCGTATGTATTCCCATCCCCCGCACACGAAATAGGATTGTGAATACCGCCTCCTGCGTGATAGATCTAACGAAAAAAACAGTTGATCTTACCGGATCTAACGAATACCTGCCAAAATCCATTAAAAAAAATCCAAATTTCTGTTGAGAGGGGCCCAGCCCATATGTATACCCATCCCCCGCACACAAAACAGGATTGTGAATACCGCATCCTGCGTGGTAGATCTAATGAAAAAAAACTGTTGATCTAACGAATATCTACCAAAATCCATTAAAAAAATTCCAAATTTCTGTTGAGGGGGGGCCAACTCGTATGTATACCCATCCCCCGTACACAAAATAGGATTGTGAATACCGCATCCTGCATGGTAGATCTAACGAAAAAAACAGTTGAACTGGATCTAACGTAGAGCTATCATAATCAGTAACATTTTGTTGACATTTTTGTTGAGGGGGGCTGGCTACGGGTTAGCCCCCCTGAAAAAGATTGTTAATATTGCCTATTTTAGAGTAGATCTAACGAAAAAAACGGTTGATCATACCTGATCTAACAAAGATCTAACAAATGCCATGATCTTTTGTAAAAAAAATTAATATGGGGGGGCTAACCCGGAGGAGGTTATTTGAAGGTATATATAAATAGCGTATGGAAACATAACATACAGATCAACACACAGAATAACACAAATCCAGCTTTGCAAATATAAAGAGACTGGAATTCGCATAAAAACTCAGCATTACCGGTATAGATAGAAACCCTCTAAATTACAGGGATACATCACAAATTGCATACCCCAAAGGCCAACGCTGGCGTCCACATTCCCCACATAGAACCTGACCAGCACTCAGATTACACAGATCACAGTCCATAGTGAGCCAGCATTGTCCCCAAACAGACCAAGTGGGAGCCAACATTGTCCCCAAACAGGCCAAGTGGGAGCCAACGTTGTCCTCAAACAGCCCAGTGGGAGCCAACATTGTCCCCAAACATTCCAGCGGGAGCCAACTTGTCCCCAAACAGCCCAGCGGGAGCCAACTTCATCCCATAAACAACCTGTCTGTGCCATCTTGGTCCTCAAGGGTCAAACTTCCTGCTTGAGCCATATTTGCCTTTCCCTAAATCATATCCATGATACACATATCCATTAATGCATTCTCACAAATAATTCAAGCAATTTATACACACATTAATTTATTCTTTCACGCAATTTATCCACATATTAATTACCGTATTTGCTCGATTATAAGACGAGGTTTTTTCAGAGCAAATAGGTCTGACTATGAGACGAGTAAGATCCAGATCCCCGCAGCTGCAGGGGACCTGGATCCTCCTGTCCTCCCCCGCCCGCCCCACTTACCGGTGCTTCTGAGTCCCCGGTGTGCAGCCGGGGCAGTGTGTAGCAGCTAGCAGCGGGGGTTGTCTGCATCCATCGCGCAGACCTTCCGGCACCGGTGCGGGGAATTCTCTCTGACAGTCGGGGAAGGTCTGCGCGATAGACGCAGACAACCCCCGCTGCTAGCCACGCCTCCTTCCGGCTGCAGTGTAAGTTGTCTACGCGGATCGCGTAGACATCTACACGCTGCCCCGGCTGCATGACAGGGGAGTCAGAAGCACCGATAAGATTGGGGGGGGGGCAGGGGAGTGTTAAATGGGGGGCATAAGGTATTTCTGGAGGCAGAGTGTTCTATGAAATGCCTTAAACCTCCCTATATGCCACTCTGCCCCATAATATGCCTTTTAACCCCCTTAATGCCAGAGTGGCATATAGGGGTATAAGGCATTTCTGGAGGCAGAGTGGCACATAGGGGGTCAAAAGGCATATCATGGGGCACAGTGGCATATAGGGGCAGATTTCTGGGGCAGATGTGCATAACTGGGGGGGCAGGTTGGAAAATAGAAGGAAATAAAACCAAAATATTTTTCTCAATCACAGCTTTTATTAAAAATAATAATTGACATGAATAAACATTTACTGGTAAAACTTTTTTCCTATAGGGTCGTCTTATATTAAGGCTTTTTCTTTTTTTCCTAAATTAATATTCAGATTTGGGGGGTCGTCTTATAATCGAGCAAATAAGGTAATTCATTCTCACTCTTTATTTCAATATTCTTACTACCCCCCTTTCTTACTTTCTATCCCCCTTCTAACACTATCTACCCCCTCTCCCCATTTCTCACACTATATTCCCCGTCCCCCTTCCCACACTATCTACACCTCTCCCCCTTCTCATATTATCTAAACCCCCCCTTCTCACACTATCTACCCTGTCCCCCCCTTTCTCACTATCTACCCCCTCTCACTATCTACCCCCTCTCACTATCTACCCTCTCCCTACCTACCTTTGTAGGTCACTTACCGTGCAGTCCTGTGGTGGGAGCACGAGGCCTCTGTCTCGCTGCTCTGCCACGGTGCGTGCCGCTTCACTGCTGAGCGTTGGCATATGACGTCATATTCCGGCACTCATTGTGAAGCACCGACATCAAGACAGGTGCCTCACGCTCCCACCACTGCTGTCAGGGCGGCGCTGAGGCGGGCCGTGGCGGTAGGGAGCAGAGGAGACAGAAGGACTCCGAGCAGTTGCTGAAAACAACCGCTCGGCGCCCCTCTCTCTCCTCTTCCTTGGTACCGTACGGCGTTTCCATTGGAAGGGGGTTCCTACGGCCCTGGGGGGATTTCTTCATTATCGCCCCCATGATTTACTGGGGGAGGGCTGTCCCCCCAGGTTTCTATACCCATGTCTGCCAGCCCACATCGGCCACGCATAGACCCAGTCAGTCTGGCCCTGACACGATGATAGTAGACCTGAGCCTACTCAAGACGGCATTGACAACAGGCTTTCTCAGTCTCGCATTGCAAGACTTTGATTGGCATCAGAAATGAGGTTCCACTTAAAATTTTATAATTGATCCCTAGATCACTGGCAATAGCCAGCAAATACAGGGAACTATTTAGTTTTATCCCTTTTTCCACATAGCTTTCCCAGTTCCCTCCCTGTTCTTCATTCTGCACCCCCTCCCATCCCTCCATCCCACCATCCCACACCGCCCTTGCCTCTAGTAGTTCCCTCCACATTAACCACAGCATGACAGGAATTACCCAGTGCCCCCAGCACCATGTTCCAGTCCCTGTGGTTAGGTGTGAGCACTTGCCTAAGCCCTCTAATAATCCTTTGAACCTGCAAAACTACTCAGGTAGCTTTATTTTTCAGGTTACCCCTCTATAGTGTGGTCATTTAAATATCCCCCACAGTGATTGGCTGATAACATGGGCCACCAGATCCCATACCAACCAAGGCAATCAACCCCACTAAAGGCTTTAGTCACAGTTGCACATGCACCTTCCCAAAGCACAGTGGTACTTACCCAGACCACACTAAATGTTGTCCCTCTTTCTCAGCAGAGCCAGGTAGGAGCACCGCAGATCCCAGCTCAAGCTGAAACACCCCTACCAAGGCACAGCTACCCGCTTGACCTCTGACAATTCTGGCACATCAGAATCGTCAGACAGTGACTCTACAGATGACACTGTGCTTGAATTTCTGAAAAGTTATGTCAAACAACCTAGTAGGAAAAAAGCAAGAGCAATTTAAAGGAGACAAAAAGATATCGATGCCTGGATAAGGGTAGTATATAAGAGCATGTCAGTCAACAAGCAGAACTCTGGGAATACCTTGTTAAAACATCGGTGTCTGTAGCCAGGGTTTCAATTGTAAATACAAACACAAGTGAGGTAAGTGTGGTATGGGTCATCCAGCAGCTGAGTGTATCAAAAAACAAACCTTGGCTAAGTACTCCTTTCAAGTACATCCTTGTAAAAGCTCCAACATCATATCAACAAATATGCAGACTCAGTGAGTAATAAAATGGTAGTTTGATAGGCTAAAAGTGTTTTTGTTGTATAGTTTTAAGTTTGGTTTAACCCCTTAAGGACAATGGGCGGTCCCTAAACCCATTGAAAACAATGCATTTTGAGCCCGTACATATACGGGCTTTGTCATTAAGGGGTTAAAAATCCCTGTTAAGAATGTTGTCATTCATAGAGCTTGTCTGAGAAATTTGAGTTAGCTAAAGAATACCCAGGCATAGTCAAAGACAAGCTGGCCAAAGAGATGGGATCTAGCAGGATAGTAGGTCCTTTCAATAGTCCTCCTATTCCAAATTTATGTATCTCACCGCTAGTGGAAGTACCCAGGAAGGATGCTGGAAAGTTAAGTCTCACCTAGCACCTGTCCTACCCTGAGGGTAGTTCAGTCAATGACATGCTTGCTGGAGGTATGCAAAAGGGAATCACCAGTCATTCGACATAAAAACGGACACGAAAATATGGCGGTGGATAAACATAAGTGAAGATGAAGACTCACAACAGGAAGACTTGTTTCTTCGTATTTGTCTCCTAGATAATCTCCCTGTTCCCTTTCCCCCATACAAGTCACTGCCTCTTAAGTCTTCACAGTATAGCAGTGGTTAAAGGGAATCTGTAGGATCACGCCAGAAGTTAAAGGTTCATAAGAGCGACTCTATTGGTCACGGGTAGGGGGCTCATCTGGCTTCAATCAATGAAGAGCAGCTTCCTTTATGGCCCTTTTTTAATCTTGGCCCCAAAGCTATTGGTCTCCACAGGCCAAGTTGCTCCGGAGTGTACCTTGCCCTCTCCTTTGCCAGGGGGACGAAAATCTCAATTTCTCCCAGGCCCGGTTGTCTGAGTCTGAGGCAGAAAACAAAGAGAAAAACAAATACGAAGAACATATACGAATACTGGCCCGAAACGAACACGGGAATGGGCTAAAACAAAGTGTGTGTGTGTGTGGGGGGTGCCATATACAGGATCTGCCACAGGTGTCAAATACTCTAGGTACGCCCCTGCGTCGTGCGGCAGTCAGGCCCAATGGCCGTGCCTCTTAAAAGGGGTGGGATGAAGAACTGCAGCGCGTGCACGCCGGCCGCTTTAATTTCATTAGGCCGGTGGAGTGACTGCCGAACAACGGCCACTTTCAATGTCGCTTGCAGACGCTTTGGTGGCGCAATGGGCCACTTGAGTAAACCTGCCCCCCAGGCTTTAGGCTGCCAGAAGAAATGAGGATACAGCGCTTAATTGTAAACAGAGCAACATCCAAAAATTATTGAATAATCAATTATTAAATAATATAATAAAAATAAAAAAATAAAAAATAGCAAAACATATAATTACCAACCATGCAAAAGGAAATAAATTGGACTTTAAAGATGGATAACAACCAGTATAATGCTGAAAATAAGAAACTCCCTAGAAGGTGGGGAGAACCTATAAAAGCAAAAAACACTCAAGAGACAGCGCTTAACCCCTTCAATCCCAGGGTTTTTTTGGTACCTCAAGTCCCGGAGCAATTTTGACATTTTGCTCTGCCGGTTCAGCGAAAAAACCTAATTTTTTATAAATTTTCCCTCTGAATCCATTATTTGCAGAATTTTTATGCTTATGGCTTGAAGGGTTTGTGGGTTGTGAACGGGGGCAGGAGGGTTATACTGGGTAGATGTTGTGTTAGGGCAATGGGGTGGAAGGGTTTTTTCTTTTTTTATTATTGTTTTTTATATATATATTTTTAAAAAATGGTTAGAGGTCCTCTTAGGGACCTCTTGAACATGTTATTAATGCCAGCGATGCCAATATGACATCACTTAGCTCACTTTATTATATATTATTTTTAATTATTATTTATTGTATTATTTTAGTTATTTTTTTTTTAAATCACTAACCTTTTTTTTTTTCTCAGTTTAGTTTTTCAGCATGGGAGGAGGGTGCGAAACATTGTTTTTCACTCTTCCCTGCGATCCCCCTGCACCAATCACACTGTGATCTCTATGCAAGTCCCCACAGACTTGCATAGAGATCACAGACCCTGCAGGGGATATCCTGTCCTCTGATGACCTTCCGGGTGGCGTCAGCAGTGACTCGACCCGGAAGGGAATGCCCAATCGTGCGACTGGTGTTTAAAAAGTAACAGTTTTCCGGCTTTTGTGCCGGAAGCTGTTACATCAGATCGGGCAGCAGAAAGCAGGCAATGCTGGCTTCTGCTGTCGGGGGAGTCCAGGCTGTCACGACAGCTGCAAGAAGGGCAGGACGTACCGGTACATATCCTATATCAGGTGTCTGCCCACATATCCTATTTCAGGTGTCTTTGAAGCCGGCCAATACAATTTACCCCATAAAACCAAATCTTTTTGAAAACTAGACACGCCAAGGTAATTGAAATGCTGGTATTTTAACTCTTTCCATGCACTAATTTTACCACCAGCCTTTGTCAAACTTTATGGTAGTAAATGTTTTTTGTATTTTTTTCACACACGTTGTACTTCAGGTATAAATTTACCGCGCCTGGTATGTGTCCGTGTCAAACAACACCCCAATATGTTTTCAGTAACATCTCCTGAGCCCAGTGATATCCCACATGCATGGGTTTGTTGGTTTATTTGGGAGGTAAAAGGCCACCTTTGTAAGGTGGGTATTTTTTGCCATTTGGACATCTTGTCAGTCTGTGCACATCTTCCATATTTGGGACATCTTTGAAGCCACCCAATTCATTTTACCCCATCAAATCATACATTTTTTAAAACTAGGCACCCTATGGGCATTTATAATGCCAATATTTTAACTCTTTCGATGTGGGAATTTTTGTGAAGCTATAGCGTGAATTATAGGACTTGCTCATAAAAAACGTATATTTGTTTATTTTTTTGGTGACAGTGGGGAATTTTTACATGTTACCATATTTTTTTTTAAATTTGTTTTAAACATTTTTGGTACCTCAAGTCCCGGAGCAATTTTGACATTTTGCTCTGCCGGTTCAGCGAAAAAACCTAATTTTTTATAAATTTTCCCTCTGAATCCATTATTTGCAGAATTTTTATGCTTATGGCTTGAAGGGTTTGTGGGTTGTGAACGGGGGCAGGAGGGTTATACTGGGTAGATGTTGTGTTAGGGCAATGGGGTGGAAGGGTTTTTTCTTTTTTTATTATTGTTTTTTATATATATATTTTTAAAAAATGGTTAGAGGTCCTCTTAGGGACCTCTTGAACATGTTATTAATGCCAGCGATGCCAATATGACATCACTTAGCTCACTTTATTATATATTATTTTTAATTATTATTTATTGTATTATTTTAGTTATTTTTTTTTTAAATCACTAACCTTTTTTTTTTTCTCAGTTTAGTTTTTCAGCATGGGAGGAGGGTGCGAAACATTGTTTTTCACTCTTCCCTGCGATCCCCCTGCACCAATCACACTGTGATCTCTATGCAAGTCCCCACAGACTTGCATAGAGATCACAGACCCTGCAGGGGATATCCTGTCCTCTGATGACCTTCCGGGTGGCGTCAGCAGTGACTCGACCCGGAAGGGAATGCCCAATCGTGCGACTGGTGTTTAAAAAGTAACAGTTTTCCGGCTTTTGTGCCGGAAGCTGTTACATCAGATCGGGCAGCAGAAAGCAGGCAATGCTGGCTTCTGCTGTCGGGGGAGTCCAGGCTGTCACGACAGCTGCAAGAAGGGCAGGACGTACCGGTACATATCCTATATCAGGTGTCTGCCCACATATCCTATTTCAGGTGTCTTTGAAGCCGGCCAATACAATTTACCCCATAAAACCAAATCTTTTTGAAAACTAGACACGCCAAGGTAATTGAAATGCTGGTATTTTAACTCTTTCCATGCACTAATTTTACCACCAGCCTTTGTCAAACTTTATGGTAGTAAATGTTTTTTGTATTTTTTTCACACACGTTGTACTTCAGGTATAAATTTACCGCGCCTGGTATGTGTCCGTGTCAAACAACACCCCAATATGTTTTCAGTAACATCTCCTGAGCCCAGTGATATCCCACATGCATGGGTTTGTTGGTTTATTTGGGAGGTAAAAGGCCACCTTTGTAAGGTGGGTATTTTTTGCCATTTGGACATCTTGTCAGTCTGTGCACATCTTCCATATTTGGGACATCTTTGAAGCCACCCAATTCATTTTACCCCATCAAATCATACATTTTTTAAATACCCTATGGGCATTTATAATGCCAATATTTTAACTCTTTCGATGTGGGAATTTTTGTGAAGCTATAGCGTGAATTATAGGACTTGCTCATAAAAAACGTATATTTGTTTATTTTTTTGGTGACAGTGGGGAATTTTTACATGTTACCATATTTTTTTTTAAATTTGTTTTAAACATTTTTTTTTTTTACTTATCTCACTGATTATTGAGCTGGGCTCCATTGCCTTACAGGGTTGAATGCAGTACCTGCACCATACCAATTCCTCCCCGGATCCACGGTCAGCCTCACTTGTAAGGCTTCTGTGGATGCTGCGATGAAGCTGTTTAACAGCAGCCCGTACATGCACGGGCATTGTCGTTATCACGTTGCACTGCAATCCCGTACATGTACGGGCTTTGTCGTTAAGGGGTTAAGGACCGGGCTGTTTTTCATTTTTTGTATCCTACAACATTTGCGGTGCTTGTGTTTAGCTGTAATTAGCTCCTCTTCCATTAAGTTCACCCACACAAGTTATATATTGTTTTTTTTCAGGACAAGAAGGGCTTTCTTATCCTAAATAAGAATACTATTTTTTGATCATATCATCTAATTTCCTATAAAAAAATAATAAAAATATGATGAAAAATTAAAAAAAAAACACCTTTTCTCACTTTTATTTGAAAACTCTTTTACTCATCTAAAAGAGCTAATGGAAAAAAATGTTTTTTGCTACTATTTGCCCTGAAGTGAGAAATAACCAATGCTTTTTTTTGCCTTTTTTCTGTAAGTTATGGATGTACAGCTCCTGGTATATACTGGTTCTACTGCCCCTGTGTACTAAGCTGGCCATCTTTGAAGCTGGCTAATTCAATTTACCCCATCAAACCATATGTTTTTGAAAACTAGACACCCTCATTTTTTTCAAATGCTGCATATGATTCTAAAACCAGCCTTTGCTTGAGTTTTTGGCAGTAATTTTTTTTTTTTCACACAAATTGTGCTTCAGGTATGAATTTATAGCTTTAGGTATACCTTACTGTCACCCCCCCTCCCCCCCCGATATAGGTTCAGCAACATCTGGGAAGTGTGCATTTTTTAACTTGGAGCTTTGACACATGGTCCTTCTGCCACCATATCCTATTTCGGATATCTTTGAATCCGATCGGTTCAGTTTACCCCATCAAATCATATATTTTTGAAAACTAGATACCCCATAATATTTAAAATGCTGGTATTTTAATCCTTTCCATGCACTAATTTTACTACCAGCCTTATGTGGTGTTTTTGTGTGTGTGTTTTTTTTACCACTCCTGGTATACGTCACTGTCAAACAACCTAATATGTGTTCAGCAACATCTCTTGAGTACAGTTATACCACCCATGCATACGTTTGTCAGGTTGTTTGGGGGCTAAAAGGCCACATTTGAGAAGTGCGCTTTTTTTCCATTTTGGCCAGTCTGTGCCTATGCCTTATCTTTTAACCCGGCCACTCCAATTTACCCCATGAAGCCATTCATTTCGACACCCCTTGGGTATTTGAAATGCTAGTATTTTAACTCTTTCCATGTCAGGATTTAACCTGAAAGGATATATACACTATACAGACAAAAGTATTGGGATACCTGACCATTACACCAACAGGGACTTTTATGACATTGCATTCTAAATACCTAGACAATAATATGTAGCTGCCCCCCCCCCTTTTGCAGTTATTACAGCTCCTGCTCTTATGGGAAGGCTTTCCACAAGATTTTGGAGTGTTTCTGTGAGATTCTTTTCCCCCATTCATCCATTCGAGCATATGTGAGGTCATGCACTGATGTTGGACGAGAAGGCCTAGGTCTCAATGTCTTTATGGACCTTGCTTTATGAACCACTATATGGACAACCGTATTGGGACACACCTCTTAATTATTGAAATCAAGGGTTGGGCTAGGCCTCTTACTTCCACTTACTTGAAATGAAGCAAAATCTTGTGCTTCAGAACACCAAGACATTTTCGGCAATGCTATGCTTCCAACTTTGTGGGAACAGTTTGGGGAAGACCCTTGGATAGGACCATGTTGGATAGGTTTGGTGTGGAAAAACTTGACCAGCTAGTACAGAGCCCTGACCTCAATCCCATTGAACGCATTTTGGATGAATTGGAACAGAAATTGACTGCCAGCCCTTCTTGTTCAACATCTGTGTCTAACCTCACAAATGCTCTACTGGATCAAAAGCCAAGAATTCCCACAAAAACACTCCAAAATCTTGTAGGAAGGCCTTCCCATAAGAGTAAAGGCTGTTATAGCTGCAAAGAGAGGACCAACTTCATATTAATGTCTATGTCTTTAAAATGTGATATGATCAAAGTCCCTGTTGGTGTAATGGACAGGTGTCCCAATACTTTTGTCCATTCAAAAATGAAATTCATTGTAACTCGCCTGCATTCATTCACGTTCTTTCACACTCTCTCACACTTTCATTCGCTTATACTCTCATTCATGCTTTTTTACAGTCTCATTCACTCTGCCCAGAAAAGGTTAGCTGCACTCAATTTACGTAAAATAAAGCTAGTCAATTCTAGCAGTAATTATGAGACTTGTGCATTCATTTTCTTCTGAAGGTTATTTTTTAACAAAAAAATTGCCTGTTTAGTGCATTCATACAAATCAACAATGAGTGAAAACTCGAACGAAACTCATGAAAACTGTGACGGAACCCTCAGTCACTGGGGCTTTTGGAGGGGACTGATGGCTAGCCTCCTGCCTGCTGCCAATGGGCCCTGACATTAGAAGCGGTTCTGTTCTTGGGGAAGTGGGTACAGGGACCCAATTTCACTGATTTCCCCTATTGTATGTTTTACCACATTTCCCACACAGAGACTCAGAACTGTAAATGCCAGCTGGACATCCTGGTGTAAGAAGAAGGCTGATTATCTAGGTTATGAAGAAATGTATTAATGTGTTAGGTGCTAGGTGTTAGTACTGCCATTCACTGTCTTTTGTGTACCCCCTACTGCTGTGTATATAATAAATAAATACACAGCCAGTAGCTGTTAATCCTGTTAGACCCTATCAGCTCTATGTCCTAGCCATTGTTTATTTCAATTCAATTATATGTCTGTCATCATTCTATGTCTACCTCCCCAATTAATGTAATTATTTATGTCTCATGTAATTTTGTCCTTCCCCCGGATATTGTGTTGCAGGATGTGATCTAATTACTTCCTTCCTGACATGGTAATTCGATCCTGTGACATTTGTCTTGCCCCTTTTCTTACTTGTATATATATAGTTTGTGTGTTTGGTTCAAATAAACTAGTACCTGTTTTACCTCACTACGAGTCCTGCCTTGTTATTGAGGTAAACCTCGGTGCTGCCCTTATCAGGGCGGTAGAGCGCTGTATTGCTATACTTCCATATACTACAGTGCCGCCGAGGTACCTGAGAGGCTGTATTTCCTGCGGTCGTCAGTGTAAGGATTTACCTGCCTCTCTGGTCCCGCTCCATGGCTACTCCCGCGACGCTTCCTCCTCAGGCGGCTTACCGGGCAGCGAGTACCACCACTACCCAGTCGGCGTCTTCACCGCAAACAGGTACCACCGTGTGGTCAAAACTTAATATTGCACGTTACGTTTGTAACATGCCCTTATAACCTAGGGTGACCTCTTCATGCAGGACACGCCTCCTCCTCTCCCTGTTTAAACCCGGACTTCCTCTTCTGGGTCACCCTTGGTTGGTGTATTTTTGCTACTTGCTTGAGCATTAGATTGTGACTGACTGCTCTGGTTTGACTTGGCTTGTTGACCTTGTTCCTGTCTCCTGATTCGGCTCCTGATTCCTGCTCGTCTGGTATTGATTCGGCTTGTTGACCTCGTCTCTGCATTCTGATTTGGCTTATCCTGATTACCTGTCTGACCCGGTTGGTTCTCTGACTTTCTGGTTCCTGTTTGGCCTGGCTCACTCCGCCATCCGGGGTCCTACCTCACCATACTATTACAGTCAGCAATATTTCAACCTGATGATTATACTCTTGTATGTCCGGTGACTATGGGCAGAAGGAAGCAATGATTGGCGGCAGTACCCAGTCGGGGTACGGGTCGGTCCCGTTACAAAAACGAACTGCAAAGGTGCCGAAAAATTTGCCATGATTGTCCATTCATCTCTACGTGTAGCTGCTGCCATTACAAACCTTTAGGCACTATTACTTTTTAATTTTTTTTCCAGTGAGTATATAAACCCTGGTTCTAAGGATGGGCAATAAAACCTGGTTCTCCAAATGAGCCCCCTCCCCATAACCACCTCTGACCCCTCCCTGTAACCACCATTATGACCCAAAAAGAGCGACGTGGTAGGGCAACAGACATGCGTATCGACTCTAAATGTGGGCGGGCATCACCACGGTTCCTAGCCACCACACAGTTCCATAAATTTGCTGCTAGGTCCTGGTCAGACTTATGGAGCATTTCCGGCCATGTAGGGTGACAGCCATAAGAGGGGACTGGGCCGGCAGGTAAGGAGTATCCCCATGAATCAGTCATGGTCTCCCACCCAAACTCAAACCAACCCCCATGGGTTACTGTGACATCGCCGACAACAGCAGACCCACATGTCGTGTTGAGGCCTCAGCCTTCTTGAGGAGAATGACTGATTCCCAGAGTCGGGTAGGGCATGGACATCAACTGCACCAGCCTATATTAGAACACTTTAAAGCTTTTTGTCACAGCCCCGGGTCCCATCAGGAAGGGGCAGGCTGCTGCCCGTAAACGGCGGGGATCGGGGAGTCTCTAATATCCACTAGTGCACAGAATGCCTCCTTTTTGCTGACGGCTGTCCAAATATTTGGAGGACAAGGGAAGGACCATTGTAGTCAGTGTAGGCAGAGGCACATGGGATGAAAGGAGAAGCAGAACTGGAGCAGAAGGCAGCGGGGTTATAGATCTTTCCTACACCATGCTGAAGTTATGGATGAGCAACACAAATCAGCTCTCATTTTGTCATAGGAAGATGCTGGTGGAGTTGGAGCACAGGAGGGCACAGCAACAGAAATGGGAATGGTGGTTAGTGATGGGGCAGCAAACACTGTGAAAACAGTTAAAGATTGGCACTTTGTGGGTTTGCGTTATACAGCATGTATATTACACCTGGTGGTTATGCCAACTTATGGGCAGTGTAGGCTTTCAAAACTTATTGAAAAGTGCTATAAGATTGCCGGGCACTTTTACTGCAGCGTAATGGCAAACAAACAGCTGAGGGAGGAAAAGGAGAAGGCAGAACTAGAGGAGCTAAAAGGTTGAATGCAGGCCATCAGGGACACCCCAGCCTTTGTGACCCAAGGGTTCAGGGCAGGTTGTCTGTATGGTGCATGCACAAAAGGGGCATGCTTAGTGGATCATCTGCCAGCGCCTGTCTGCTCAGGCCCAGTGCCCTACTACTACTACTGCTGCTGCTGCACCTCTTTGGCCGTCCTTACACTGGGGGAACATTTATTTATTTCTATAATATTGTGGTAGTAATTTTCTTTGTGTTTTTTTCAGCCTTTGGTATATATATCACTGACACCCCAATATGTGTAGGGCAACATCTCCTAAGTACAGTGATACCACCCAAGTTGTTTGGCGGTTAAAAGGCCACATTTGGGAAATGCACATTTGTCATTTTGACATCAGTCTGCCCCCATGTCCTATTTGGGACATCTTTGAACCCAGCCAATTAAATTTACAACCTGAGTGTGAATTAGGGCAATCCAGGATCGTGCAGAGGACGTCACAGGAAGCAGCGCCATATTGCCCTGAGTTCAAGTTAGAGCAAAATTACGTTTCTTTCAGGGAGGTTTGTCAGACGCCTGTCCGCCTTGCAGATGCGCAGTGCCTCGCCCGAATACCTCTCACGCATGGAACCCTTCCTCGGATACTTACCGCTGTGGGCTCTGTGCCGGCTGTTGCTGCAGAAATGAACGCCGCTCAGGCTCGCCCCCTGATGATGTCACCGCTGACCAAAAACCCTGGGAACATTTAAAAGAGGAAAGTTCCTGTTGTTCCGTGCTTGGTGTCTTGTAATCCTCAGTACCTAGCGTTCCGTTTGCTGTTTCTACGAATATTGACCTGGATTGTTTAATCATATATGCTGCTTCTCTGTAACCCTGACCGTGGAAACGTTAACCATTTATCTGCTTCTCTGTAACCCTGACTGTGGAAGCGTAAACTGTTAATGCTGCTTTTCTGGAGTTCCTAAACCCGGACCATTAACTATTTCCTACTACTGCAGTTCCCTACTCTCTGTGCCACTACTTGGAGATTCCTCACCTGCATAGTGGGTTCCTGTTTGTTACCATAAGAGTTTTCTTCCCTCGATTGGAGGATCAGAGAGAGGACCTCACCGAAAACACCACCAGTGAGTGAGTAGAAGTATGTGAAAGTCGGAGTGAATGCGAGCGAATGTGGGACTACATAGTTTTAGATGAAATTCAAAGCTTTTTGCATAGTTTTGTCCAAATTAAAGGGGGTCTGGCCTTGTTTTTTGTGGCTTCATACAAATCGCCATATTGTTAGTGATCAGGATGCAGACGGACACAAAACGTAAAGTGGAAAACACCTTTTATTGTAATAACAAGGCAAGCAAAGCCAAATTGTTATCCAGGAGTGTATATCAAAGGACAAGCCAGAGTCGGGAACATAGATGGGTGCTCAGAGAAGCCAGGGTCAGGAATATGGAGATCAGCAAAGTCAGTAACAAGCCAGGAGCCAGAGGGACGTCAGGGAAAGCCAGGTCATGCATAGGTAATCAGGAACACAAGATGTACTTACAGCCAGAAACAACAAGGGAAAGGAGGACATTTTCCTGCTTAAATAGCCTGAAGGGGCTGGCTGTGGGCTGCATAATGCGGTGGTTCAAATGACAGTAGCAAGTAGTGGTAATTCTGACAGGCTGTTAATTAGCTTTCAGCTGAGTAACTCTGGTTAGCATAAAAGCAGCCAGACCATAACATGTATGTACTAACGCTCTGTATATTTGCAATTCCTACAAATCTGAATGCACAAGTCTAATAAATACTGTTCTGTTCCTCAGTAGAAATTATTTGATTAAGACAGTTGCCCATTAACACTGCCAGCCAGACCTCTAATTTTATATTATCTTCCTATCATATCATATTCTATTCTTGTTAAAATGTAGTCCTGCTCTAAAGGGCTGCATGTGCCTTTCTTCTTCTGCTGCTGCTGTTCCTGTCTCACCTTCCTAAATCTGGGGGATCAATTATTATTTTTTCTAATATGAGGGTTCAGTCTTGTGGGTGGATGTGCCTGTTCTGGCCTGTTCCCTGCCCCTGGCCCTCATAGCCATTCCTACCCTAGGGTATCAATTTTTTGTAATTTGGATGGGGGATTGGTCATGCAGTTGGATGTGACTTGTCTGTCTGTCAGTGTGTCAGAGCCTGTCCTGGTGTGTGTGTGTTTGGGTGTCGGTGTGGCAGAGCCTGTCCTGGAGTGTGTGTTTGGGTGTCGGTGTGGCAGAGCCTGTCCTGGTGTTTGTGTCTGGGTGTCAGTGTGGCAGAGCATGTCCTGGTGTGTGTGTTTGGATGTCGGTGTTGAAGAACCTGTTCTGGTGTGTGTGTGTGTCTGGGTGGCAGAGCCTGTCCTAGTGTGTGTGTGTCTGGGTGTCAGTGTGGCAGAGCCTGTCCTGTGTGTGTTCGGGTGTCGTTGTGGCAGAGCCTGTCCTGGTGTGTGTGGGTGTCAGTGTGGCAGAGCCTGTCCTAGTGTGTGTGTGTTTGGGTGTCAGTGTGGCAGAGCCTGTCCTGTGTGTGATCGGGTGTCAGTGTGGCAGAGCCTGTCCTGGTGTGTGTGTGTTTGGGTGTCGGTGTGGCAGAGCCTGTCCTGGTGTGTGTGTGTTTGGGTGTCGGTGTGGCAGAGCCTGTCATGGTGTGAGTGTGTGTCTGGGTATCGGTGTGGAAAAGCCTGTCCTGGTGTGTGTGTGTTTGGTTATCTGTTTCCTGGCACTTAATTTACAGTAGGAAATATTTCCTTTTTACTTATCCAGAGATAAAACGCCCTCCTAAATTTGTAGTGACTTCAGGGGACAAAACATTCAAGGCCCTGAAATCATTTAGTGGAAAAGATGAGGTATTTTGTTATTTACTCTATAATATTAATTTCAGGGATTAGTCGCACTAAATTGTGGCTTCAGGCTTCCCATGTTGAATGACCAAGTATTATGTATGTATATATATATGTATATATATATATATATATATATATATATATATATATATATATATATATATATATATATGTTTTTTTCAGTAATATGATTTAATGGTGGAAATTATTAATGCACCCCCAGTTTTGACTGTGGTATCTTATGTGCCCCACCATTATATTGTTTCTAGAGTCACCACTGGGCATATTGCAGACTGGTCATGGGGCTGCATACTTACCTGACGTCACATTGCTCCGCCTAGAGGATTGGCTGAGTGCGATGTGACAGGCTCAGTTGGGCTGGTCTGAGTTTCCTCCCTGCAATGCTGTAGCTCACAGCACTGTAGGGAGGAAACTCAGACTTCAGATCAGGCCAACTGAACCTGTCACAAATGCGATTGCGCTGCGATCACATCCACGATTGCGGCGCTCAGTTGTGCTCAGTTCGGCCAGCCAAACTGTAGACTTGGTCTGCATAAACAAACAAAAGTGATTTCGCTCTGAAATGGCAGAGAATTGAGCAGTGAGACTGCCGGGACATGATCTATACACCAAATCATTAAGTTAAAGTTGTTTTGGTACTTAGAGGACCCTTTTAAGTAAACAAGGCTTAGTTTCTAAGTGAAAGTTTGTTTTTTACCAACTAAATGGTCAAAGGTTAGCTACTGTTATGAATCTTTCATTAAAGATATAGCACTTTATAAATTGCATGACATTATGATTAATTTATTATATATTTATAATATAACTAATAGACAACAAGACATTGTATATTAAATTTGTCAGAATTTGGTTTAACAAAAAAGAAATAAAAAAAAAAAATGGGCTGCTCAGTCTTAAATGCCCGGGCCTATTTTTTGTCCCAGTCCGGGCCTGTCCGTGACAGTGCTCTTTTGAAATATTGTGGTACTGGCTGTCTAGTAGACTTGTGCATTTGGATTCATACAAACTTATTTTTAAAGAAAATGTACTGTTTCATACATTCATATGATTCTCCAAATACGAGGGCAACCCCTGACGAAACTAACAAAAAGGAATTGCAAAACTTCCAAAATATAATTAAATTTCTTCATTCATTTGCCAGCTATAGATTAGTTATCTCTCCCTCTCACACGTTTTCTGAGAAGGTTGTCCGTAAATACAAAATGTTGCTTTATCTGGGGTCATACATACTTACGGTTCAAAGTGGGTACATTTGTTTAGCATACAACCCTATAAATCTAACAGGTGCTGCTTACTAAGTATCAGTAAACACAAACTCCGCAGGAAACAATCAAGCAGAGGATGCAAAAGTTTTCCTACAGCAAAAGAAAGCAATGTCAGAGATATCTACTCTGTTATCTATACTGATAACCATCCTATTTCAGATCACTCTAAAATTAAACTTTTAATACCGTATTTGCCCGATTATAAGACGAGGTTCTTTTTCAGAGCAAATACTCTGAAAAATATCCCTTGTCTTATAATTGGGGTCGTCATCGCTGCAGGGGACCTGGATCCTCGTGTCTGGTAACCTCTGATGCTGGTTCTTCTGACTCCCTGGTATGTAATCGGGGCAGCGGGTAGACGTCTACGCAATTCGCGTAGGCAACTTCCGCTGCAGCCGGAAGGAGGTGCCGTTAGCAGTGGGGGTTGTCTGCGTCCATCTCGCAGACCTTCCCTGGCAGTCAGAGAGGAGAGTTCCCCGCAGCACATAAGCACTGGTAAGTTTTGGGGGGGGAGTGTTAAATGGGGGGCATAAGGCATTTCTGTAGGCAGAGCGCTCTATGATATGCCTTTTAACCCCCTTAATGCCACACTGCCTCCAGATATGCGTTTTAACCCCCTTTATGCCACTCTGCCTCCAGAAATGCCTTTTAACCCTGTACACGCCACTCTGCCTCCTGAAATGCCTTATACCTTACTATATGCCGCTCTGCCCCATAATATGCCTTTTAACCCCCTAAATGCCAGAGTGGCATATAGGGGTATAAGGCATTTCTGGAGGCAGAGTGGCACATAGGGGGTCAAAAGGCATATCATGGGGCACAGTGGCACTTAGAGGGTTAAAAGGCATATCATGGGACACAGTGGCATATAGGGGGTATAAGGCATTTCTGGGCCAGAGTGGCAAGCCTGGGGGCAGACGTGCATAACTTGTGGGTGTGACGGGACCGACCTGTACCCCGACTGGGTACTCCCGCCAAACGTTGCTTCCTCCTGACGGGACACCAACAAGTAACCCCTTCAGCGCCGGGCAGAACCAGAGTTGTAGATAGAAGGGGGGACGTCGCTGCACCGTAGCTGCATTGGCACTGTGGCTATCCGAAGCTTAGCTACACAGCGAGGCTACAGCCTACCCCAAACATCAGGCAACACTCATGTTGAGGTGAAAACAGGACCCCTTTATTAAAGCCAAATACAGAGCTATATATACACAAGTAGAAAAGGGGCAAGACAAATATCACATGATCTAATTACCATGTCAGGAAAGAAGTAATTAGATCAAATCCTGCAACACAATATCTGGGGGAATGACAGGATGACACGAGACATAAATAATTACATTAACTGGGGACGTAGACGTGGAATGACGATAGACATATAATTGGCTTGAGTCAGACAATGGCCAGGACACAGGGATAACAGGAGCTCACAGGATTAACAGCTACCTGTTATGTAATTGATAATTAGGTATGCAGCAGTGACACCTAGTCATACCTACAGGGGGTCTTAAGACAACGGCTAACACACATTAACAGGGGAAACACTTCACACCTATACAATTAACAATGCTAAGACAATCAGCCTTCTTCCTACCACAGGATGTCCAGCTGACGTTACAGTTTTGAGACACTGAGTGCTAAAACATGGGAAACATCAGCAGAAACTGAACTCCTTTATTCACACACAGAAGTCTCTACAAGGCCTGGGCCCATAGTCGATAGGGAGGAGGCTGGCTCTCAGGCCTCTCCAGGGGCCCCAGTGATGGAGGGTTCGGTCACAGGGGGCAGGTTGGAAAATAAAATGAAATAAAAACAATAAAAATATTTTTCTCAATCATAGCTTTTATTTAAAAAAATAGTTTACATAGTTGACATGAATTAACATTTACTAGTAAAACTTTTTTCCTAAAGGGTCGTCTTATATTCAGGCTTTTTCTTTTTTCCTAAATTAATATTCAGATTTTAAGGGGTTGTCTTATAATCGGGGTTGTCTTATAATCGAGCAAATACTGTAATACCTTTCAAAATCTCAACCAAAACACCAACTTACATTAGAGAGGTGGAAAGATGAGGAAAAGAAAAATAAAGCTCTCAGGGGTTCTGTGGACCTCTAGTTACTTCTACTGGGAGACTGTTCCACCTATGCACCACCCCCCACAGTAAAGTAAATCTTCCATGGATTAGGTAATACCTTAATACATTAAATAAAAGCACCAATCTTATGGGTACTGTGGAACTTGAGGTTCTTCTGCTGAGAAGCTGTATCATATATCCACCACCTTCTAATTAAATTATATCTTTCTTACCTCAAGCTAAATTTTATTACATTAAATAAAAATCTCAGGAGGAGCATTATAAATATGCAAATACCAATTAAGCACTTCGGCGTACGTAAGGAAAGCTGTGCAATATTGTTAAACGATACTCAGTGGTTTGTAATGTGAATATAACTCACAAACAAATGAAGTTAATCAGGCCCATCGAAGATTCAGTAAAAGAGTCTTTAATAGCTTCGCTGTGGAGCAGTGGTGTCTCCAGCTTTCATATTTAGGGGGGCACATGGGGGGACAGCGACCCAAGTGGGGGGAAATTATAAAAAGCTACATATAACTATATATATATGTATATATATATATGCGTTGGATATATGTTAGACATGCATTGTTAACTACATAATATGGACTTATCTCTTTGAAGTAAAGACCGTGATTTAAATATGATTTCAAATTAACAGCTGAACTGGCAGTTGTTTTTCATTCTTTAATATTAGACCCTGTTGCCAATATATTTAATATTGAAATACTTTGGACCCCAGGAAGACATTTCTTTGGGCCCTGCTCCACGTGCTTTAGCATGCAAGCACTCCCTCCACTATCGCCAAAAAAAAATATTTCCCACACTGACTGCAGTCTTCCCTCCTCCTGACCCTACTGTGACATTGAGAGGTCCTCTCCCCTGTACTCATCCCCAGAGTCCCTTTGTCCCTCATTCACTAAGCCATACCTCTCCTTTACTTAATCCCTGCAGTTCAGGTATAGATCAAATAAACAAAAAATAACATATACAAAATAATAGTGTAATATGGTCAATAACCCAATATAGGAAATTAAAACATCCAATAGTTGCACTCACAATATGTATTTCAGGCCTCCAAAACGACGAATATAGAAGAGAGGAAAAACATCTACCATATGATGATATATTTCAACACTTGTAAAGACACGATAATTGGTTACACTCACATTTAGATGGATGTATCAAGTGCTTCTGGTTTGTTGCAATGTGTCCTGGGTATCCTGGGTTGACCTTTTCTTCCTGGATGGGGTATCCAGGTGTTGTTTTTCAGTGGTATATGCCCATTTATATGAAGTGCTGGTGCTTGTGTAAATCAAGAAACCATTAATTGATTATACAATATTATGTGTGTATATGAAACTGGATAGAGATCAGTAAAAATGAAATTATGTGGTTCACGATCTAATGTAAAAAAAATAATAATTTATTCCGGGACTCAGCCCTAAGGGTTAATATCTAGACTTTACATACGTCTAAAATGTATGATCTAATGATCTGTTAAAAACAATTAAAAACTGTAAAAAGGTTTAAAAAGTCCGTATCCGATAATCAACAATTGATCAAAAGTAAAGTCCGAAGAAATGGTGATCCTCGACGCGTTTTGCCACAATGTGGCTTCCTCGGGAGGTTCATGTCCGATTTCTCCGTGTTCTTCCTTTTTATGTTCTCCGTTGATATCCGCGTTCTGATTCTCTCGTCCCTCCGCTCCTCCCATTTCTTTGCATGATGACGTTAAAGACGCATGTTGTGTTCAAGTCATCCTGTGCGAGTCGCTGTTATTTCTTGATCCGTTGTAGTTACGCGATGGTTTCCGAAGTGCCGTCTGTACCGGAGGATGCAACGCCTGTGTTTGCTTCTCAATACGATGCGGTACCTTTCTTTGGTATCCCGAGAAGATGTGGGGGGGCGGATGGGTGGACTTTAGTGTTGCTGTGGCTTGTAAATAAAAAACGGCATGGTTACCCAAGGTGTTTGTTTTTCTTTCTTTTGGCTCATTTCGGGGAACTAGTTGGGGACTCCATCTTTTTCTATATTCGGTTATACATGTGAATATGAATACCAGAAGATCGTATGAAAGATTATAAATATAGTGGATTTTTGGTGATGAATACCAGAAGATTGTATGAGAGATTATAAATATAGTGGATTTTTGGTGATAATATATGGCTATTTCCCAGAGCAGTAGGCGCAAATAAAGCCTTCTGTAATGAAAATGTTATTATTATACAATATTACACTATTATTTTGCATATGTTATTTTTTTCGGAGTCACTGAGATCGGTGGTTACAAGCGCCCCTAGATGGAAGTCTTTTGTTATTGTCGGAGTTATTGTTTCAACATTCCGTGGAGAGTGTTACATAGGGTTGCAGCTGTACACGCGATCGATAAGAGGAAAGTATTTCCTGGATTTTATCACTTTTACTTTCACTTTTTTTATCCTATAGATCAAATAAACACATGTCTAAACATGTGCATGTATAGATCAACTGAGTAAGACATAAAAACTCTGTATTTGCAGGTATACACAAATAATGTATGGAAACATAGCATAGCAGGTATAGATCAACAGAACACCCCAGCATTGCCAGCATTGCAGTTATAGATCAAATGGAAATCACATGTAAACTCAGCACTGAGGGTATAGATCAAATAAACAATACATGAAAACAGCTTTGCAGATATCCGTCAACTGAATAAGACAAACAAGCCCCGTATTTGCAGGTATACATAAGTAATGTATGGAAACAAAGCATAGCAGAAATAGATCAACATAATAACACAAAAACCCCAGCTTTGCAGGTATAGATCAATTGGAATTCAGACAAAATCTCCGCATTAAAGGTATAGATAAAACTCCCTAAATTTCAGGCATAGATCACAGGTTGCACATTCCAAAGCCAGCCCAGGCGTCCTCACTGCCCACATAGAACCTGACCAGCACGCAGATAACCCACATAGGATTGGCAATCTTTGTCCTCAAACAGCCCAGCATATGACATCTTTGTCTCCAAACAGCCCACCCTGTGCCATCTTTGTCCCTTAAACACGCTACCTGTGCCACCTTTTATCTCATAAACACCCTGCCCGTGCCATCTTTGCCTTTCCAAAAATCAATTATTATTGCATCTATAATACACACAGATGCTTTTACAGTCACTCACTAATTCACACTATCATTAATTCTCTCATTCTTTCACACAATTTAGTTACACATTTATTAATGCATTCTCACAAATTCATTAATTCTTTCAGTCATTCATACAATTCTTCCACACATTAATTTATTCTCTAACTCATTTACACAATTTATACACAAATTAATTTGTTCATTCTCTCACTCATTCTGACCTTCCCCCTCTCCCCTCTTCTCACTATCTACCCCTCTCTCCACCTTTTCTCACTATCTCCCCCTCTCCCCTCCTTCTTACTATCTATCTTGTCCTTCTCCCCCTCCTTCTTACTATCTACCCTGTCCCTTTCCCCCTTTGTAGTTCACTTACCTTCAGACGTCCTGTGGTGGGAGCACAAGGCTTCTGTCTTCAGTGTCTTTGGCGCGGTGCGTGCTGCTTCACTGCTGAGCGCCGGAATATGACGTCATATTCCGGCACCCAGCATGAAGCGCCGGCACCACGACGAAGACACTGAAGACAGAAGCCTTGCAGAGTTGAGTGAGGGGGCGCCGAGCGGTTGCTGAAAACTTGAGCGACCTCTTGGCACCCCTCTCTCTTCTCCACGTCTAGAACTTCCTCCGGGCTGCAAAAATAAAATAACAACAAAAATCGGTGTTTCAATTGGGGGGGCAAAGGGGGGGGGCAGCATAATGTATGGGGGGCCATGGCCCCCTCTGCCCCCCCTGCCAACGCCACTGCTGTGGAGTGTAAGTGCCACAATAGTGAATAGTCTTCATATAAAGAAAAAGTAAAATAGAAATGCACTACAAAATAACTTTGGCACAACAGCAATGTTATGCAAGCTCGCTCATTAAGTAAAAGAGTCCAAAACGAGCCTGTAGTTCTCCTCAACGCGTTTCGCCAATCAGTCTATGGAGCTGTGTATGCTTCCATGTCGTATCCGTTTGAAGGCTTCATGGCGCCATGTTATGACATATACGACGTCCAAGAGGAGGGGCTAAGTCACAGCATCACAGTATGGGCAGTGTGGGAGGAGGCACTGTGTCATCCAGCAATGTACGTCCAGAAGGCGGAGAGTAAAAGAACTAGTTCCCTTTCTTGAGAAAGGACTGGAGGTGGTCCGAAACGTTGGCTACAAAGACCCGTGAGTGCCAATTTTTCTTTGGTTACATATATCTGGCTATTTTTGGAGCACCCGGGCAAATAAAAGCCTGTGTATACTAATAGTATTTCTGAGTGTGCAGCCGCTCCCTTTGGTTTGTATATATATATATATATATATATATATATACAGCAGGGGCAAATATTTATCTAATTTTTTTATATATTGGCAGCAGGGTATAATATTAATATATATCCGCAGCAGTGTCTAATATTAATATACCGTATTTGCTCGATTATAAGACGACCCTGATTATAAGACGACCCAAATCTGAATATTAATTTAGGAAAAAAGAAAAAGCCTGAATATAAGACGACCCTATAGGAAAAAAGTTTTACCAGTAAATGTTAATTCATCTAAACTATTTTTTTTAATAAAAGCTATGATTGAGAAAAATATTTTGGTTTTATTTCCTTCTATTTTCCAACCTGCCCCCCAGTTATGCACATCTGCCCCAGAAATGCCTTATACCCCCTATATGCCACTGTGCCCCATGATATGCTTTTTAACCCTCTAAATACCACTGTGCCCCATGATATATGCCTTTTTAACCCTATATGCCACTCTGCCTCCAGAAATGCCTTATACCCCTATATGCCACTCTGGCATTTAGAGGGTTAAAAGGCATATTATGGGGAAGAGTGGCATATAGGGAGGTTTAAGGCATTCAGGAGGCAGAGTGGCGTATAGAGGGTTAAAAAGGCATTTCTGGAGGCAGAGTGGCATTAAGCGGGTTAAAAGGCATTTCACAGAGCACTCTGCCTCCAGAAATGCCTTATGCCCCCCCATTTAACACTCCCCCCCCTCCCTCCTCCAAACTTACCGGTGCTTCTGACTTCCCTGTCATGTAGCCGGGGCAGCGTGTAGATCCCACGCACTTACGCTGCAGCCGGAAGGAGGTGTGGCTAGCAGCGGGGGTTGTCTGCGTCCATCGCGCAGACCTTCCCCGACCGTCAGAGATCAGAGTTCCCAGCTGCAGGGGATCTGGATCTTAGTCGTCTCATAGTCAGACCTATTTGAGGTCTGATTATAAGACGACCCCAACTATAAAACCTCGTCTTATAATCGAGCAAATACGGTATATATTGGCAGTAGGATCTAATATTAAAGAATGAAAAATAACTGCCAGTTCAGCTGTTATTTTGAAATCATATTTCAATCAAGGTCTTTCCTTCAAAGAGATAAGTACATATTATGTATATGTAGCTTTTTATAATCCCCCCCCCCTACTTTGGTCCTTGTCCCCCCCATGTGCCCCCCTAAATATGAAAGCAGTATATTACTGATGCATATTGCTACATTTTGTTCTTTCATGTACCATTCTGAATAAATACCTTGCTTTTGCATATCATTTTGAGCTACAAATTGACCTAGAGGAAGGAAAGAGGAAGGAAAGAGACATGTGACCTAGGCAGATGTGGGCACATTCATCCCCTTGGTGTATGGCTGAACTTCCTCAATATTAAAAAAATAAAATAAAAGAATTGATTACCTCAGGGTTACTGCTGTCAGTTTGGTCCTAAAGCAAAGCTGGTCTGTGGTGTGTAAGCGTTGGTTCATACCAGAATCGTTGAGATGTCCTAAAACTTTACCCTGACTCACTTCCTTATGAAACAATTTGCACATTGCATTGCGCCCATCTCCCACACTCACTTTGCTACGGAGCTGTACACCAGGTAAAGTAGTAGTGGTACTAGTGTTTTTATTTCCATGAGAATATTAGTGATGATGGTGGTGGTGTATCAGTGCATGTAGGGGAACCGTTAGCATAGCTATACTGCTGCTGTAGAGTTGAAGGATCAATACATCTACAGAGAAATTACTGGAAAATGTGTTGCTTGACCCCTCCGTCTTAAAATCGAAAGCCAGGTCATTGCACATGCACACTCTCCTGCCCTGCCCAATTTGTCACCAATAAATTCTGAGATTTTGCTGGTAGTGTAAATGTGCAATTTTAGTAACACTAAAACACACAGCAGTAATTGTATTTGTACGTTTTGGGTCCTAAATTAATTTTTAATTTGTAAAAAAACAGTTCAATAAATCAAATATCACAAAAAAAGAACAAAACTAAATTAATTTAATGATCTGGAAAACCATACCTTGGTGGGACATCAGCCATGTAAGGAGTTAACACCTTTTCCTAATGATAACAATAATAATTTCTGAAGTGCCATTTCAAGATGTGGTCTGTTGAGTTCCTGCGTAATGTCTTCTCACCTGGCAACATCAGAATGGTTCCAAAGAAAGTGAAAGCCATCCTTCTGTGGCCTGTCCCTACCTTGGTGAAGAAGGTCCAACAGTTCATTGTGTTTGCCAACTTCCACCATCGGTTCTTCAGGGAATTTCCCAAGACAGTACCCTTCCATTGGGATGCAGCCACCCAGTGATAAATGACATCATGCATTAGAAGGATATCTACATCCATTCATGGTTTACATAAACCATGGTAACCTATAATATCTGAAAAAATAATGTCCCTGACGAGCAAGATGGGCTCTGCTCTTTATGTGTTTCCAGCTGCATATTACATATCAGCCTTTCCTAATCTAATCCCAGACCCTGAGACACTGCTGGTACCAATGGACAACATACTGACCCTCTATCATTTCTTTTTTACATAGTACTCTCTGCTGGAGGAGGTGAAGAACAGCTTCAGAGTGCAAATACCACAGATACTAGGTATAATGTGTGCTCAATAAAGGTCAGCATGCCTATGTGCTAGAAGATGCAAGAAAAACTGTCCTGTTCCACCTATATGATCTTCCATCTACTGGCCACATGGGCATCTGAAGATGGTAAGTCAATCGTTTTGGTGGCGTAATGAGACATTGTTCATTTATATAATGGCTCAGAACCACTCCAGCAATGTCCTCTGATGTTAGCAGTACCAGGATTGTTGCTTCCTCTTTTGCAAAGTCTTTCTGAAAGCCGATGCACGTCCTGAACAGCGTCCCGTCGGCTTTAAGAGAGACTTTGCAAAAGATGAAGCAACAATCTGGTACTGTTAAGTCTTTTAGTAAATTTAGGAATTCCTACAAAGCTACAAAAATGAGACCAGACCCCCCATGAATTGGTTGAAAACAAAGTAAAAATAGCTCTGAGTTGTCGGCCAAAATACCACATTAACTCACTTTCTCACACTCTCATTCTCATTCACTCCCTCTTGTTCTCTAAATGTTTCTCTACCTTCTCTGCTGACCTTCTGTCTTATAGTTTTGTATGCATCTCCGTGGATTTAAGCCGGTGGTAGATTTTTGACATTGACAAAGGTTTCTTCTCACAGGAGCTTACCCTTCTTACTTTTTTTTTTTAAATCGGTTTTATGTGTCCAGTTAGACTGGTTTTTTTTTGTCGCTACTAAAAGACAATTGTTCTTATCTTGTCCCTTTTAAAGAAAATAGGGAAATATATTTTTGACATTGTTAGAGTAAAAATATGTATGAGTAATTTTCATTGTAAGATTTACTATGTAAGACAATAACATTTACGGGCTTACTCAGGTAAATGTTAAACTTATGTGATTCTCTTTATACCAACTAAGGCATCTTTATGAGACAATGTACTATAAAGTATTGTAGTAAATATAAACCAATGACCAAGTGTTTACATTTATTATCTAGTTAGTTTATGGTGTGTAACGGCTGAAGTGGGAGGATATAAACTGGCAGCTATTACATGATGAAAAACACTTGTGTTTTCATAAAAGAAAAATATATATATTTAGAGATTGCAGATATGCAGCAGAACCAGTGAAAGGCTATTCAGCTGTCATATTAAGAGCAAAATAAAATTGTGTTTTCAATTATCATTTAGCCCAATACTTTTGAATTTCCCATGAATTCTGCCAGCAGCAGTCTGTTCAAAATATTACTTTAAGGAATATACTATGTATCCAGGAAGAACAAACAACTGTTATTAAGGGTTTCCCATTTTACTAAAATGAATGCATTTTTTCCTCAATTGTTGGCTGCAAATTCAAAGTAATAAAAAAAATTGCTTCTATTTCTTTCTACAGTGAAATACAATACATTTGGCACTCCTACTCAATTTTGGCTTCTTTTGTAGACAAGGTGTAAACATTTTAAATAAATGCATTTGGTTACCAAATCAAAAAATTAGGATTTGATGGAAAACTTTACAGCCAAATAAAATTGCTCAAGAGCCATGATTGTTCATGAAATTATTCACTTAGTCACAGATCTTTTAATCCACTTGAGGATTTTGTGAGATAAATTGCTGGACACAGTAATCAGTACATATAAAAACTATAGGAATAATGGTCAGACAGCAAGTCTGACCATTATTTTATTGTAAACAAGCAGACCTTAATCAGTCTTTGGTCTTATCTTAGATTCAAGATAGAGTTATGCTTATCCCATGTATGCCGACATGCTTACAAATATTTGACAATGGGAATTTGATTACCTAGGGAAGAATGAGTGTTGCTATGTTCTTTATTGCAGACAAAACAATTGGGATATTGGACCACACCAACTCAAATTAAATGGAAATTTTGACCGTTTTTGTGTCAAATTAGTACATAACGGTATCTTTAGTTTTCAGATAAATAAAAACACCATCATATCACTAACAACGTGTGTTTTAAAGGGATACAACAAGCAGAAATAAGAACAAATTCAGTCACTTCGCTAACGTGTGTTTCAGACTTGATAGAAGAGTTGATTCTTTAAAGTAAACGTACAGAATCTGCTGCCTACATATATAAGGCTATCGAATACAAAAGATAATTCTAAGAGTGGTTTGGATGGGTTTTTTTTTGCAATAATGAATATGCAGAATTATAACAAAAGTATGTAAGATAACATACATGAAATTGCAGAATCCTATTGCCATTTTAAAATAAAGAAGGGTTTTTGTTTTCCACGAAAAGCAGCAACAGGGATCCGTAAGAACAAACGGGGTCAAACACTAAAGACAACAAGAGATAATGCACATTGAGGACTAGCACTATGAACATAGGCGACCATCAGAGGGCAATGAGTCTTTAAAACTGGAAGATTAAATAGAAGCCGAAAGGAAGGGGCGTTTTTCAATTTGGTGCCAAAACGTCAGGATCTGTGGACATCTTGAGTGTGGCGTGACCTTCCAGTATAAAGTCCTGTAGTTCTGGAGTACCGAATGCTCCGTCACAGGACCAACCTGCTGCAAGGAGGAGGGTCTCCCTCTCCTCCGTGGAGGCTGGAGTGGTCATGAAGTGGAGGGGGATCTCCCTCTTCTCTGCGTCGGCACTGCTGGAGCGGTTGTCTCCCACTTTTCCTTGGCGGTTGCAGCGGCAGCGAGATGGAAGTGGGTCTCCCCCTTCCTTCAGAAGACGTCGAAGAGGAGCTACTGGATTGGAGATATATAACAATTACCATTGTTTATTTAATACTTTAAATTATGCTATAGAGGTGGTTAGATTTACCAAAGTGATCTTCAAAGGCAGACCCTTAACAAAAAATTACATTTATTTATATAGCGACAGCAGATTTCATAGCGCTATCACAAGCAGTGGAATAAAATTGCACACAGTAACAAACTGGTACAAAAGGAGAAGAGGGCTCTGTTCTTGCAAGTTTATAATCTAGTCAGTGGTTGATGGGTAAGTGAAACAATAGGAGAGGACTGCTTGGATGGGGATGAGTTCTTGGGAACCTGGATGATCTGTAGAGGTTGTTTGTTGTTCAGATCGCTTGATTAAGGTGATTGCTGAGAGTGTTAAGTGGACAGGTTGTAGGCTTCTTGAAAAAGGTGGGTTTCCAGAGAGTTTTTGAAAGTCATGTATGAGGGATAAAATCTGACAGAACAGGGGAAGGCAATTACACAGAAGTGGTACAACACAAGTATAACCCTGAATGCAGGAGTGAGAAGAGGTAATAAGAGAGACCAAGTCATGAGAGCAATGAAGAGAGCGGTTAAAAGTGTATTTGTAAAACATAGTAAAGATAAAGGGGGGTGCAGACTTGTTACCCGGTACCTTGCAGCTGAAACATCCGCATGTTAGGTCGTGCTCCCTTGACCTTCGTTTGACCTTATCCATTTGTCTGAAGAATCTGGCTTCCTGCTAGTTCTGGTTCTCTTTCCTTGTCCACCACTTCCTGGCTTATTCTGCTACACGGGATCTTTTCCCTCAAAACTGTTACATTACCAAGGGCCATATATGAATCCCACAGTAATAGGCCAAAAGATGTCAGCCTGTGAAGCCCAGACTGAAAACCTGGACCACCACATGGATCAGTTTGCCAAGGCCTTACAGACTCTCCTTGCCCGGACTGATCCTTCTCGTGTCCAGACTCCTGCAGTAGCCCCCTGTTCCTCCATCGCCTAAATCTGTGCTCCATCAGGTTATGCCCTTCTCCTGTTATGGGTGTGAACTAGAGGACTGCACTGGGAGGCGGGTCCCGCGGGACCCGCCAAAAAACTTGCGGGCGCGGGCGGTCTTGCTGGGGCTGCGGGCGGGAGCGGGAGCGGGCGGTCAGGCACTGTACCTGCGGGTCCCGGTAATCCCGCGCAGTCCCGCAAGGCTGCCTTCTTGCTGCTCCCTTACAGTGTCTCCTAGCTTGCTCCGCCCAGGAACAAAACGGAGTCATGTGATGTGACGTCACTTCCTGTGACTCCGCCTTGTTCCTGGGCGGAGCAAGAGAAGAGACGCCGTGAGGGAACAACTTGAGGGCAGCCGCGCGGGACTGCGCGGGAAATCAGGTAAGGAGGCGGGCATGATTGGCCACAAATGTGGCGGGAGCGGGCGGGATTGGCCACAAATGTGGCGGGAGCGGGCGGGAGCGGGCGGGAGCGGGCGGGAGCGGAACACCCACATTGCGGGAGCGGGATTAAAAACCGCGGGAGCGGGCGGGATTAAAAAAGTAGTCCCGCGCAGAGCTCTAGTGTGAACCGTCTGGTTGCAGGGGATTTCTGAGCCAGTGCTTCATCCACTTTGTGATGTCCCCACACATGTTTCTATCTGACAGAGCACTACATGTTATTTCCCTACTCACCGACAGAGCCCTGGCATGGGCCTCTCCTCTATGGTAGCGAAACATACTATCAGTCAAAAACTACAATTACCTTGTTGCCACCTTCTGCTTTGTCCAGCCTATTCTGTGTCAAGGCTCCTGCAACCTGTCCACTTATTCCATCAAACTGTGGACTTTGGCAGAAGAGGTCTCCTGAAATAATGAAAAATTCACTAACAGCTTATCAGATCACCTGAAGGCTGTATTTGAATCTTCATCCTTGTCTTCGGAAGAACACATGCAGATTGGCACCACTCGTCTGACAGAGGAAGAAAAATCTTTGTGCCACAGAGAAGGAGTTTGTTTATACTGTGGCACTAAGGGACATTTTGCCGGTGCTTGCCCTTATAAGCCATTATTGTGTTAGCCGCTTCAGCCAGTACTCAAGACAATTGTATGTTTGCACTGTACCTGTCTCCCTCGTCATCCAGGGGATCACCATCTCCTCTCAAGCTCTCAGACTCTAGGGTTGCTGGGGACTTTATCAACCAGCATTTTTATGGCAAATTCTCCATAAAGAAACACTGGCTTTCAATGTCATCTCCCCTGGGGCATATATATGAAAAAGAAAAGAAAAGCAATAGAAACATTTCATTCACTGCTCCGCATGTCCCATGAAAGCTGGGTTCTTCTTTGCACCTGTAAAGGACGGTGGGCTCAACCAAATCACCATAAAGAACATATTTCTGAATTATTCAATAGACTCAGAGGGTCCAAGATATTCACAAAGCTGTGTGGAGAATATAATCTTGTTGGCAGGGGACGAGGCACTATGAGAGTGCCACAAAGAATGAAGGCAGTTTTGAAGGCAAAAGGGGGTCCAATTCGGTACTGGCAAGGTGTACCTAATAAAGTGGCCAGTGAGTGTATATACATCTGCATATATGCATACAAATACACACACATACATACAAAAATCACATACAGTATATACACACAGTACTTACCGCATCCTCCACTTCCACTCTGGAAGCTGGTCAGCAGCTCCCTCACTAAGCCTCATCCTCTCTCCTAGACACTGTGCACCGAGAAGTATATGTGAGTCATGTCATGTCTAGGAGTGCAGTGTCAATGAGGGTGGATGATTACTGCACATCATAGGACCCGAAGATATCGACGCTTCATGAGACGGTAAGAGATATTGACCCATATTGTTAATGCGGCTCTGTATCTATGACTATCCTGAATGGTCATGTAATCTGTAAATCTCAACATGATATGTGGATTCAAAATTGCTTCTTCCTTGAAAGACAGTCTCCTGGGAGCAGGAGTACTTTTAAGATTTTCCCAACCCAACTTAAATGTGCCAAAATGGCAGATAAACAAATCACCCCGACATCTACATTTGGCATGCAATTCAGTCATGCCCTGTGCAATTCCATATGTTATTCTGAAGGACTGTGTACATCTGGTTGCAATTGCAAGATACAAAAGATACACCCGTCATCAACTGCTCATAACATCAGCTGGAAATCCATGGCAACTGTGAAGAGCCAAAACTATATAAGTAACATGATACATTTGTTTGGTACTTGTGATCAGTATAAAATATACAAAATCGTTTGTAGCGTATTTATAAGCTCTTGAGAAATGTAGAATTAAATACATAATTTACAACCTTTAACCTTTTTTGAAGAAATATGCATTGTGTAGCTTAAAGTGACTGTAAGTCTGACACAACACCAAAATGATCTAACCAGTTATTTGTATCCATGTTGAAATAACTCCCTCATATGTGTGTTGTGCACATATCACTAACATGCAGTTTGAGTTGGACATAAAATCAGTAATTACTATTTATTAGTATTTGAATAACTTTAACACTTCCAGCAACTGAAAGGTTAATGGATACTGGGAGGGTTTTCTTTCTTGGTGCTGGTAGCACTCAGGTAATCAATGTATAATGTATCCAGGGTACTTATCTTGAGTCTTCAGTAATATTCACGTTGAAGGGTTTTCAGCCATGTGGAAGTAATCTCCCAAGAAGGAGTTATAGGTATGCCCCACTCAGAATAGGATAAAAAAATAAAGTTTTATTGTAATCCATATAAAATGTAATAATATACAAAACTACACATCTTCATGTGTGGACAGAATAGCACATTGTGTGTAAGGCTAAAAAAACAAACTAAAAAATCACCACCAATCGGTTTCAGTGCCGTAGCACCATTGTCAAGGTTTCTGCTACGACACTGAAACCGCTTGTTGGTGATTTTTTTGTCTAAGGCTATCACTTAGTTAGTCCAAAGGTGTATGGCATGCCTACCATTGGTGACTTGTTTAAGGCATAACGTTACACAAGGTTTATCTATGAGCCCTTGACATAGCATGATAAATAGACCAGTTTGTTATTGTATGTGTTATTGTATGTGTTTTGAAATTGTTCTTCTGACTGTAACAGCGTTGCGGAATCTGCCGGCGCTTTATAAATAAATGTAATGTAATATGTTACCAAAATTCTGTCCACATTTACAAAGCCTAGATTGTCATTAGACTTTGTGGTTATTCAAGGGATTATATTTAAGTAGCAAATAGCCTATGTAAAAAAAATGCACAAAACAGAATCAGAAAAACATTTCTGATATACTGAATTTCAGGTGAATACTTGTGTTTTACTTCAATAGTAATCTTTATAAACAGAATAATATTCCTTAAAAATTATAATGAATAACAAAGCTATTGTTGGTGGCTATGTGGAACAGCCTCCCAGTGGGAGAGGCTTGAGGGCAATCGAACCCCTGTGAAGTGTGCATTTATTTAATGTGAAAAAGTCTTACTTAATAAAAGGAAGCTTTATCTTACTGAGGTGATGGTAGATATATGGAACAGCATCCCAGTAGAAGAAGCTTGAGGTCCACAGTACCGCTGAGAATTTACTTTACTGCGGGGGTGGTGGTACAATCTCCCAGCAGAAGAAGCTTGAGGTCCACAGAATCTCTGAGACTTGCACATTTTTAATGCAATAAAGTTTTACATAATGTACGGAAGAGTTATTGGTAAATATGTGGAACAGCCTGCCAGCAGAAATTGCTTGAGGTCTCCAGAACCTTTGAAACTTTTATTCTTCCTTTCCTGATCTTTACACTTCTCCATTAGAAGTTGGTGTTTTGGTTAAGATTTAAAAAAAATATTAGTAATAAACTTAGCGATCTGCTCCTGTCACCACTTACTACTAAGTAATCAAGTTGTCAGTACCTGTTCGGCGCCCCTCTCTCTCCTCTGCGAGCCCTCTAGCTTGGTTTCGGTGCCGGCTTGTAATGCTGAGCGCCGGAATAGGAAGTCATTTCCGGTGCTCAGCAGTGAAGCAGCGCGCACATGACTGCTGGAGAGTAAGTGAAGTACAAAGGGGGGTAGGGAGGAGGGTAGATAATGAGAAGGTAGGGAGAGGAAGGGTAGATAACGAGAAGGTAGGGAGAGGAAGGGTAGATAATGAGCAGTGACGTCTACAGGGGGGGGCGGCATTTCAAACTTTGCCCCAGGCGGCACTATGTCTTGAGCCGGCCCTGTGTATGCTCCATGTTCTACTGCTAAAAAGATGACACTGAACTTCTGGAGGCTCCGTGTGCTACTGCTGAGAAGTTGACATTGAATTTTGAACCTACTAAATAAAGGAGAAAATAAGAGTGGAAGCATTGCTATCCTAAAACAAATAATGGACATAACTACAAACTGCAAGTACATCTTTCCTTTTCATTTGAATGATAGTTTGAAGTCTGTTAAATAAAGTATACACAATACAATAATGAATATACAAATAATTTATTTTAAAAGTTTCACATAGTTAAATTAGAACTACATTGAACTTAAGTTTGATTGTAATATGAAGAATCATAATTTACCTAATTTGGACAAATGATGCACTTGTGATACTCAGAATAGGGAAATTCAGAGGAATAGCTGCATTATTTTTTCTATGAACTAATGAATATACCATATATATATATATATATATATATATATATATATATGTATATACCGTATCGGCTCGAATATAGGCCGCACTTTTCCCCCCCACTTTAAGTATACTTTAAGCGGCCTATATTCGGGGTCTAGCGCCCGGGACATGCAGTTCCGGGCGCCGGGCGCCGGGCAGGCAGCGGGGTTAGGATACAGATCCCCCGCAGCGGTGCAGGGGACCTGTATCCTACTCTCAGATGTGCTTAGACAGCCTCCCCTGCCAGCACTTCCCACGGGGGGAGTGCTGGCACGGGAGATTGTCTAAGCGCATCGTGCAGACGTTCATCAGCAGCAGCGATGCGCGTAAACAGCCTCCGCTGCCGGCACGTCTGCACGATGTGCTTTAACAATCTCCCTTGCTTTGTTAGCATCGTGCAGATGTGCCAGCAGCAGAGGTTGTTTACGCGCATCGCCACAGCCGGTGAACGTCCGCACGATGCGTTTTACCTCTGCCCCCAAGACTTACCAGAGCAGACTCCCGGGTGTCTTGCGGGGCCGGCGGGGGACACCTACGCAATATGCGTATACAGCTTCCGGTGCCGGCACATCCGCTGAGTCCCGGCACCGGAAGTTGTATACGCGTATTGCATAGATGTCCCCTGCCGGCCCCGCAAGACACCCGGGAGTCTGCTCTGGTAAGTTGGGCGGGGGGCAGAGTGGCAGCATATCTCGGGGGAGAGGAGGAGGAGGACAGTGGCAGCATATCTCGGGGGGGAGGACAGTGGCAGCATATCTCGGGGGGGGACAGTGGCAGCATATCTCGGGGGGGACAGAGTGGCAGCATATCTCGGGGAGGGAGGACAGAGTGGCAGCATATCTCGGGGGGGGGGAGAGTGGCAGCATATCTCGGGGGAGGGAGAAAGAGTGGCAGCATGTCTATTAAAAAATGTTTTTCTTTAAAAAAGCACCAAACTTTTAGGGTGCGGCCTATATACGGGGGCGGCCTATATTCGAGCCAATACGGTATATATATATATATGTATATAGTGTGCACACCCTCTTATAACTTATTCTTATGTTCAGAATTAACCAATCACATTCAAACTCATGTTACATAGAAGTCATTACATAGTTAAAGTGACTCTGATTAATCACAAATAAAGTTCAGCTGTTCAGAGCAAAAGCCATGGTCCGCAGAGAGCTTCCAAAGCATCAGGGGGATCTCAATGTTGAAAGATATCAGTTAGGAGAAGGGTACAAAATAATTTCCAAAGCATTAGATATACCATGGAACACAGTGAAGACAGTCATCATCAAGTGGAGATAATATGGCACAACAGAGTCATTACCAAGAACTAAAATTGATTAAAAGACGAGAAGAAAACTGGTCAGGGAGGCTCACAAGAAGCCTACTGCAACATTAAAGGAACTGCAGGAATTTCTGGCAAGTACTGGCTGTGTGATACATGTGACAACAGTCTCCCGTATTCTTCATATGAATGGGCTATGGGGTAGGGTGGCAAAACGGAAGCCTTTTCTTACAAAGAAAAAAACATCTGGCTGAAGTTTGTGAAAACAAACATCAAGTCCCCCAAAAGCACGTGGGAAAATGTGTTATGGTCTGATGAAACCAAGGTTGAACTTTTTGGCCATAATTCCAAAAGGTATGTTTGAAGCAAAAACAACACTGCACATCACCCAAAGAACACCATACCCACAGTGAAGCATGGTGGTGGCAGCAGCATGCTTTGGGGATTTTTCTCTTCAGCTAGAACCGGGGCCTTAGTCAGGGTGGAGGGAATTATGAACAGTTCAATACCAGGCAATTTTGGCACAAAACCTTCAGGCGTCCGTTAGGAAACTGAAGATAAAGTTCACATTTCAAAGAAGAGTGGGCATAAATTGCCACGTCAAGATGTGCCATGCTAATAGGCTCCTACCCAAAAAGACTGATTGCTGTAATAAAATTAAAACGTGCTTCCACATAGTATTTGTTTAAGGGTGTGCACACTTATGCAACCAGGTTATTGTGAGTTTTATTAATTTATCTTTCCCCCTCAAAGATTTCAGCTTGGTTTACAATTTAATTGTTCATGTTATAGGTCACATTAAAGCTGGAAAAAGTTGTCACATGATTTATCTTTGTCTCATTCTTTAAAATCACAAGAACCTGGCATTTTAACAGGGGTGTGTAGGCTTTTTATATCCACTGTATTTCCCACCTCCCACCCCTGCTTACTATTTTTAAATAGTTTAAAAAGGGCCCAATCTAAACTATTTTGAACCAGTACAAAGAGACATAAAGAGGCACGGCACGGTCGCCTGCGACTGCTGTGACCCCTGTGGTTACACCAGTGGTTAATGTTCTGGCACATTTAATATATGAATCCTACCACTGAAGATTTTCTGCTAATGTAGTATTTCTACTAATCCACTTTATCGTTTGGCTGGTAAAAGCCAGAATTTATTCCTTTATTCTTACTAATCTGTTTTATCGTTTGGTTGGTAAAAGCCAGAATTTATTCCTTTATTTGTTGCTTTTTTATATTTTTCTCTAGAAGTTATATGACATTTCAGAAGAAAGTTAGCTTTGTATTTAGTTAAAAATGTAAAGTTGGAAGAGAAAAATAGCACCTACAGGCTAAATTAAAAAAAAGAAATGCAGCATAAAGTAGCTAGGTAGCGAGGCATTCAGCGACACCAAAAACCCACCTCAGGAGGCACTCTGACCACTCCAGAGAGCGATCACAACTGTCATTGCAAGAGATTTCTCCTCTCTCAAGGTGGTGGCGTCATTTAAAAAAAGGTTTCTCCAGACCCTCCTGATAACTCTGCAAGACAATGGAGTCCAGCTTTCTAATTACAATTTAATTAGTAAAATATTTTAAAAAAATAACTTAAAAAAGTGGACCCACATAAATGTCTATTTCATCCATATTAAAAAAAATGACATTGGGGGCGTGGCCTGGCAACGGAGCTGCATGGACGTGTGAGAGACGAGCTCCGCCAGCACACGAGTGATATAGCGGCTACAAACATTATTCCTACCGGACAGTGTCTTCTCTGAGTAGCTTCTAGATCCCTGAAGCGGAGGAGATGTCTTCGAAACATATAAAAAAGACCCCGAGCAAGTTACAGCACTATTTTCCCAAACGTACAAAAACGGATGGTGAAGACCAAGATGGCGACGAGTCTTCCTTCCCGCCATCGCAGCCTGATCGTGCAGATGGTGATGTGGATCTCGAACCAGAAGCTCCTGTGACCCCGGGGATCTTAAGACACATGCTGGATTCCATGCAATCCTCGATGACTGATGCCATTAAAGGTATGCTTTCTGACTTAAAGCAGGACTAGGCACATTTGGGGGCACGCACAGAGCACATGGAACATAAATTTTCTGATTTCTCATCCACCTTCAACGAATTAGTTGACAGACACAATACACTGGAAGATAACTATGCTGCGCTGCTTACTAAATTGGCTGATATCGAAGACCGCTCTCGGCGCAACAATTTACGAATTAGAGGCATTTCTGAAGAAGTGACAGTTGAGGCCCTACATGCATACCTCCGCTACTTTTTCCTTGAGATCTTACCTGACATACCGGAATCAGATTTACGGCTGGATCGGGCACATCGAGTGCCGAAACCGAAATCCCTGCCATCCACGGTTCCCAGGGATGTGGTTTTACGACTTCAATACTTCTCCGCTAAAGAGGCTATTATGCAACGAGCCCGCCAACATCCCTCTTTCCCCGCACCATATACTAACCTACACATCTTTGCGGACCTTTCTTCTGCCACACTCGCTAAACGCCGTACTTTTATTCCGATCACATTAGCCCTGAGGAAAAACCACATCTCCTATAGATGGGGCTTTCCCACAAAGCTCCTAATCACTAAAAATGGATCTATTCATGTTGCCTGCACACCTATGGAGGGACTTTATCTACTACAACAGTGGCACCTAGTCCACGAAGACATCACATCGTTAGACCAACTTGACTCTGTGCCTGTTCCTCGACGTTCACCCACAGACGAAGATATAATGAGACCCAGCAGAAAGAGGACGACGAAACAACACCATTCTCGATCCCATGCGAAGAATGCTTCTGTGCCGTCCATTTCACCCTCAAGGCTTTCACCTGCGTCTTCATGACTCTCAGATAAGCCCTATGTTTTTGATTTGCTTTGGTCTTTTTTGACTTTCTTTTTGTGTTCATGGTTGAAGCTCCTACCTTTGCCTTGCGGCATAACCGAAGTCGTTCTGATTTGGAGCTATTGTTTATTGTTTACTCTTTACTTTCTATGCTGTGGAGATGCTGCGGGGGTCTTCTCCCGTTTTGGGCCCCTCATTTCATTTCACCACTCATACATGCATACACACAGAATATTCAAATACTTTTACCACTTGTCCATTTTTGCACCCTATGGTTTCATGCCTCTTCGAACATGTCGGCCTTTTTGAGCGTTTTTTATTTATTTTTATTTTTTTTTTTTTTTTTTTTTTTTTTTTTTATATATTTTACATATTGCCCTACCTGCCCCTTGTGGGCTTTGGGCGCTCCTATTTGTCCCTATACATATCTATAGCGGTGACATATCTATAGCTGTTTCCGCTTGAGTTGACTACACACTGCACGCACATATGTTTTTGTTTCTCGACAGTTTTACGTGCCCTGCTTGTTCTAACCAAGGTACTGCAATGATATTTCTACAATTGGTTTCCTACCTACATTGGGTGGGCTTTACTCTTTGTCCCACGAATGGTTCACCTCTGCAATGAGTATGCACTACATACACACATGTTCCTATTCAATGATGGTTTCGTTTCACTCTACTGTATGTTTCATTTTTAGTTATCACACTATATATATATATATATATATATATATATATATATATATATCATTATTATTTATTTATTAACTTTTTTAATTTTTTTTTTCCCCTCATGTTTTACATATTGCCCTACCTGCTCCTTGTGGGCTTTGGGCTTTACTATTGGTCCCGATGCTTATCTATTGCTGCGATATTGGTGTACCGCATACACACGTTTTTACTTACACACACTTTTTTCTTTCTGTTGTGCTTTCTCAAAGGTGCTGGGATATGGTTCCATGTGCAATCGGTTTTACTACCCATTTCTATTCCCGGCTGGCACAACTAACTATAATTTCTTTTTATTCATATACATTGCCTTACTTGCCCCATGGCGGCTTCCGGTTCTACTATGAGTCCCACAAGGAGCTTACCTCAGAGTTGATTACACACTGCACACACACAGGTTTGCGTTCTCAGACAGTTATATATGCACTTCACACGTGTTTACATTTAATAATGGTTTCTCATATTTCCTATACTTTGTGTTGTGTGGGGCATTGAGTTATGGTCCAGTACACATTTCAATTAAATTTTTTTTTTTTTTTTATTCACATCATACACAACTACTTACTATGGTGTTATGGGATTGCATTACATGTCTATGTGCTGTTTATATATTAGCTCTTCTACAGGGCTAGGCTATGTGTACACTCATCTACATATGAGTTCCATAATTGAGTTTACTTACATCGTTTTTTTTTTTTTATTGCACGTCATACACAACTACTTACGATGGTGTTATGGGATTGCATTACATGTCTATGTGCTGTTTATATATTAGCTCTTCTACAGGGCTAGGCTATGTGTACACTCATCTACATATGAGTTCCATAAATGAGTTTACTTACATCGTTTTTTTTTTTGTTTTGTTTTGTTTTTGTTTTTATGGCCATTGTTACTCAGGGTTTTTTTTTACTGATTCCGCTGTACTAGCTTCCCTGTGTCCGGGGATTTCTCATTCCCACGTTTTTTGTTTCGCCTGTGTGCCAGCAAGTCCTAGCTACTGCTGGTTTCTTTGTCCCCCTATACGGTTCAATTTATTTCTTGAACACTTTGTGTTGTATAACCATTAGTGTTGTGCACAGCTTCAGTGTTTCTTGAAGTGCTTTTGCAGCTTTCATTAACTCCCTTGTTGTTCCCCCCTTCTTGCCCACCCCCCTTTTTTTTTTTTTTTTTTTTCTCTTCTTCTCTCTCTTTTTTCATTTCTCCTCCCTTCTCTTCCCCTCTTTTTTTTTTTTTTTTCCTCCCTTTGAGTCGACTTGGTCGGAAGGTTACTGTCCAGTTGCCACTGCTCTCATACAAAGATGCAAATTACCTTCCTCTCTATTAACGCTCGGGGATTAAATACCCCGCATAAACGTAGGATGCTATTTCAAGAGCTTAAAACGCGTAAGGCTACAATAGTGTTGAATCAGGAAACCCATCTGGCTAAATCCCAGGCACGTTTATTGGCGTCTAAGTACTATCCCGTAGAATATCATGCACGGGCTGCCAACAAGACTATGGGAGTGGCTATACTTATTAGTAGACAAGTTCAATTCCAGTTGCTGTCTCAGACCTGTGACCCGAAGGGCCGCTACCTTATTGTCCGGGGTTGCATTGATGGTACGCCCTACACTATCCTTAATCTTTATTCCCCCAACACTGGTCAGACCGCTTTTTGTGACCATGTATTTACTAAACTTCATCGACTGCGACAGGGTAGGGTGATTGTTGGAGGGGATTTTAATCTAATTTCTGCTCCTTCCTTGGATTCCTCTGCACGATTGTCTTCTAAATATTTGAAGACTGTGACTGACCAGGGGAAAAAGTTCCAAGATTTACTTCATCAGTACTCCCTTTTTGATTCATGGCGTGTATTACACCCTTTAGGTAGAGATTTTTCTTTCTACTCAAATGTTCATTTGAGTTACTCTAGAATTGATATGCTCCTTGTAGATGGGGAGGTCCTGCAGTTGATTAAACAAGCAGAGATAGGACATATATCGTGGTCGGACCATGCCCCTGTATGGATTTCCCTGACCAATGGTCCCACCTTGTCACCATCGGCCCGGTGGCGCCTTAATGAAAGTCTCCTGCAACAGACGGAGGTCTGTGTGGGGGTTGCGGACGCCCTCACTGAGTATTTCCAAACCAATGCCACTCCAGAGATTTCACCCTCCACCCTATGGCTTGCCCATAAGGCAGTTTTAAGGGGTTATCTCATTAAAATTGCATCTGCCCAAAAGAAGCAGAGATTACGCACGATTTCAGAGCTTACTGACCGCCTGGTGTCCTTGGAGCTTTCCAACAAAGCTTCTTGGTCCAAAGATACTCAAGAGCAGATACAGGAGATTAAAGCCGAACTGCACAAGTTACAGCTCCATTACACAGAACTCGCATTGCGTCGGCTTCATCTGCAGTATTATGCGAAAGGGAATCGAGCTGATTCCTTGTTAGCTCGTAAGCTCCGACTCCAGACATCTTCATGTACTACCCACACATGGTAGTGAGAGTGTATAATCCTAAAGAGATCGCTGACACGTTCGCAACATATTATGCTTCTTTATATAATCTCCGTCTACAGACGGATTTACCGCAACCAAGTACTGCGGAGATTACTGAATTTCTTGCTTCCCTACCCGTCCCTCGGCTTCCAGTAGATCAATGGGAGGCTTTGATAGCACCGCCAACGCCAGATGAAGTGGAACGTACTATCGCCAGCTTAAAATCTCACAAAGCCCCGGGTCCCGATGGTTTTTCCTATCTTTATTATAAAAAATTTAAATCTATTTTGGCTCCCCGTTTAAGTGATCTTTTTTCTAGTTTTTTGGATTCTACCCCCCTCCCTGGGGAAATGTCGGAGGCTTACGTAGTCACCGTTCCTAAACCCAGAAAATCCCCTTCAGATTGTGTAAATTATAGACCTATATCTCTGTTGAACACAGACATTAAACTTTATTCCAAATTACTGGCTAATCGTCTGAATACCTTGCTTCCTGCCCTGATCAGAAATGATCAGGTGGGTTTTATTCTGGGTCGGCAACCGTCGGATAACACGCGACGCATTATCAATATCACCCATCTCGCAAAGTCAGAAAATAAACCATGTGTGATGCTTTCTCTGGACGCGGAGAAGGCATTCGACCGCCTTCATTGGGGGTACTTGCTTTCCACGTTGAGGGCTTTTGGCTTACCTGACAAATTTGTTGACGCAGTCACGGTTCTCTACGATCAGCCTCGAGCACGGGTCTGTACATCTGGCTTTCTTTCAGAGCCCTTCGCTATTAGTAATGGTACTCGTCAGGGGTGCCCACTGTCACCACTGATATTTGCTCTGGCCGTGGAACCACTGGCGATTGCCATCAGAAATCACCCAGACATTACGGGCTTTCCTATACACTCAGTAGACTCCAAGATTTGTCTGTACGCGGACGATGTCCTCCTGACACTTACTAACCCAGCCATCTCTCTCCCGAATTTACATGCGTTATTGACCTCTTTTGGCACTCTCTCGTATTATAAAGTTAATTGGCACAAAACGCAGGCCCTTAACTTGGGCTATGAGTCCTCCGTGATTGATGCCCTGTCCGATAATTTTCATTATTCCTGGCGCACAGATTTTATCACATATTTGGGGGTCCGCATTACCAAATCGACTAGTTCCTTATTTAAGGCTAATTTCCTACCACTTTGGAATAAAATTTGTGACGACTTGAACAGATGGTCAAAATTGGAGATATCTTGGCTTGGCCGTATTGTTTCCTTCAAAATGAACTCGCTCCCTAAATTGCTATATCTTTATCGGACTTTGCCCATAGATCTGCAAAGTCTGGATTTTTTCGCAAAATGCAGTCCAGACTGTCTAAATTTATTTGGCTCCACAAAAGGCCCCGCCTCCCGTATCGTGTTTGGCAACGCCCTAAACTCCTTGGAGGCCTGGGTATTCCTAATCTCAAACTCTATTATTTAGCGTCTAACTTAGCCCAGACCCTTCTTCTTTTTTCCGATCCGTCTAGTGTGGCATGGGTCGATCATGAATCCTTGTTTACCTCTCCATTTACGTTAAGGGATCTTCTGTGGCTTCCTAAGGCTTGTAGACCTCCCATACCGAACGTTCTGCCCACGACATCACTCTCACTGGCTATGTGGGACAAGCATAAATCCATGTTGCGGTTTCCTACCCATCTCATGGAACACGCCCCATTATCTTCTCTGAAGCCTCTGGTCCCCCATGTCCAATTGGATAATTGAATACATAGTGGTATTACCTCTATTTCTCATTTACTCTCCGGGGGTCGCCTACGTTCTTTTCAGGACCTGCAGCACGCTTTCTCCCTGCCTGGTCGAGATTTCTTTAAATATCTCCAACTACGTCATGCCCTTTCGCACCATTTGAGGACCCTTCCCTCTTTCTGTCCTACTACTCCGATCGTCCGGCTCTGCCTGACTGCCCCTTGTGTTCCGAGTGCTATCTCGGTTTGCTATGCGGCTCTGATGGGTCATGGGTCTGATGACAAACTCCCATTTATGCTACAATGGGAACGGGAACTTGGTAAGGAATATGATGTTCAAACCTGGTATCATGCTCTCTCCTCGTTTCAAGGGGTTTCTAAAAACGTTACTCATTTCGAAACCAACCGGAAGGTCCTCTTTCGGTGGTATTATATTCCCTCCAGACTCGCTAAAATGTTCCCCTCCTCCTCCCCCTTATGTTGGAGACAGTGTGGTGAAGAGGGTACCATGCTTCTGGTCTTGTGTTTAGCCTGTCCCTGTAACCGATATTCTTAACTCTGTAACCTGCTTCTACTTCTCTAGATCCTGTTACCTGTACTTGATACCTCTCGTTGCTATTTCAGGGACCTGGTATGTGGCCGCACAATCCTGATGGCTCACACAGGGAAGTGGGGTTACCCTGCACCATGCCCTGTATCTCCCCTCCTGCACTGTGACTCCTGAATTCCATCATTGGGCGCTCCGGGTCATTACGTCTGCATGGACGTATTATTATTATAGCCTCTTGGAGTACTTCTGCAAAACCTACTTCGGCAAAACCTACTCCTACTACACCTACTCCTACTATTGGTCTATATGATGGGAGATTACGCCACACTCAGGATGGCCGCAAATCCTGATACCGGAAGTGACGTTTGTACTGTTTTGGCAGCAAATTTGAATCTGCACTTCTGGTTCCTATATAAACACCTCAGTCTCAAGGATCCTGGACTTCTGATGGTCGTTTATGCCTAATGCTAGTCCTCAGAGTGTAGTTTGACATTTAGTCTTTTGTGTTTGACCTCCGCTTTGTTTCTCTACCAGATATATTCTCTGGCATCATGACCTTGGCGTATTTGCCCGCTTATCCTGTTTTCCGGAATCCTGACCTTGGCTTGTTGAACGTTACCGTACCCTTGAGTCCTACCTGTCTTCGACATCTCCTATCCAGCTGTTGCGTGACAGTATCAGAAGGCCAACATGAGACCTGCTTCAGTGGGGCATCAAGGGCCTTTTGAGGCTCATCTTGACGATATGGATCACCGTCTGGACCAGTTTGCCCAGGCTCTCCAGACTCTACAACGTACCAACCCTGGGTTGCAGACGTCTCCTTCCGCAGTGGCGGCACCTGCTGTTCCTCCTCCATTTTTTAATGGATTATCTGATATCCTGAAAGACGAAATCGCTGCCAGGGACCTACCTTCTGGATACGGTCAATCGCAAAGATTGACCTTTGACTCTGTGAAAGGCAATCCCAGAGAGAAAGCCAAAGAGCACGAGAGAGAGGAGGATGTTCCAACATATGCCTGGCTCCACAGTTTATTCCTCCACCTATGACTCCTTACGGTTTGAGGAACCCATGCAGCTGGGAGCCACCAGACTTTCGGAACAAGAGAGGTCTAGGAGAAGAAGGGAGGGAATTTGCATGTACTGCGCAACGGCGGGCCATTTAGTGAGATCCTGTCCTAAGAAACCGGGAAACGCCCGCACCTAGGGTGGTTAAGGGGACCTGCTTTAGGTGTGCTGGGACTGTCCCCTGACATGATTATCACTCATATGACTGTTCCTGTTTGGTTGTCCAGGTCTATGGGGTCAGGCTTCACGGAAGCCTTTTTGGATTCTGGAGCCGTGAGGAATTTTGTTGACTCCACCTTCTGCGAGCAGTACCTTGTTCCCACACTGCCTAAAGAGACTCCTGTACGGAGGCAGACCTCTTCATCCCGCTCAGGCCACCCATACTATGATTCCACTAACACTCTCCGTGAGTCTGGTACATGCTGAGAAATTACAGTTCCTGGTCACCTGCTCTCCCTCAACTCCTATAATCCCGTTTTGGAGTAAAGCCTGTTAGGAACATTGCCTCCTTGTTGACCACTTCTGAAGTCCCTACTACAGTTCTTTGACAAAAAGGAGGCAGAGAAGCTGCCGCCACATAGACCATATGTCCAATTGATCTCCTTCCTGGTACCATGCCACCCAGAGGCCAGGTCTATCCATTATCAATTCCCGGGACTTAGGCTATGGAGACTTACATTGAGGATAATCTCAAAAGCGAGTTCATCTGCCGGTCGACATGCCTGGCTGGTGCAGGATTTTTTTTTGTCAAGAAGAACGGGGAATTATGTCCTTGTATCGACTACAGAGACTCACAAGACATAATCCATATCCTATTCCCCTCATCTCTGAACTGTTCTATAGGCTACGAGGGGCTACTATCTACACCAAACTGGACCTCCGTGGGGCCTATAACTTAGTCCGTATCCGTGCTGACCATGAATGGAAAACCGCATTCAGCACACGTTCAGGACACTATGAATACCTGGTAATGCCATTCGGACTGTGCAACGCCCCGGCGGTCTTCCAGGAATTTATCAATGATGGTTTCAGAGGTGACCTTTTTGGGATACATTAACACTCCAGAGAGTTTCGAGATGGACCCATTTAAGGTGCAAGCGATCAAGGACTGGCCGCAGCCTGTTGGTCTTAAGGCTCTGGGTTTTGCCAATTACTATGGATGTTTCATTCGCAATTACTCCCAGATCGTTGCACCCCTAACAGACTGGACCAAGAAAGGGGCCAATGTCATGGAGTGGTCACCCAGAGCTGTCTCTGTCTTCGCTCTCCTCAAGGATGAATTCACTACGGCCCCAGTGCTATGACATCCCCACCCCACCTACCTTTTGTCCTGGAAGTGGATGCCTCTGAGTCTGGGATTGGGGCTATACTTTCTCAACGAGCATCTTACAGCGGACCACTTCATCAGCGTGGTTCTTTCTTGAGACACATCTCTTCTGCGGAGAGGAACTATGATATCGGTAATAAGGAACTGCTGGAGGTCATCCTGGCTCTGGAGGAGTGGCGTCATTTGCACACGTTGCCGGAGGAGGAGAGTCAGGAACCTGAATCTATTATTCTGTCTACTAAGGTTAAACTCACAGAGCTTGCTCATAGTAAGGGGCTTGCATTTTTCCAAGTGATTTGCTTTCTGTGGGTGGCCAGTTTGTGCAGCAGCTGAAGAGAAGTGGTATTATAAGTATACCAACAGGGGGTTTATATTTCAACCAGCAATAAGAAGGTTGAAGGGTTTGCAACAAGAAAACAAAAAATTGTGTGTTTTGCTTAACTGTTTTTTCCCCCTTTTCTAAGGTGTAATTAGTTAAGGGTGGGGCTTATAATCAATTAACTGTATTACGCTGTATAAAGGAAGTGGTTAAACTCACAGAGCTTGCTCATAGTAAGGGGCTTGCATATTTTCAAGTGACTTGCTTTCTGTAAGTGGCCAGTTTGTGCGCAGCAGTAGCAGTATGTCAGGCTCCATCCAGGCTGCGGAGCTGCTTCCTTTTTGTCCCCCCCCCCCGTCTCGCTAGAGTTCTCCCCTTTGCTGTAATCCATTCCTGGATTTACATATGCTCTGTTCTGTGCTTCTGATTCCTTGATTTCAGTTCTGCTCTTTGCTTCAGCTTTCTTTATAAGGTGTGCCCCACCCGTTTGTTCTGTTTGTCTCAGTCAGCAGTCTAAAGGTATGTCCTTCTTGGTTTTGTGTTTAGATTCAATGTTTAGTTTCAGTTTATTAGTAATTCAGTAGGCAGGGTTTAGTGTTAGGACCCACCAAATATTGGAGTTCTTTGGCGTAGTGGTGGGCTAAGCATACTATGGCCATATGATGTGACAGAATCTTCATTTGTTATCACATATTCCTAGGCTAGTTCCTGTATTCATGTTTGTCTGTCTCTTATGTGCCTTTGCCCTCTATTCCCTGAATCATCTGAGGATCTCGGTTCCTCTCTCCCCATGTCCCCGTTAATATTTCCTATCCTTGCTTAAAGGAGAAAAGTCTGAGGATCTCGGCTCCTTACTCCATCCTCTGTGTTCCTTGCCTTGTTCTCTGTCCTTTGTTGTGTCCTGTACCCAGGGCCGGATTAAGAGCATCATGGGCCTGGTGCTGAGGATTTTGGTGGGCCTTTTTTTGAAAATAAATAAAATAGGCAGGAGAGACAGAATCTTAACTCCTTGGCTCCTCAAGTTGGAAGCAGCCGCTAAAACCTTCCCCTCAAGGAACATCAGCCGTAACTAGATGCTTGAAACTTGAGAGCAAAATCAGGAACCCAGTTTAATGAGAAAACACTGATATTTAAAACAGTAAAAGTGAGTAATTTACATACAATGGTCACAGCAAAACCAACAAAGTTCTCAGTCAGGCCCTCCTTTGCACACTGCTCAGTATTTGCAATCTGCCCCACTTCAGCCCAGTAGGGGGTTTCTGCTGTAGTCTGTTGGGAAGATGGTAAACATGGGCAGTTTCCTGACTTCTGCCTTAAACCAATTAAAATGACTGGATATCAGTTCTTGTTGCAAATACTGGTGATAGAGGTCTCTGTCTTGTAGGTCCTAACCCGATGGAGAGTAACACACCACACATAAAACCCCAACCAAAATATAGGTTCCCAAAAACTGTGTCCAAACTCCACAGTCTTTAGTAATTGAGGAGATGTGGCACCAAGGGGGAAGAAATAGTCCTAACAGTGTTTCGAACATTGCCACGGGAGAGAGTGAACAGCTACGGGTGGAGTGAAAGTCTGTGAGCTGTGACTGCAATCTCTGTACTTGGATGTTTTATTTATCACTTTTTTTTACACATAACTGACTCTTTTACTATCAATTCACACTGAAGAATGTTTAATAAATTCTGTTTGTGAATATATTTGCTTTTTATACATTATGTATTATTTAACATTGCAGGAGGACTGGTTATCCCTTGGGTTTTTTTGTATTATTGATATAGCTACTTATTTTTCCATATCTATTTCTGTACATACATATTTATATAGTATCGATCATTGATTTAGCTAGTGATGAACTGAGTCCAGAACTATTTCTATTTTAGGCTATATATAAACCATAATTTATTCTACATATTTATTGAGTTTTCGTTTAATCAAGTTTTTCTGCTATTAATTTGCAAATTATCAATTTATGAAGTATTTTGGGCCAGCGCTTCACATTTCAGGTCTGTGCTTTCAGTATTTTAACACATGACATATTACACTGTGTCGTGATTTATACAACAAAAATAAAGCCAAAATCGAGAAGCCATGTGTGAAAAACTAAGTACGCCCTTACTGCTTGCATAAGAATTAAGGTGCTAAGTAACAGACAGGTGCTGCTAATCAAATGCCCTTTATTAATTGATCATCAGCACGTGTAACCGCCTATATAAATGCCAAAGCTTTAGCAGTTTGCTGGTCTGGAGCATTCAAGTTAACACAATGCCAAAGAGGAAAGACATCAGGAATGATCTTAAAGAAGCAATTGTTGCTGCCATCAATCTGAGAAGGATTAAAAGGCCATTTCCAAACAATTTGAAGTCCATCATTCTACAGTGAAAAAGATTATTCAAAAGTGGAAAACATTAAACACATTTGCCATTTTTCCCAGAAGTGGATGTCCCAGAAAATTCACCCCAAGGTCAGATCATGCAATGCTTAGGGAAATTGCAAAAACAAGAGTTACATCTCAGACTCTACAGGCCCTTAGTTAGCATGTTAAATCTTAAGATTCATGACAGTACAATTTGTAAAAGGCCCAACAAGTGTGGTTTGTTTAGAAAGGTTGACAGGAAAAAGCTTCTTCTCTCTAAAAGGACATGGTAACAAGGCTTATGTTTTCAAAGTTGCACAAACCACAAGACTTCTGGAACAATGTCCTTTGGACAGATGAGACCAAGTGGAGATGTTTGGCTATAATTCACAGCGCCAAATTTCGCCAAATCCAAATCATTAATCGGCTCAAACACCTCATTCCAACAGTCAAGCATGGTTGTAGAGAGGTGATGATTTGGGTTTGTTTTGTAGCCATAGGACTAGGGAACCTTGCAGTCATTGAGTTGACCATGAATGCCTCTGTATACCAATTAATTTTAGAGTCAAATGCGAGGCCATCTGTCTGACAGCTAAAGCTTGGCCGCATTTGGCTCATGCAACAGGACAATAATTTCAAGCAAACCAGCAAATCTACAACAGAATGGCTGAAAAAGAAAATAATCAAGTTGTTTTAAAGTCCAGACTTCAACCCAATTGAAACTCTGCGGTGGGACCTTAACAGAGCTGTGCAAATGTCTCAAAACCTCAATGAACTAAAGGAATGTTGTAAAGAAGAATGTTCCTCCACAACAATGTGAAAGACTCATAAGGCCATACAGACAATGTCTATTTCAAGTTATTGCTGCTAAAGGTGCTTCTACAAGATATTGTCAGGATTCCACCCTACTAGCCCGGACCATGCAATAATTATTTGCTGTCATGTGTGTCTGCACACAGTAGTGGCTGCTCTTCCTTCTCTGGAGCACCAGTTATTTATTGCTTGGGACAGCTGAGTCTGATTACCTGAGTGGAACCCGGCCAATATAAACCTGTCCTGCCGTTCAGTCAGGGCCTTTGCATTCATGTGTTTGGACCGCTTTGCTTTTGGCCTGTACCTGACACTGTGTTGTTCCTGCCGTCCGCCCTGCCAGTGGGCTTTCTGCCGTCCGCCCTGCCAGTGGGCTTTCTGCCATCCGCCTTGCCAGTGGGCTTTCTGCCGTCTGCCCTGCCAGTGGGCTTCCTGCCAAGAGACTTATCGCCTCTACTTATTGTTCCTGTCACCTTCTTTAATACAGTGCATTACAAAGTATTCTGCCTGTGCTGTGTTTCATTGCGCCTGTCTGTATCATCCGTCTAGCTGTCATGCATCGTGGGGTACAGACAGAACCCCTTGTATCCCCTGCGGCTGGGCTCCTACCCGGCCTGCTTACCAGGTTCATGACAGATATTGAATCAGAAGGTGTACTTAGTTTTCACAGAAAGCTTATCTATTTTGTTGAATAAATCACGCCACGGTGTGATGTCATGTGTTGTTCATCAAGGTTGTGTTTACCTGATTTTTAGAGCTACTAAGAAACAGTTGATTGTTATTATGTCCTAATATGTAAAACCATAGAATTCAAAGAGCCCTGTTTTTATTATATTTATAGACCTTGCTTTATGAACTGGGGAACAGTCATGCTGGAATAGAAGAGGGTCTTCCTCAAACTTTTCCCAAAAAGTTAGAAGCATAGCAGTGTTTAAAAAGTCTTGGTATGCTTTTGTCCATATAGTGGTGCACAAAGCAAGGTCAATAAAGACATGGTTGGATGAGTTTGTTGTGGAAAAACTTGACTGGCCTGCACAGAACCCTGACCTCAACCTCATTGAACACCTTTGGGATCTCTCCCCTTATTTTTCATCTCTCACTCCTTTCTCTCTATCCTTATCACTTTCTCTTTATCTCTCTTAATATTAATCTCTCCTTTTCTTTCTCTCTAGACCCCCCTCCTTCTCTCTTATCCCCTTTTTTCTCTATATCCTCCGTTTCTCTTAATCTCCCCTCTTTCTCATTATCTCTCTCCATCCCCTCATGTCTCATTATCTCTCATTTTCTCTTTATGTTACCTCTTTTTATCATCTTTCCATTTTTTATTTGTCTTTCTTCTTTCTCAATTGTTTCTAGAAACAGTCATGTCACAGCACATCTCCTCAACCATCTTACATACAAACATATAAAGTGATGGCAGATGAGAACCAGTCCGCCCAGCCTCTGAATACTTTCCTTAATCCCTGACTTTATATTCTATCTATCTTAGCTTTATGCCTATCCCATGTCTGCTTAAATACCTTCACTGTCAGGCCCGGACTGGGACAAAAAATAGGCCCGGGCATTTAAGCCTGAGCAGCCCATATTTATTTATTTATTTATTTATTTATTGATAAAGCCCACCCGTACCATCTTTGCATTTAATCATTCACACAAATCATTGACACATTCATTAATGCAGTCTCACAAATCATTCAAGCAATTCATCCTCACATGAATTCATTAATTGTCATACGCATTCAGACAATTCATCCACACATTTATTCATTCATTCTCATACGCATTCACACTACCCCCTCTCTTCATCTTATCTGCCCCTTCTCACTATGTTCCCCCTTTTCACTATATAACCCCCTTCCCCACTTCTCAATATGTACCGCCTCTATCTATCCCCTCTCCCCCTTTCTCACTATCTAACCCCCCTCTGCCCCTTCTCACTGCACCCCCCTCCCTCACCCTACTTACCTTGTTGCCGGAGCAAGCAGCAACTGCGACCGCGCCTGTGCCAGGGCAGGATTGATTTAGGGGCTGATGGAGCTGCAGCTCCAGGCCCCACCTTAAAATAGGTCCAGTCAGGACTGGACTGACTGGTCCTATATGGCCGCATTAACGCAGAGCCCCTTAAGCCCGCCGCAACTACCCCCTCCTAACTATCTACCCTCTCCCTCTTTGAAGTTCACTTACCTTTCAGGAGTCCTGTGGTGGGGGTGCAAGACCTCTGCCTCCCAGCTCTGCCACTGTATGGAACAGTATAGGGTGATGGGAGTTATGATGTACTTTTAGAGCATAATTAGATCATGAAAAAGACATTGGAAATGGTACAGCATAACACCCATCACTCTCACACACTTACCAATCCACACGTATACCAATCCACACACGTATATACCAATCCACACGTATATACCAATCCATACGTATATACCAATCCACACACACACCAATCCACACGTATACCAATCCACACATATATATCAATCCTCACACATATACCAATCCACACATGTATACCAATCCACACATGTATACCAATCCACACATGTATACCAATCCACACATGTATACCAATCCACACGTATACCAAACCACACACATATACACCAATCCACACATATATACAGCAATCCACACGTATACACAGCAATCCACACGTATACACAGCAATCCACACGTATACACAGCAATCCACACGTATACACACCAATCCACACGTATACACACCAATCCACACATATATACCAATCCACACATATATACCAATCCACACATATACACCAATCCACACATATACACCAATCCACACATATATACCAATCCACACACATATATACCAATCCACACACATATATACCAATCCACACACACATATATACCAATCCACACATATACACCAATCCACACATCTACACCAATCCACACATATATACTAATCCACACACATACCAATCCACTCTCACTGAATGTTTTCCTACCTTTCCTCTTTTCTCCTTACAGCTCCTTTTCCTCCTCTTCTTCAGTTCTTCTGTCTTCTCTGTCTTCTTCCGGTTCAGAGGTCACGGACAGCGGTGGGCGCGGCTTCAGTGTTGTGCGCCGGGATCTGACAACAAACCCCGGCGCACAGCAGCTGTTGCCGCGCGGATCACAAGGGAGCGGTATCGGAGGTCTTTAACAGACCTCCGGCTCCCTTGAGTGATTTTAAGCCGGGTTGAACCCGTCTTAAAATCACTCAAGGGAACCGGAGGTCTGTTAAAGACCTCCGATACCGCTCCCTTGCGAGCCTGCTCCTCCAGCGGTGGACATTACTGTCCGTCTCTGGAGGGGTGCCGGGTGCCGGAAGTTGGCACCCCCTGATGAGCGGCACCCGGTGCGGACCGCCCCCCGTCGCGGACCGCTCCCCGTCGCGCCCCCCTGGAGTGTGGCGCCCTGCTCTAAGAGGCCGGGAAGCCCCCACCAGGGCCGGCCTTAGGGGTCTGCGGCCGCACAGGGTTTAAATTAAAACATCGGGGTTTTTTTTTCAACTTTATTTAACATCCGCCATGTTAAATAAAGTTAAAAAAAACTTTATTTAACATGGAGGATGTTAAATAAAGTTAAAAAAAACCCCCGATGTTTTAATTTAAACCCTGTGCGGCCGCAGACCCGTAAGGCCGGCCTTGGTGGGGACCTCCCGGCCCCTTAGAGTGGCGGACCCGGTCGCAGTTGCGGCGGGCTTAAGGGGCAGGTGCCCCTTATGCCCTGCGTTAATGCGGCCGTAGGTAGGGTAGGGGCCTGGAGCTGCAGCTCCATCAGCCCCTAAGTCAATGGGGCCCTGCCGTGGCCCGGCCCACCGGGCAAATGCCCGGTGTGCCCGATGGCCAGTCCGGGCCTGTTCACTGTATTAACATCTACCACCTCTACTTGAAGGCTATTCCATGCATCATAATATTTCCTGATCTTACTTTAGTTTGGGGTAGCCGTATTAGTCCAGTGTTAGTCCAATAAAAAAGGTATTATGAGATTCTGCAACATTCTGTTTTTTGCATTCTGATGTTACTTTCAAACCTTTGCCCCTCTAGCTTAGGACTATTTCTTCCTGTTGTAGTAGTATTACTTCTTTCACAAAAACTCTCTTCCTTTATCATGTTGACTCCCTTTGAGTATTTAAATGTTTCTATCATACCCCCTGTATATATATATATATATATATATATATATATCATCTACCTAAAAATGTTTACATTTATTTTTAATAACCAAATTTTTATTGTACAAACCATGTATACACATATGTAACTTTGTTTAAAATCTAGGAGTTTAAGATATCATTTTAAAAGCCAAACAAATACTCTCTGCAAACCCCCAATGTCTGAATGTTTCCTAACTTTACCCTTGAAGTTAGAATACTTGGTCAAGAAACTGTAATATCAGCACAAAACTGTTCAACCACCCACCTCCGCGTTATTTTTTCTAAGGGATTTTCCACATCTTTCATTTCCTGAGTTCCCCTGAGCCTAAAAGCTTAATAAATATCTGTGCATATTAACTTCAGATTCATATTGTTCCAAGCTAAGTCCAAGGGTGCTGACTTCTGCAAGAGGGAAGTTAATTACTTTTGCAGAAGATCAGTGATTGAAGTGCTGTATGTAAGGGGTTAGAAAGTGACAAGGGAGGGAGAGGGGGTAGTAAAGAGTGTGTGTAACTGTGAATTAATGTATGGATACATTGAGTGAATGAGGGAGAGCATGAGTTAATATGATATTAACTCTTGCTCTGCCTCATTCAGACAACTCATGCTCTCACTCATTCAGACAATACATTCACAGTGAATGTATTGTCTGAATGAGTGAGAGCATGAGTTGTCTGACAGTGGTACAGAATAACTCACATTATTAAATAGTAAGCCAGACACCAAGCATGGTACAGCATGACTCCCATTAATATATACTAAGCCAAGCACTGGTGGTGGTACAGAATGACTTGCCATATACTGAGCTTGAATCTGATGACACTGAACCTACTGCATTGGATCTTCACAATGTCATACCAGAAGTGATTGAACAGCATGACATTGATAAGGATACTGGAAAAGCAATTTTGCCTCTCGCATTGAGAACAGAAATAATAAAGCTGGGTTCTAAGTACTTCCAGAATAGTGAGGGTCCTTTTCAACCATCAAATAATCGCTCAATGAACAAAACTTGGTTCACAAGGAAATTAGGAAATGGTCGTGGTGAGGAAGTGACTCGCTCATGGCTGGTCTATTCCCCTTCTAAAAAGTCTGCATTTTGTATGTGCTGTCTTCTCTTTGCCCGGTCAGACCATCAATCCTCATTGGAGCAAGAAAGTGGATTCAATCAGTGGAAAGCACCTGAACGGATTAGTGTTCTTGAAAATGCTAAGAATCATCGGGATTGCTTTACACAGTGGAAAGAAATGGAAAGAAATTTAGCTGAAAACAGAGGAGTTATTAATGTGGAACTTCAGTCACAGATTGAGAAGGAAAAGCAGAGGTGGCGTGACATCTTGCTGAGAATCCTTCACTGCATAAAATTCCTTGCAACTCAAAACCTGGCTTTACGAGGACACAGGGAGTCACTTCAGCTGGACGATGACTCCAATGTGGGGAATTTCCTTGGCTTACTGAAACTACTGGCCATTTTTGACCCTGTCATGAAAGAACACCTCACTCATGTGGAAAGTCATCCTGGATCCACATCGTATCTTTCACCAGGTGTCCAGAATGAGTTTACTCAGAAGCATTCATAAAGCCAAGTACTATGGTCTCATGTTTGACTCAACTCCTGATCAGGCACACCGTGAGCAGATGTCAGAAGTAGTGAGGTATGTGGAAGTTGATTTTGAGAGGAAAACAGTACGTTCGAGAGTCCTTCCTTGGTTTTATACAGATAAACCAAAAGGATGCTGAGAGCTTGGTTAAAGACATCTTGAAACAGCTAGAGAAGGACAAAATGGAACTACAAGATTGTCGGTCACAGTGCTATGATAACGCTGCTGTGATGGCTGGACACAGAAGTGGTGTTCATCAAAGAATAAGAGAGAAAAATAACCTGGCAGTGTTTGTGAATTGCAACAATCACTCACTCAACTTGGTGGGTGTACATGCAGCCAAGCAAGATGCAATGATGGTTACGTTTTTTGGCACTATTGAAGCTCTCTACGCGTTCTTTTCTCGTTCGACACTGCGCTGGGAGAAACTCAAACAATCTGTGCCTGTAGTAGTTAAGTCGCAGTCTGAAACTAGGTGGAGTGCAAGGACAGAAGCAGTGAAACCCGTCAACAACTACCTTGAAGAGATACTTCAAGTTTTCCAGGATATGATAGACAATGAAGACGAGACTAGTGAAACAAGAAGTGATGCAAGGCAGCTGTATAACCGCATGTTGAGTTATGATTTTTTGAAGTTGCTGGGATTTTGGAACAAAGTACTCATCTGCATTGACCGTATTCAGAAGAGGCTGCAGGATCCTAGTATGAACTTCCACAATGCTGCCCTGGATTTGAAAGCCCTCCGAGATCATTTTGATGATGAAAGAGAAGTGTTGGTTCGTGAGTCACTGGAAAAAGGATTTGGTCTCTGTCAAGAATGGAATATTGACGTTGAAAGACGTCAGAGGCGAAAGAAACGTATGCCTGATGTGAACTCGAGAGATGCTGGGTTATCTGCCAAGCAGGAAATGGAAAGAGTCATGAAAGGAACGATTGACCGTCTTCACAGAGAAATGGATGAAAGGTTTGCCGTCTGCATGACACTGACACCAAGTTTGGGTTCCTTCTTGATGTCAAGGTACTGTGTTATGGTAAACTTAAAAGGGGTAGGATAAAAGCGCTAAAAGCAACAACAACAAAAAACGAGAGAAAAGAAAAAAAAAAAAAAAAAAAAAAAAAAAAAAAAAAAAAGTCCTTTTTAAAACAAAGTTATTATAGATGATGATGTAGCAGCAGAACCACTTGCCAAGGTTTCCTCTTCTTGGCTTAGACAGGTAGAGTAGTTCACAAGGGGGTTAGTGGCTGCGCTCTCACGGATGTGTATGAAATATATAAAAGAAAGAAAAACACAATAGTGCAATATGTCTCAAAGCTTATTTTTGTTTGAAATGAAGGCCACAAAGGGCTACTCACATTTGGTAGGGGCTTCTTCAGTTAGCCCCAAAGTATACGCTTGGGCGATATAATCCTCGCCTTAAAGATTTCTTTGGCAGCACTATGTAATATGGGCTTCTTCAGTTAGCCCCAAGATGTGCATTTAGGTGGTATAATCCTTGCCTTGGAATTTCTTTAGCCTCAGCCTTTGAAGCAGTCTGGAGTGTCCACAGTTCCTTTTTGGTGAGCAATGATAGAGTTGCTCACTCCTCAGCGCATAGGTGGTAAAATCCCCACCAAGGATATAGTTGTGGCTGACAAGATATTTTGTCTTATAAATTAAAAAAGGTCCAGGAGCAAGATAAAAAAGTTTTTAAAAAAACTTATTTATTTTAAACTTTTGGTAATAAAAAGCAATAAAAACCAACAAAGGGTTAATATAAAATAATACACAAACGCGTTTCGCCTAGCACAGGCTTCCTCAGAGTGTATAGAAAAGCTCCTGATACATTGAATGTTTTTATGCAGTTTGAAATGTCTAAAATGGCGCCAAATGACGTCATCAACAAGGGGTGTGGCTTATCACAATTTTTTTTTTTTTTTTTTTTTTTTTTTTTTTTAAATAAAACAAGCATAATTGGAACATTACAGAAAGAGGTGCATGTCAAAATCTATATTTAACCCTTCAGGGGTTAGGGTTTTTAAACAATATATCCAATACAATTCAGTCTTTCCTAAAATCTTCACAATATCCCCTCCTCTCCAGGGTATGGATATTTTTTTTATAGCAGTAAATTTTAGTAACTTTGGATCTTTATTATGATTTAAAAAATGTTTAGAGACGCTATGGGTGACAATTCCATTTCTAATATTGCGACAATGTTCTGATATTCTAACTTTTAGACATCTTGTCGTCATACCTACATACTGTAAGCCACAAGGGCATTCTAGTAGATAGATTACATTTTTAGAATTACAGGTAATGCATTCTTGTATTTTATATTCTTTATTTGTGATATTTGATTTAAACATTATTTGTTTTCTTTGCGTGTCAGTAGTTAATCTACATGCTAAACATGAATTGCATTTATAAAAACCTTTGTCATTATTAAAAAACATTCCTTTCGTATCCGTATGTTTGCGTGTAAAATTCTTTGTTAATAACATTTTTAAATTAGGTGCACCTCTAAAAACAATTTTTGGGTTATCTGGGAGTATTTTTCTTAAGATGTCATCCTCTTTTAGAATATTCCAATTTTTTTTAATAATTCTTTTAAAAATGTTATTCTTATTATTAAAATCGGTTACTATAGGTAGGATAAAGTTTGTATTTGTTTTATCTGGCTTTTCTTTATACTTTATTAAATCTTTTCTTTCCAGGTTTTCTATGCTAGCTATTGTGTGTTGAATTTTCTGTGCATTGTAGTTTTTTTCTAAAAATTTGTTTTTTAAAAAATCCGCTTGTGCTTTAAAAACAGGGGTCTCTGTGCAATTCCTTCTAATTCGTAGCATTTGGCTCTTGGGTATTCCTTCCAACCAAGGACCATAGTGGCAGCTAGATTGTTCAATATAAGTATTTGTGCATACTTTTTTAAAATGAGTTTTTGTTTTAATTTTATTATCCTCTATATAAATATCTAAATCTAAAAAATTAACACTGTCTTGACTAAAATTAGAGGTTAAGATTATTCCCCTATTATTGTTATTTAAAAATTTTAAGAAATCATTAAGATCTGGTACAGAGCCTCCCCAAATAAAAAACACATCGTCGATGTATCTGCTATAGGTGACCAAGTTTGCACTCCACTTGTTATTGGTCCAGATTACGTCATTTTCCCAGTCCGCCATGAACAAATTGGCGTAACTGGGCGCAAACTTGGTTCCCATAGCAGTACCTGTTAATTGAAGATAAAAAGAGTCATCGAACCAGAAATAATTATTTTCCAAAATTAACCTAATGGCTTCTATTAGAAAATCTATAAAAATAGGAGGAAAATTTCCATCTGATTCTAAAAGATTTTTTACTGCTTGACAGCCCAAATTATGATTAATTATCGTGTACAAAGACTGAACGTCACATGTCACCATCATATAATTGGGATTCCACTTAAAATCCTCTAAAATTTGCAATAAATTAATTGTATCTTTTAGATAAGCTTTTGTTTTTTTTACTACTGGTTGGAGGATAATATCAATATACTCAGATAAGTTGGACAGGATAGAGTTAACGCCTGACACAATAGGGCGTCCTGGAGGATTCTTTTCATTCTTATGGATTTTTGGTAAAAAATAGATCACTGGTGTTATTGGATTGGTGTTGTTTATGTAATTCAATTCTTCTTTTGAGATAAGTTGATTTAATAGTCCCTTTTCCAGCAAAACCTTAAGTTTGTCTTTTATTTGTTCAATAGGGTTATGGCTCAGTTTTCTATATACATTGTTATCGTTTAACTGCTTATATGCTTCGTCCTCATATTGTTTTTTACTTAAAATAACCAGACCTCCGCCTTTATCGGCAGGCTTTATAACGATTTCTTTGTCCTCATATAATTCTTTAAGTATTTTTCTTTCTTTATTAGTAAAATTATTAAAATCATATTTATTCTTTTTAATTTTTTCTAAATCTTTAAGGACCAGCCTCTCAAAGGTTTGTATTGCACTAGATTTATATTGGTATGGATAAAATTTTGATTTAACTTTTAAGTTTGTTTTTGAGATATTTTCACCGGTACTTCTATTTTTTGTCGTGCCTAAAGCTTCATCCTCTTTAATTTTATAAAATCTTTTTAATGTGACATTTCTCGTAAATTTATTAAGGTCAATAAAAGCTTTAAAATGATTAAAATTACGAGTGGGCGCATATTTGAGACCTTTACTTAAAACGGATATTTGTGTGGGGTTAAAAGATTTATCTGTCAAATTAAAAATACCTTGTTCTTTTTCTGTTTTGTTTTTTGTAATTATTTCTGTGGTGATGGGCCTATTCTTCCTTTTTTGTACTCTTCTTCCACCTCTATTTCCTCTAGCGTAGTATTGCACTTTTTCCTTTTTGTGTCTGTGCGTATCTCTAAAAAATGTTCCTCATAGTCTGATTCACAGTCAGAGGACAATGGATAAAATCTGTTATTTTTTAAAACTTCACTATAGGGGATTGTCAGTTTCTTCCTTAGTGGTGACCTACTCCTTAGTTTGTGGGTGATTGTATTCCGAGCTTTTGGTGATTGTTGAGGTGTGTCATAAATTGAAGGTGCTCTAGTGGGATATTTGTTTAGGAGCTGATGAGTTCTGTATTCTTTGTTGTGATGAGTTTTCCATAAAGGTGATTTATTTCTGTGTATTTGTGTTTTTGGTGATTCAGGTGAACGTGGGATTTTCATTCTGTATTGTGTCTGGTTTCTTGTGTTATATTGTTGTCTGTTGCTATAGTGTTTTGTGAAATCTTGTTGATCTTGGTTTTTCCTTGGTGTCCTCCGTGTGAGGGGTGGTGCATTTTTTCTATATCTTTGTGGTGAGGATGTGTCTCTGAAGTAGGGTTTTTTTACATAATTTGTTTGATATCTTATTGGTGTTCTTCCCCTAGGTTGATAGGATTTGGATTTTTGATTAAAAGTCCTAACTTCATTTTTAGCATAATCCTGTTTGTCTCTTATGTATTTTTTAATTTTAATGTGTTTTGTTTCCATCTCTACCTTCTCTACCTTACTTTGAATTAATACAGAGTTCTGCTTGAATTCCTGAGTGTCCTCAAATTCAATTAATTTATCTTTTAACTCATTGATTTTTTTATCAAGTAGTACTAGATGGTGTTTCTTTTTTTGAATTAACAGGTTCATGAGGCCAAAGGTACAACTTTCTAATTGGTTGTGCCAATCATTCATGAAGTCCCCATCTTCTCTGTAGGTAGTAGGTAATTTAAACAATCTTAGACCACGTGGGGTTATTTTTTCATCAGTGTATTTTTTCAAAGTGGCTATTTCCCATTTGATTTTAATTTCCTTACTGATGCATTTTTCTAATTGGAAAAATAGTTCTCTCTGGGATTCCCTCGTTTGTATGGGAGTTGGGAACCTGGTGTTTTCATTTGGTTCATTAAAAATTTCCATATCTATCTTATGTTTTGTTCTATATTCAAATATAGACATTATATATAAAAAATTTGAGCAGCTTTTAACCAGAGGAAACCGGAGATAAGAGTAAACTTAAAAGGGGTAGGATAAAAGCGCTAAAAGCAACAACAACAAAAAACGAGAGAAAAGAAAAAAAAAAAAAAAAAAAAAAAAAGTCCTTTTTAAAACAAAGTTATTATAGATGATGATGTAGCAGCAGAACCACTTGCCAAGGTTTCCTCTTCTTGGCTTAGACAGGTAGAGTAGTTCACAAGGGGGTTAGTGGCTGCGCTCTCACGGATGTGTATGAAATATATAAAAGAAAGAAAAACACAATAGTGCAATATGTCTCAAAGCTTATTTTTGTTTGAAATGAAGGCCACAAAGGGCTACTCACATTTGGTAGGGGTTTTTTGTTGGTTTTTATTGCTTTTTATTACCAAAAGTTTAAAATAAATAAGTTTTTTTAAAAACTTTTTTATCTTGCTCCTGGACCTTTTTTAATTTATAAGACAAAATATCTTGTCAGCCACAACTATATCCTTGGTGGGGATTTTACCACCTATGCGCTGAGGAGTGAGCAACTCTATCATTGCTCACCAAAAAGGAACTGTGGACACTCCAGACTGCTTCAAAGGCTGAGGCTAAAGAAATTCCAAGGCAAGGATTATACCACCTAAATGCACATCTTGGGGCTAACTGAAGAAGCCCATATTACATAGTGCTGCCAAAGAAATCTTTAAGGCGAGGATTATATCGCCCAAGCGTATACTTTGGGGCTAACTGAAGAAGCCCCTACCAAATGTGAGTAGCCCTTTGTGGCCTTCATTTCAAACAAAAATAAGCTTTGAGACATATTGCACTACTGTGTTATGGTGCCTGCAATAACGAGCTAAAAAACAAGTGCGAACATTTGGGTGAATTCTACAGCTGTGATGTTGATAGACAGCAACTATATGAAGAAATTTTAGATTGCAGAATGTTGCTGTCAAGTCGGGCCAACATGAAAATATCAAGTCCTACAGATCTTCTCGAATTTATTGTTCAGTATAGAGATGAGAGCGTCTTCCCTAATCTTCGCATTTCCATTCAGATAATGTTAACCATTGCAGTTTCCATCGCCAGCTGTGAGAGATCATTTACTAAGTTAAAACTAATACTTTCATATTTGAGAGCCTCCATGGGTCAAGACAGACTCTGTGATCTTGCTCTGCTGAGTGTAGAAAGAGAAGAAACTGAAAAAACTGACTTTGAGCACATCATAGACCAATTTGCCTCAGTGAAAGCAAGGAAGGTGCACTTGTAATTTTCATGTAGTGCAATAATTTGTTAATTCAAAGATTAATGAGCTTAGGCGTATATATGGGGAGTTTACCCTAGGCTACAGTTGTTTTGTTTAAACATTAGGGAAAATTGTTGGATTTAGAACTGCATTTCATATATTTGGTGGTTACGTGCATCTGCAGGAATGTTTGACTTATTATGTTTTACCCCTACCCCCTTTTTTCTTTTTTTTTCAAAATCCAATGTTTATTTGAGTTTTCAAATTTTTGTAGTAAAAGGGGAAAGGGGTACAGAAAGGAAGGAGGGAGGGGGGAGGAATCAAAACAAGGGGAACAGCGCAAAAAAAAAAAAGCTAAAATGACATGGCAATAAGGCAAAAGACATCATACGTAAATACGCGATACATAAAAATGCGAAGGCGTACAAATAAAAACTCCCTGGAGAGCACAAGGGATACATTGATGATACAGAGCAATAGTAGGCACGGAACAGGAACAACGTGTGAAGGAGAAACAATCAAGGCACCTACTGAGAACGACCACCCACATACAAAAGCCAGTGAAACCAAGTAGCAGTGTAGGCGTCCCTTTGTTTCAGAGACGAAGCCGAGAGGTCCTCGATCACCCTGATCTCCTCCACCTTAGAGATCCACTCCTGCAAAGACGGAGGACGATCCGACTTCCAATGCAAAGGAATAAGACATCTCGCAGCATCAAGCAAATGCCGAACCACAGACTTTTTGAATTGGGAAACAGAAAGCGAAGTGTGGTGCAGGAGCATAGGAAAAGCCTGGAAGGGAGGGGGCGAATCAGAGAGCTCAGAGATGACGCGGTGGATCTCCCGCCAGAAAACTTGAATAACAGGGCAGGCCCACCAAATATGAAGCGCGGAACCCACAGCCTCCCCACAACGCCAGCACACGTCGGGAACAGTCGGGAACATAGCATGTAGTCTTGCGGGCGTGCGGTACCAAAGAGTCAGGATTTTATAGTTCGTCTCTTGCGTCTTGGTAGCCCTAGAGCTCTGGTGGGTAAGGGTAAAAAGCTTAGACCAGTCTGCGTCTGTAAGTCGAATGTCGCAGGAAGCTTCCCAGGAGCGACAGAAAGAAGGCATCGTGTCAGAAAACAGCGACAGCAGCAAGCTGTAGAGCAAGGAGATGTACACAGCGACTCAAAGACCGTCAGGCCCCTGTAGAGGCAGCTCTGGTTCGGGAGAGAGGACACATAGTGGGACAATTGGTGGTAGGTGAATCGGTCCAACCAGGATGGGGACCCCTGTGCATGGAAGTCCGAAAGGGGCAGAATATCCCGCTCCCCCAAAAGACAGTGCAGACGAACCGGCAGTGGGACCCCCAGGAACGCCAGCCCCCCCCGGGCCTGACCCGGCGCAAAGTCCGGATTCCGCCAGAGGGGCAGCATGGGAGAAGGCGACGTGGAGAGCCGAGGGAAGTGACCCACGCGCCTCCAGACCGCCAGAGTGGCGGAGATCAAAGGATGCCGCTCCAGCCCACAGCCAAACCTAGGGCCCCAGAGAGCATGAAGCACCCTCCCCCTCAACTCCCCCAACTCCAGTGCAACCCAGGGCTTCTCGTGCGGCCCCGAGATATTCCACTCAATGATTCGCAGCAAGTGGGAAGCCTGGTAATATTTTTGAAAATCAGGGAGAGCCAGCCCACCCCGCGATTTGGGGCGAGTGAGCTGAGAAAATTTCTGCCTGGGGCCCTTATTTCCCCAGATAAATCTGGTCACAACTGAGCGGAGCGTAGTGAAGAAAACCCGCGGCAAGCGGATCGGCAGTGTTTGAAACAGGTAAAGAGCCCTGGGGAGCAAATTCATTTTGATTACGTTAACCCGACCTATCCAGGAAAGGAAAAGGGGCGCCCACTTGCGGAGATCCTTAGTCATAGCAGAAAGCAGCGGCACAAAGTTAGCCTGGTACAGGTGCGCCAGATCAGCGGTCAACCAGACCCCCAAATATTGCATCCGTTCCGGGCACCACCGGAAAGGGAAACTAGCCTGAAGCGACGGAACCTGAGCAAGAGGGACAGAAATGTTAAGGATCTCGGACTTGGAATAATTAATCTTCAGGTTCGACAGGGCCCCATAAAGCGTAAACTCGTTCAAAATGTTCGGCAGGGTAACACTAGGATTAGTAACAACAAAGAGGAGGTCGTCGGCATATGCTGCCACCTTAAGAGCCACCGACCCTGAGCAAAAACCCTGTATGTCAGCATTAGCCCTAATAGCTTCCATGAATGGTTCAAGAGAAAGCACGAACAGCATCGGAGACAAGGGACAGCCCTGTCTAGTGCCATTCCCGATAGCAACCGGGGGCGACAAGGCCCCATTAATCCGAATGCGAGCAGTGGGCTTACTATACAACGCATCGATCCACGTCAACATAGCGGGGCCCAGACCCTGATGTTCCAGGGTGGCCCGCAGGAACGCCCAGTCCACCCTGTCAAACGCCTTTTCGGCATCAGTCGACAACAACAGGACCCCCCGAGCCGCCCCGCGCGCCCGATGGATAACATTGGGTATTTTAACTGTATTGTCACGGGCCTCCCGCTGGGGAACAAAGCCAGCCTGATCGGAGTGGACCAAGGACGGAAGAAAGCGGCCCAACCTGAGGGCCAACATCTTCGCAAACAACTTGAAATCAGCATTAAGTAAAGAAATGGGTCGGTAGCTCTGACAGAGGCTGGGGTCCTTCCCGTCCTTGGGAAGGACAACAATCGTGGCCGCCAAAGCCTGGGGCGGCACCTGAAAGCCCTCCCGTATGGAATTTAGAGCCCGGAGGAGAAAAGGGGATAGCCGCTTAGAAAAGGTCTTATAATAACCCAAGGGCAAGCCGTCCGGTCCCGGGCACTTATCCCGTTGGCTGGCACGGAGCGCCAAGGTGAGTTCCTCCTCAGAGAAAGGATCCTCCAGGGAGGAAGCCTGTTCAGGGGTAAGCCGCCGACGAACATTGCGGGCCAGGTATTGAGAGACCCGGTCCCGCACATCCTGGCGGGCGCCCCGGGGGTCCCCCGACCGTATGTCGTAAAGCGAAGAGTAGTATGCGTGGAAAGCTTCCGTAATCTTAGCAGGGAAAGGAGACACCTGACCGCCCGCCGTCCGAATCTTGTGGATGTGGGAACGACGGCCAAGGGGGCGGAGCATCCGAGCGAGCAGAGTTCCACATTTATTGCCGTGTTCGTGGAAAAAACGCTGGCTATAAAGGGAGGCCCTCCTATAACGGGCGTGCAATAAATCTGAGAGCCTGCCCCGCAAAGCCGTGAGCTCCCGATAAGCCTCGGCAGATAAAGAGTGTTTGTGAGTAGTTTCTAAGTGCCTAATCTGTGCGGTGAGGTGGTCTATCTCCCGAGTGCGTGCCTTTTTCCGTTGTGCCCCCTTTTGAATGAGGAAACCCCGGATCACGCTCTTATGGGCCTCCCATAGAACCAGTGGGGACATCTCCGGCGTCTCATTGTCCTGAAAGTAAAGTCCCAACTCAGTCTCAATCTGGGCCACCAGAGTCTCATCCGTCAGAAAGGAGTCTCCACGTCCTACCCCCTTTTTTCTTGCTGTACCCTTTTATTGCACAAACCAAAACATTTAATTTAAAAGAAAAAAATAAAAGATTAACAAGCTTGACTTGTATTTCTCGGCTGATTTTTTTTGTGTGAAAGTGATTTTTTTTGTCTAAAAGATGGGTTTTAGATATTTGGACAGGGGCGCAATTTCAGTGCTTGCCATGGGCGCTATTTTCAGTAGATACCCCTCTGGTCAAGAGTCACTCTCATCAGTCCATAAAACCTTTGAAAAATCTGTCTTATCTTGATATTTCTTGGCCCAGTCTTGACGTTTCATCCCAGACGTGTCTTGTTCCGTACTGTGGCCATGTCTCTGAGCACTGAACACCTTGTACTTCTGGACACTCCAGGTAGGTTGCAGTTCTGGAATATGACAGCACTGGAGGATAATGGGTTCCTTGTAGCTTCATGTTTGATTCTTCTCAAATCTCTGGCAGTTAATCTGCATCTTTTATTCTCAACACGTTTCTTGAGACACTGCTGACTATTTGCAACAAAGCGTTTGATGATTCTGTGATTGTGCCCCAATATCTTAGCTGCATCCCTCTGAAAGATTTTTTTTACAATTTTTAACCTTACAGAGTGAGCTAAATCTTTTTCTGTCCATTTTGCCAGAAAATGAAGCTGCGTAATAATTATGCACACCTTGACATAGGGCAATCTCCTTAGGCCACACCCTCCCTCATTACACAAATACACATCACCTGATATGCTTAATTCCAATATGCATTAGGATTTATGCAGCTTGGAGTTGGAAAATATGCATTAACCCCTTAAGGACCGGGCTTGTTTTTTCTTTTTGTACCCTGTGGGACCGAGGCTGTTTTAACACTTTTGCGGTGCTTGTGTTCAGCTGTAATTTTCTCCTCACCCATTAAGTGTACCCACACATGTTATATATTTTTTTTTCAGGACAAGATGGGCTTTCTTCAGATACCATTATTTCAATCATATATCATATATTTACTATAAAAAAAAATAAAACATGGTGAGATTTTGAAAAAAACACCTTTTATGACTTTTATTTGAAACATCTTTTACTCACCTGCAAAAGGAAGTAAAACAACTAGCTAAATAGATTCCACTATTTGTCCTGAGTTTCGAAATACCCAATATTTTTATGTCTTTTTGCTGTTTTTGGAAGTTGTGGGGCAATACATACAAGTAGCGTTTTATGATTTCCAAACCTTTTTGTCCAAATCTGGTCATTCTGCCTCCATCTCCTCTTTGGAACATCTTTGAAGCCGGTTAACTCAATTTAACCCCATCAAACCATATATTTTTAAAAACTAGACACCTCAGGGTATTTCAAATGCTGGTATTTTAACCCTTTCCATGCACTAATTATACAACCACACTTTATACAAACTTTGTAGTAGTCATTTTTTTTTCTCACAAATTGTAATTTAGTTATAAATATACAGGTCCTGGTATATGTCACTGTCAAACAACACCCCAATATGTGTTCAGCAACATCTCCCGAGTATGGTGATACCCCACATGCATAGGTTTGTCAGATTGTTTGGCTGGTAAAAGGCTACTTTTGGGACATGCGTAATTCAGGTTTTCAACACAGACTTTTAGCATTTGGTCATTCTGCCTCTCAGGGGTGTAACTAGAAGCCTCGGGGGCCCCGGTGCAAGAATCTGTTAAGGGCCCCTCCACCCCAACCCAATCTATCCCCCTCTCACACCATCTACCCCCTCTCCCCCCCTTCTCAAGCTATCTACCCCTTCTCCCTCCCTTCTCATTATCTACCCTCTCCCTACCCCCCATTCTCACTATCTACCCTCTCCCTATCCCCCCATTCTCACTATCTACCCTTTCCCTACCGCCTCTTCTCACTATCTACCCTCTCCCTATGCCCCGTGCAGTCCTGTGGTGGGGGCGCGAGACCTCTGTCTCGCTGCTCTCCCGCGGTACGCGCGGCTTCAGTGCTGAGAGCCGGCATAAAGCGCTGGCACCCGAGACAGACGCCTCATGCTCCCACCACTCCAGTCTGGGCAGAGCTGAGGCAGGTGTCGTCGGTGGCGGGGAGCGGTGCAGACAGAAGGGCGCCGAGCGGTTGCTGAAAACGACCGCTCGGCACCCCTTGGGCCCCCCTGACTGGCAGAACTCCAGGGCCCAGTCGCAGTCGTGACCCCTGTGACCCCGGTAGTTCTGCGACTGCTGCCTCTATCTACTCTTTGGAACATCTTTGAAGCCAGCTACATCAATTTACCCCATAAAACTATATATTTTTGAAAACTAGACACCCCAAGGTATTTCAAATGCTGGTATTTTAACGCTTTTCCCTGCATGATATTCTACCACCAGCCTTTGCCAAAGTTTGTGGTGTGTTTTTTTTTTTCACACAAATTGTACTTCAGGAATTAATTCATAGCTCCTGGTATACGTCACTATCAAACATGCATGGGTTTGTCAGGTTGTTTGGGATTTAAAATGCCACATTTGGGGAGTGCGGATTTTTCAACTTGGAACTTTTTTGTCCTACTGCCCTCATGTCCTAAGTGGGCCATCTTTGAAGCTGGATCATTCAGTTTACCCCATCAAACCATATATTTTTAAAAACAAGACACCCAAGGTATTTTAACCCTTTTATGCATGAGACTCTACCACTTGCCTTTGCCAAAGTTTGTGGTAGTATATTTTTTTTGTATTTTTTTTACACAAATTGTACTTCAGGAATAAATTCATTGCTCCTGGTATGCATCACTATCAAACAACACCCCAATATGTGTTCAGCAAAATCTGCCGAGTTCAGTGATACCCCACATGCATGGGTTTGTCGGGTTGTTTGGGATTTAAAATGCCACATTTGGGAAGTGCGCTTTTTTCTCCATTTTGGTCAGGCTGTGCCTATGCCCTATCTTTGAGCCCGGCCCTCCAATCTATGCCATCAAACCATTCATTTTTCATTAAATTGGCCACCCCTTGGGTATTTGAAATGCTTTTATTTTAAAGCTAATTCTATGTCGAGATTTTTGAGAAGATAAAGCGCTAATTTTAGCACTTGCGCAAAATAATAAACTTTATTTTTTAGTTTAGTTATTTTATTCTTTTTTGGATTTTTTTTGTTTTTTTTTACATTTTGCTGGTATTGAATGGTTCCTCTGGTGACGTCACTGCATAATTATTTTTAAATGTTAGCACATTTTTTATTTTTTTAGCAATTTTTTTTGCCATATTTTTTTAATTCTTTTTTTTAATATTTTTTAATATCAGATAGTGATTAGAAAGCTGGGTTCCATTGACTTGCATGGTTGAATGCAGTACCTGTATTCAACCTGCAAGTGGAGTCAGATCCTCAGGAGGGTCTGAAGAGACTCTCCTGAAGATTATTTTCAACTTTAATTTTTTTTTTAATGGGCGCCGCCATCTTGCGAGTGACAGAATCACTCGCAGTGGTGGTTGTGACTGCTCTCCGGAGCAGTCACTACGCGTCCTGGGGTGGGTGTTTGGTGTCGCTGAATGCCTAGTGATCGAGACATTTCAGCGACACCATTGAAGTTTAGGAGGTGATCGTTGATCGCCTCCTTAACTCTTTTGAAATGATCCATTGTATGCGGATGTTGGCGCCCCGGGGAGGGGCCAGACATGGCCCCTGATGCCGATCTCTGCATTACTGAATGCCTCAACATCGAGCATCGTTGATCACTTTCTAAGCTTATTTAATTTAATGACGGTTCAGGACCGTTAAGTGACCATTTTTCCGTGACGGCCCTGGACCGTCAAAGGTCACTAAGGGGTTAAAATTATATGGTCAAAATACTCACTTGTCTAATTGTGATGTCTAATGATTTTGTGATTGTCTAATGGTGATGGAAACCCTTCTACTTAAATTTAAAGGGTAGTAGAAGTATTATTAAACACTCATCTACAGACACCAGACAAGCTAGAAGGCTTGTTTTTCCCTCAGAAATCTCATGGTGCTGCCACAACCATAAGGGATTCTGGGTAGGTGCATGCAAATAAGGCTAACAATTATCACCTTTGCCTCTATATCCACTTTATACATGGATCCTTTGAAAGTAATTGCCCGCTGTACAAGACAGCCTTTAGACCAGAATATATATATATATATATATATATATATATATATATATATAATGAATGCATTGATTTATAACGGTGTGGAAGAACACAGGATGATCCCATATTGGTTCTCCTTCACGTCCACACTATTATCTGATAACACTGGTTTTGGCTGGAGCTAGGTACAAGGTTCTTTTGGATGCAAAAACAAGTATCCATTGCCTACCCTCTTTCCCTTTTTATTTTGTAAATATGCTGTTTATAAAGGCATACTGCTATTTTATGTAAAATGATTGGATTAGAATAGGGTGTTATTTCCGGTCTTTGTGATAAACATATAAATACATCCTTAATGCACAGTAATAAACAGAGATCTTGTTATACATACACTCCTGTCTGTGTGTCTGATTTCTCTCGAGCCGCTCGATAAAGATATCTACATCATTTGGAACCCCAAGGTATAGAAGTACTCGGAAATTCTCTGATAATAGTGTATTTAGGGTCCAGTGGCGTCTCCAGCTTTCATATTTAGGGGGGGCACATGGGGGGCCAGGGACCAAAGTAGGGGGGCCAATTATACATATATATATACACACACACACACACACACGTTAGACGTGCATTTTTAACTACATAATATGCACTTATCTCTTTGAAGTTAGCCCCTGCTGACAATGTATATAAATATTAGACCCTGCTGCCGATATATAGAAATATTACACCCTGCTTCTGATATATATTAATATTAACCCCTGCTGGGGATATATGTTGATATTAGCCCCTGCTGCGGATAAATACTTATATTATACCCTGCTGCTGATATACATAAAAATTATACCCTGCTGCTGATATATATAAATATTTGACCCTGCTACCAGTATATATTAATATTAGCCCCTACTGCCAATATATATAATTAGCCCCTGCAGCCAATATATATTAATATTAACCCTGCTGCCGATATATAGATAAATACTAGACCCTGCTGCCAATATGAATATAAATACTAGACCCTGCTGCCAATATATGTTAATATTAGCTCCTGCTGCCAATATATATTAGCCCCTGCTGCCGATATATATTAATATTAGCCCCTGCTGCTGGTATATATTAAAATTGGACCCTGCTGCCGATATATATTAATATTAGAC